>NC_083361.1:6447500-6794375 GCF_030254825.1 Meriones unguiculatus
TACTGTCTTAGTTAAGGCTACCAGGGCTGCGAAGAGACACCATGACCACAGCAAGTCTTCTGAAGGGCTTGATCGGGGCTGGCTTACAGTTTCAGAGGCTTGGCTCGTTATCACCATGGCAGGGAGCATGGCTGCAGGCAGACACGGTGCTGGAGAAGGAGCCGAGAGCTCTGCCTCCTGATCCTCGAGTTGGGGAGGCGAGAGGAGAGACGCTGGGCCTGGCTTAGGCTTTAAAAGCCTCAGAGTCCATTCCCAGTGACACATTTCCTCCACAAGGCCACACATCCTAATCTTTCCAATCCTTTCAAATGATTCCACTCTATGGTGATTAAGCATTTAAATAGATGAGCCTGTGGGCCTGTGGGGGGCCATTCTGATTCAAACCATCTCACTTACCTGGAAATAACTCTGTGTGTGTGTGTGTGTGTGTGTGTGTATTTTATATACTATTCACACACATTTTTTTCCCCACACACATAAATTTTTGACAGACTCTTACTGTGTGGCCCAGGCTGTCTTCAAACTTGTAATCCTCCTGCCTCAGCCTTCCAAGGGTCATGGATGTGTACCTCCACAATTTGCTTTGTTTTAATAGAGAGATATTTGACTGACAGATCCTGGAGTAAGACAAGGATTGCCAAAGGCTACCAGAAGCTGAGGGAGACGCGAAAGAGGCTCTGTCTCACTCTCTCAGAATGAAACAACCTCTCTAAGGCTGGATCTTGAACTTCTATTTTATAATTTGTGAGACTATAAATTTCTAATTTAAAAAAATATCCGCCTTAAGGGGCTAGAGGAGTGGCTCAGGGAATAAGAGTGTGTGCTGCTCTTGAAGAGGACCTGAGTTCCGTTCCCAGGACCCACCGCAGGCAGCTAACAACTCTCTGTTACTCCAGTTCCAGGAGATCCAACGCCACCTTCTGGCCTCCCATGGCACTGCACCCATGTGCACACCCCTTCCCTCCTCCCCCATACACATATAATTAAAGTTACAGTAGAAAAAGCTAAAAGAATCTTCATTAGTTGATCTTATCACGGCTCTGATAAAATATCAGATGGAATTAGGGGTTTATCTGGGGGAAGCACTGTAGTGGGCTGTCTTGGTCCATGGTGGCAGGAACGTAAGGCCACATCCCAGTGGCTGACCGGAAGGCCGGTCAGAGCTAGGCAACTGTAACCTTCACGTTTGCCCCAGTGATTCACCCCTGCAGCTAAGCTCTGTATCTCCAAGCTTCCGTGGTCTCCCAAAACAGCACCAACAGCTCGGGACCAAGTGTTCAAGTGCCTTTGGGAGGTGCTTCAGACTTTAAACCCTCACGGTGTCCACTTGTGTTGGCTCCCTACGCCACGCTGTGTAAGCCCCACCTCTAATATCTATTCATTCTGCCTTTTCAGAGGATCAGTGCGCCACATCTGTCTGTAACTCTAGTCCCAGGGTATCTGGCGCCCTCTTCTGGCCTCTGTGGGCACTGCATGCACATGGTGCAAAACACACACACACACACACACACACACACACACACGAAAATAATAAGTAAGTAAAATGTTCAAAAAAGGCCTTTTTGAATAAAATGAGAATCTCAGAGTATGTATACATAAGGCATCAGCACCAAAAGATATTCCTAAAGACAAATCATAATTTACTTAAATGGGTGTTTATCATTTTGCCCCAAGCATAAATAAATTTAACTCTGTTTACTTCAGTGCTTTGCAGATCTCTACAAAATTGTGCCTTTGGAAATTTTAATCATGTAATAACTTTCCAGTAAGAAAGTTGAGGCATTTTTAACTATTTCTGTTTTTTAAGGATTGACTTTATTAGTTATGTGTATGTAAGTGTCTGTGTGAGGTATCACACGTGAATGCAGTACACACAGAGGCCAGAAGGGGGCGTCAGGCCCTTTGAAACTGGAGTTACAGGCAGCTGTGAATCGCCTTACAGCAGGGTTGGGAAGAGAATTCTGGTCCTCTGCAAGAGCAGGAAGCACCCTTGGCCACTGGGGCATCTCTCCAGCCCTCGGTGCGTCAAAATTTGACATGCTTCTTTTTCTAGCCTCATTTTATTAGCGTTAATTCTGCAAGTAATTCAGTGACACGAACAAAGTTTTCTCTTATTTTGTAAATTCAAAACGCGGAGACCATGGAAGGGCAAAAGGCTTGTCCAAAGGCATAAAGAATAAAAATTTATGAAAGAAACATGAATCGGCAGCAGCTTTTCTGTCAAGCTCAGATTCACACAGATGAAAGACACGCAGGCTTTGAGTCTAATCCGTGGATACCCTCCTGAGTTCTTTGGCATCCAATACTTCACAAACCACTTTCTTGGTGTTTTTTTTTTTTTTTTTTTTTTTTTTTTTTTTTTTTTTTTTTTTTTTTGTTGATATTGCAGAATACCAGGCACTAGGTAATTTATATAAAAAAAGAAGTTTGTGTAGCCATGCCTCTGGACGCTTGGGAGTTCAACAGCACAGCATAAGCATGTGTTTGGCCCCTGTGAAGGGCTTCCTTACTATCATAACACAACGAGAGGCAAATGGACATGGGCGAGTCAGAGAGAGGGTCCAAGCAGGGGGCAAACTTAAACCCACTCTCACCACAGCTAACCCACTCCCTCAATATCTTACCAACCCACGCACAATGGCCGGCCGAGCCCTGGGAACCCGGCTACCTCTTCAAATTCCCAGCTTGTACTTCTCTTACTGCAGCAATTAGAACTCACCTTAAGCCAAGCAGATGAAGGGAATAACTCACAGAAAATTCCAGCCTAGAAGTTGCCATGGGGGGGGGGTTGAGTCTGGGGGGGGCAACAGAGGGGCTTCCCAAATGGTCACTGGTCCCTGTGGCTTTTTTGGACCAGTGTCCCCCTTGGTGGCTGCTTTTTGGATCTCTGCCCCTTACGTTTATTTGAAACCCTGTGTTATGGGGTGAGTAATGGGAGCAGAGGTAAGCCTGCCTGTTAAAGCGCCCCCCCACACCTCTAGCCCTGTCACTCTTATTTCTCTCTAGAGAGGCAGAATGAGAATTCATTGCGAAGAATTGCTCAGTTGCTCCCTGTTGTTCAGAGTCTGCTGCCGAGGGCTACCTAGGCTGAAGAGGTGTGTTAGTTTTCCATCACCATGCAATGCCTGAGCAAAACAATTTAAAAGAGAAAGAATTTACATTGGCTCACGGCCGTGGAAGTTCCGACCCGTGGCCTGGTGGCTCCGCTGCTGTGGGCCTGCCATGAAGTAGAGCATTGTGTTGGGAAGAATGCCAGGGCACACCTAATCCTTCCAACAGCTCCCGTTTCCTACCTCCTCCAATAATGCTGTCAAACCACGGCTCTGTCAGGGGGTTAGCTGGCTGTCTCCGAGCTCTGGTGGCTCAGTCACCTCTCCATGCTCAGACCCACCAGCTGGATGTAACCCTTCAGCGCACGAGCCTTGCAGCATCGGATGCCTTGATGATCAAATCATAATAGAAAGGCCCTGAGCTTTCCAGAGGGACACCTTTTATCGATGTGATGGTTCATTTTCATGCAAACCTGGTTAGATTTAGAATCACCTAGGAGACACACCTCCGGGGCGTGTCTATAGGGCATTTCCAGAGAGATTTAATTGAGGGAGGGAAGACCCAGCCTGAATGTGGTTTGGGTCCTGGAGAACTGAACCAAAGGGTGTGTGAGGGGGAGGGTAGAGTGGCAACATTTCCCTCTGGCCTTCCCTCCTTTCTGGCTGCCATGCCTACCTACCATGATAGACTGCATCCCCTCAAACTGTGAGCTGAAACAAGCCCTTCCTTCCTCCAGTTGTTTGCCAGGCATTTTGTTACATCAATAAGCAATATAGTTTGTGACCCAAGACTCAGAAACAGGAGTCTTAGAGGAGAGAGGACTGGCGCAGGTGTGGGTTGGGTTAGAGAAGCCGAGTTTAGGTCTACATCTATGATAGTTGCTAGGTGATGGGCCCTAGGCAGACTTTCAGCAATTCTGGTACCTGGTTCCTCAGCCTATGAAATGGCAGTGATGTCAGTGCCTGCTCTGGGAAGGCACTGTGTGGTGTTTGGTGTTGAGACTGTGTCCACAGATGGCTGTCGTGTCTGAGTCTGAGTTACTGTTCCCACCCACAAGAGGTTCCTGGCATCTACCTACCAACTACTAGAAGAAAAAGCCTTTCGCCCTCCACTGAAGGCTGATGGATCGTGAAGGACATGGAGGTTATTCACAGCCCTTGGTTAAGTCTATGGGAGGGCAGCTTCTGTCACCTATCAGGTGAGCAAGAATGGTGTTCCCTACACCCAGGCAGACTCCTCCCACGCAGCTGTAGAGTGGCCCCAAGAGGTCTTGGCTGCTGCAGAGGGTCGTCCTGGGGACACCTCAGTGGATGACCACACTCAGAAAGACTGAGGGAGGAACGCCTCTGGCTAGCGGTTAAGCAGCTACAGGGGAGTGCAAAGCCGCAGTGAGCAAGCTGGGTACATTTCTAGGTGGGGCCCAGCTCATCTTGGGCCAGGCTGGTTACCCAAGTGTGGCCCAGGGGCTCCAGGCAAAGCCTCTCTTTGGGGATGCAGCATTTGCACTGGTTCCCCTGGGGGTCCTTGAGCTGTTTCCTGTGGGACTGGATGGCATGGAGCCAAGTCATCAAGGAAGGGTCATGCAACATGTGCCTAGCTTCAGGGAACATGAAGAATAAGGCCAGATTGTGGTGGTGAAAACCTGTAACCTCAGCACTCAGGAGGCTGAGGCAGAAGAATTGAGAGCCAGGCTAGCCTGGGCTACAGAGCAAGTCTGTGGCCAGCCTGTGTGACAGAGCCAGATCCTGTCTCAATAAAGGCGGAAGGGGCTGGCTCCGTGGCTACCTACAATTACTGCTCTCAAAAAAGGACCAGAGTCTGTTTCCCCGCTCCCCCACGGTGGCTCACAGCCATCCGTAGCCTCAGTTCCAAGGCCTTCACTGTCCTCTGACCTCCATGGGCAACAGACATGCACGTGGTGAGCACAGACATTCAGACAAAACATCCATGCACATAACAGTATATCAATCTTTATAAAGGTGGGAGGGGGGAGGAGAGTGACAGAGACAGGGAGTGTGAGAGAGAGACAGAGACAGAGAGGAGGAGGAATTAGGGTAAATGTTTCTTGAACTGAAACAGACAAAAACTACCATAAATCACATGAGGTGTTTATTTTTCCTTCCAGACCAAGATCTAAGGCAGACATATTGGGCCTGACCTACTTCTATGAGGTAGCCAACTTCATGAAATCACAGAGGAGGATGATAGTCGTGGTGGTCAGGGACAAGGAGGAAATGGCCAGACAAAGCTTCAGTCTGACGTGATGGCTAGGAGATCTTCTCTGTGTACCTCTATGTGACAGCTGAGAACCACAGGCATTCTGCACGAGAGTGGGTCTCAGGGTAAGCATCTGACCACAACAAATATTACTTATTATTATTAATTTTTGAGGCAAGGTCTCACATAGCCCAGGCTAACCTCAAGCATGCCCCCTTGTCCAGGGTAACCTTGAACTTCCCAGCCTTCTGCCTCCACCTCCGAAGCGCTGGGATTCCGGATGTGCGCCACCACACCCTGTTTGTCGGGGACTCGGCTGAGGGCTTGGTCTGTGCTAGGCACCCCTCCCCCCTCCCCCCCCCCCCCCCCCGGCTCCCAGGTGATTCCTTTTGGATGCTCGTGTGGTAAGTGACCCTGACAGACTGCACGGACAGCTGAGGCCATCCTCATCTCGGGAAGGGGTTAGTGGTCCTAGAGAATGCGCGAGACGCTCCCGGGTGAACCTGGAGAATGGAAGTGCGGTGGCCTCCCCCCCCATCCAAACACCTTCGTTTTTCTAGTTATTTAGACGATCTCTGCATTTCCCCCCTACTTGGAGCTGGCTGTGCCTTTGTCGGCCGGGGCCGAGTGCCGCCCGCCGCCCGCCTGCTTCCACTGGCTTGTCTCCCTCACTAATTAGAGAGCTGCCGCCTGATTCACCTTGTTAATTAGAGGGACTTGAACACGGAGGCCTCCAGGCACTACTCGAGAGAGCCTCGCACCAGTGCCCCGAGAACGAGGCAGTCTGTGAACTCATTCTTCTCATCTACCTTCTATTTTTCATTTGAAATGAATAAATCATTGAGATTTTCCTTGTGGAGTGAGAACGTAAGAATTCACATCTTTATAAGATGTAAATTACATGTGATCAATAGGAGAGGCTGGCACGCATGTGGTACTTACATGCTTTCCCTAATTCCCTCCTTGTTGGTGTGTGGGAAAGGGCCTGCGATGTACGTCTCCTCTCCGTGAACCAGTGCCCTTCACCCGCTGAGTGGGTGCCAGGCAAGGAACTTGGCAGCTGCCCGGAAGCTGCTGGCACCGATTCGGCGGTTTGCAGGTGGGGTGGAGCGGGGTGGCACACACCTATAATCCCAGCACTCAGGAGGCAGAGGCAGGTGGGTGTCTGTGAGTTCGAGGCCAGCCTGGTCTACATAGTGAATCTAGGACAGCCAGGGCTATGCAGTGAGACCCTGTCTCAAAACAACAACAACAACAACAAAACAACAAACAAACAAAAAACCCACCACCTCACTTGAAAAAGTGAGGCATCAGCAGAGCGTTTGTTGGGCCAGCCCTGCTCTCTGGCATCCTCCAAGGGCCCTAACTGGTCATAAGGAAAAACCAAGGTATCAGATAGTTTCAATCTAGACACAACCAGCTCCCACCCCAGCGGCTCGCTCTGCAGCCCAGGGATGCCCTCTCATTCATTGTCTAGCCCAGGCTGACCTTGAACCTGTGAGCCTCCTGCCTCAGCCTCTGGAGGATTAAACAATGCACTACCTTACCTGGGTGAAATGCCCCTAGAGACCTTCCTTGATCAAGCCTGAAGCTCCAGGTACAGCATGTGTCTTTAAGAGAAACTAATTGAGAGATGGTTCGGTGGTTGACGGTGCATACTGCCTTTCCAGAGGCCCCGAGTTCAGTTCCCAGCTCCCACATCAAGCAGCTCACAGCCCCCTGTAACTTTAGCTCCGGGGGTCCTAATGCCTTGGGCCTCTGACCTGTACTCACATGTACGTCTGACCATTCCCTGACCCACACACTGAGTTTGAAAGGAAAGAAAAACTAGGAGGCTGACGAGCTGGCTAGGGGGTTAATAACAGCCCTTGCTGTTTTCCTGGGGGACCTAAATTCGGTTTCCACGTGGCTCAGCACTGCCTGTAACGTCACCTTTAAGGGGATCCAATACTCACTACCAGTCTCTGAGGGTGCTGTGTACATATGTGCGCACACACACAGAAAGATACACACATACACATAATTTTAAAAGATCATTAAAAAAAACCAACTAAAGAAAAAAATCTACTTGGGTTTGATCAGACTATAAACCCTATCACAGACAGACAGGCGTGTCTGTAAACACTGCATTTTCTCCCCTTTCTCCTGCATCAGGCACCGAGGGTGTCCCTTTTGGAGGCTTTTCTCTAGCTGCTCCACCAAAAGGCAACACTGCAGAGAAGGGACAGCGGTTCTTCGCGGGTAGGAAGGAAGGTGCAACTCCGGTCTCCCCAGATTAAAAAGTCAAGGCCTTCGCTGCACACACCTTTAATCGTAGACCAGGAGAGGCGGAGGCAGGTGGATCTCTGTGAGGTCAAGGCCAGTTTGGTCTACAGAATGAGTCCAGGACAGCCAGGGCTACACAGAGAACCCTTTATCGAAAAAAAAAAAAAAAAAAAAAAAAAAAAAAAGTCAAGGGTGGCTGTTAAACATAGTAGTCAAATTATTAGGCTTCGGGTGAGTTACTTTGTTTTTCATGGAACATATCTAGTCCTTACACATACTGGCTTGCCAAACTTTTGGAAAAAGACATGCAAAAATGTCTCTTTAGAGAAAGGAAGGGATACCTATATATGTAATATATATGTGTATATATGCATATACATGAACATACATATATCTCCCGGGAGAAAATGTTCAGGCTGTTTTCTAGAATGTTCTTTGTGTCCCAGGGAACCTCTGATTTGGTGCCCACAAGCTTGCCTTCTACATACGTTTATTGCATCCACAGCACAGTCCTACCCTGAGGGAGAAAGTCACTGGCCTTGGGACCCGTTTGCAGATGGCAGGGACTGGCGAAGCAGATGGTCATCCCTACCCAGCGCGGCCAGTGCCCTGAGGCCTTGGTGACTGCTCTAGGGCAGGGGCTAAAGTATCAGGGGAAGGGGTGTCTGTCAGGGCGTGGGGTGTGGGGGTGTGGAGGAGGAGAGCTTCCTGGGAGAGAGTGTTTCTGTCAGTTTGTAGAAAGCCATGGAAATGTCGAGCCTGTTTTAGGGTGGGATCATCTAGAGAAGGCCAGAGGCTGGGCAAGAGGGAGGCGGATGGCAGCCAGGGTGCAGAGGGTGGGGGTGGGGGTCTCCACAGCCTCTAGAAGTCTGCCCTGCCTGGAAAGGTGAGCTGGGTGTGTTTCTCAGCGTGTCCTATTTATGTGTGCCTGCTGCGAGCCTCCAGCCCCAGGAAGGCAGAGTTCTGGCTCAGCGGGAGCTCAGGCAGGTCTGCAGGGCGCTTGGGAGGGTGCGGCATTGAACTCGGTTTCTTTGACACATTTTCCTCAGCACAGCCCCAGCCCTGAATGCCGGGAGAGAGTCAAGGGAGAGAGCGGTAGATAACGGCTTGAGTGCGGCAGGCAAAACACAGCCGTTCCTGCTACAGCCACAACTCATCTGAATTTCAGAATTTCAAGCCTCCTGAGGACTGGGTTTTCAGATGTGTGGTGCCACTCCCAACTTAGTGCCATTTTTTAAGTGGCACAGGATACATAGGAAGAGATACTATGTGATGTTTTGATGCCTACATTGAATAAAGGCCAGATGAGGGTCTGGCATATATATATGGCATATATATAGTTTCAAACATTTGTCTTTTTTTTTTTTTTTTTGCAGTGGGAATGTTCAACATCCTCTCTTAAAACACAACAGGGGCTGACTGGTTAGCCTAGCTGGTTAGAGCTTGGTGCTAATAAAATACACATTAAGGCTGGACGGTGATGGCTCAGTGATGGGTTCAGTTCCTGGCATCCACCTGCTGGCTCACAACCATCTGTAACTCCAGTTCCAGGGGAATGTGATGCCCTCTTCTGGCCTCTCCGGGCACTGCACACTCACGGAGCACAGCCGTTCAGGCAGCAAATGCTCATACACATAAAATAACAAACTTTAAAGAAACACATAAAGAAACAATAACATATGTTATTGTTTGCCATGGCCTCGCTACACCAGAAAACCTTGATCAGGGTCCACACCCCTGGCTCAGCTTAGGTAGAACTGAACCCTTACCCTTTGCCAAAGTCAGCATAAATAACTAAGGGTCTCCAGATGAAAAGTGACCTGGCGAAAATCAGACAGGAGCAATTTTATATAATTGCAGAGGCACAGAAACTGGCTAGCGTTATGTCAAGTTGACTAACGTCATCAGAGGGGAGGTAACCTCAATTCAGAAGATGCCTCCACAGATATGGGCTGTAGGCAAGTCTATCGAGCATTAAAAAAAAAATTAGTTATTGGTGGGGGAGGGCTCAGGCCATTGTGGGTGGTACTGTCTCTGGGGGTGTCCCTGGGGTCTATTAGAAAGGAGGCTGAGCAAGCTAGAGGAGCAAGCCAGTAGGCCGCATCCCTCCATGGCTTCTGCACCAGCTCCTGCCTCCAGGTTCCTGCCCTGTTTGAGTTCCTGTCCTGACTCGCCTCAGCGATAGACTTCAGATGCGGAAGTGTAAGCCAAACGAGCCCTTTCCTCTTCAGCTCGGTATAGTCGCTCGTGGTGTTTCATCGCAGCCGTTAGCAACTGTGACTCAGACACGGATGCTCTGCTAAGTATAGAAACATAACCGTGAGACGGGGAATGTCGCCAGGAGGTGGCTCTGGCACTGGGCTTTGCAGGACAAAGGGGGAGCTCGGCTGCAGTGATGGGGTAGGTTTCCAGACAAGTGGCAGCTGGTAAGAGTAAGGGGCTGGTTGGGAGGGTACGTCACATGGCTCAGGGCTTTGGGGGATCATGAAGGACTTGATTCAGGTAAGGAGCCTGGGGTATTTGCAGTAGGGCCAGAGGACCGCAGGATTTAGGGCAGAGTATAAACAGGATCAGATCTGAATTCCTATAGGAGGCTCCCATGGTTCTCCAAGCTATGACACATCAGGGCAGCCAAGGTGAGGCCATTTTTATCATCTAGGCAAGAGCTGCGCTATATCAAACCAGATCAGGCCAGCAGGAGACTCTGAGGTGGGGTCGGTCAATCAGGCCTGGAACGGCCTGGGAGAGGGGCATGGGGAGGTGTCTCCAGATGTGAAAATGAGGTGGGGGGCAGGGAGAACTTCTTTCTAATTGCAGGGCGGCATGGCATCCTGCTTCCCAGGAGCCTCGTGGGACTTCCCGAGTCACAGCTTACAGAGCAAAGCCCTGACGAGGAGAGAATCCAGCTGCAGCCTCACCCTCCATCCTGTCATCTCCCTTACCACACACACTACCGGTCTCAACAGATTGTGGGCTGCCCCTCTGCTGACTGTCACGTCCCCATCACCTTCACACGGTGTGTGGTGTGTCCCTTCTGCCTAAAAAACACAAACACAAACAAAAACCAAAACCTATTTTTTTTTTTTTAAGGTTGCACCTCAGCCCCAGGGGGGTTTGAAGCTGGGTGCTTTCCAGTGTAGGAATCCCGGGATGACTCTACAAACCGAACCACCTTCCTCTGCTCAAACATGTCAAGTCCTGTCTCTGGCTTGCCTCGGGGTTCGGCAGCTTTGTCCTCCCTCCCTGGGAAAGAATGAAGAGGACAGATGCTGGCTGGCCTCCATGTGGGTTGCCACAGTCACTGGGCACTGCCATTCTCAGGGTTAAGGAAAGACGCTTGCGTTTGGCCCTTACTCCCTCTGGGTTCTTCCAGCCACTGCATGTTATGCTTACCAGGGGCTTTGCCGGGCACTGACACAGATGTTCATGGCCCTGGTGCAGGAGAGAAGTTTCACAGACAGGCCACGGGAGCTGGGACGTTTTATTAGGGGTCGGTCCTTGAGCCAAACCCCGAGTCTCCCTGGATCTACGGAAGGGCCTCGGCGCTGCACCTCATGCCTTTGGCAGGTAATTTGCTTCAGTTACAAGAAAATAAAGTAGTTTTAAAAAATAATTTAAAAAAGAATGAAGACATGGAAGGAGGCCCCTAAAGCTCACATAGGCGATAAAACCAGTAAGGGAGGTAGCAAGGGAGGGAGGGCCGTGGAGTTGGCCAGAGGCTCAATGAGTCCATCTCTGGAGTCCACACAAAGGTGGACAGAGAGTGCTGACTCCACAAAGTTGTCCCCTGACACACACACACACACAGAATAAATACAATTTAAAAGAGCAACCAAAAGCTCATAGAATTTTCTCCCTAGTAAGGGGTGTATTAGACCCTCTGGTCTCCCTGAACACTAGGGGTTTCACACAGCTACCCAGGCTCACAGAGCACTTCCTGCCATCCACCTCCCATGGGCTTTGAGGGCCACACTCAGGAACAGGAGCATTTCAGTCCAAAGCATGCCCTGGTGAGGGTGTGTGTGTGTGTGTGTGATGCTTCCTGCCTGTTACCCCCAAGCATAACAGCACCCCAACCTCTTGACAAACATCTGTGGCAAACACCTGCCAAGCTGGGGAGGTAGCTCAGTGCTTTGACACAGGACCCAAGCTGAATCCCCTTCCCAGGACCCTCACTGAGTCGCTCACAGCTGCCTACAGGGATCTGGCAGCTCTGGCCCCGGCACGAGCACTCATGTGTGTGTTTGTGTGTGTGTGTGTGTGCCAGGCTTTCCCCACTCCCCCGTGACGGCTAAGATGCTGTGAAACTGTGAGCTCACATAAACCTTTCCTCTCTGTGCTCTACTGGGTGTTTTCTCAGCAGTGAGCCAAGGGACCTGAGAACCGAAAGCTGTCTTCCAGAGCTCACTGCTCTGTCCCGTTTGGGCCCGCCTACGCAACACGAGGCTCAGAAATCCACTTAATATCTTAATTTCTGGGGCCAGCGCCATTCCTTCAGAGTGGTTCCCTTGAAAGAAAAAGGTTTCTTTCCTCTTCCATCGTGTAACACTTAGAAGGCTGAGGCAGGGGGATTGCCAGTGTGGGGCTACCCTTTGAGAAGTGTTTGATATTTTAAAAAGATTTTATTTTCAGTGGTGTGTGTGTTGTCTGAGTGTATGTGTGCCACATGCTTGCAGGCCCCCAAAAGGGCAGAAGAGGGCACTGGATCCCTGGAACTGGAGTTAGGGATGGTGGTGAGCCACGGTGTGGGTGCTGGAATCCAAACCCCTCGTCCTCTGCAAGAGAACATACTTAGCCACTGAGCCACCTCTTCAGGACCATACACGTGTGTCTGTGTATGTATGCATTTGTGTATGTATGTGTGTATATTGTGTGTGGTGTGTATGTGTATATGCGTGTGTGTGTGTGTGTGTGTGCGTGTTTTAAGACAGCTCTGAAGCCAAGCACACCTGCACTCACAGCCCCCGGGAAGCTGGGTTTGAGTCTCATTTAACGTGCATGGTGAGGTCGGTCTTAAAAAGGTGTTAGTCAGCCCGCAACGATTACAAACACCTGGTCAGGAATGGTCTTCCAGGGCACAGCCACTCTCAGGACACGGCAAGCGTGTGTCTTTGGAAAATAAACGTTATATAATTAAAACAACTTTCGACGTTGTGTGCTAATAAATACGTTCTGAAGAAATGAATGAGGATGATGTCACAGAGATCAGGAGGGGCAGAAAGGGCCTTGAGGAAGCAGCGAAACCAAGAGCGCGCCGGGAGTTCTGCTCACCTTGTCTCCACACTCACAAAGCAGAGCGAGCCCGAGCAGGAAGTAGGGCGTGGCTCAATGACCACACCCAGTGACGTACTTCCTCCGGTGAGGCCCCGCCTCCTAACGGTCTTACAACCTCCCCAAACAGCTCCACTAACTGAAGAGCGAGCGTCCACACGCGGGGCTTTGTGGGGGACGCATCTCATTCACACCACCATCATCATCTCAAACCAAACAAATGAACAAATAAACAAACAAAACAACAAACCCACCCCCAACAAAACCCATTAAAGAGGTTGTGATCGCTGTGTACTATTCCGTGAGATCCACATGACATAATTCACATTGGATTAGGTGTCTTCTAAATCTTCACAGCGTAAACGACAGCTCAGCCAACATCGTGTCGGCACACGATTCTCTCTCTGGGAGAGGCCTCTAGGAGAATTATGTGGGCGTGGAGTTGAGTCCTGTGATGGTCAGTCACTGACTATCGCCGTGACAGGATGGGCAGTCGCGTAGGGGACAAGCATCTTGGGCGTGCTGGTGAGGGGTGGTTGCTCATAGTCTCTAGATGCAGGCGAGAAAGCCTGCCATTGTGGGTGGCACTGTGCCCTGGGCTTGGACCCTGGGCTACAGAGGAGAGGTCCAGCTCAGCCTCACTCTTGACTGTAATATGTGAACAGAAACTCACACCCCCGCCCCCATGCCCTCCCTGCCATGACGGCCTTCCCTCAGATTGTGAGCCAACGCAAAGCCCTTCTTCATCAAGTCGCTTTGGTTGGGGCATTTTCTCCACTAGCATCCCTTCCCATCTCTGCCCATTTAGGCTTTGACATCCTCATCTTGCGGAGTTAGGCTCTTCTTAGTCCCCAGCTCACCTCTGATGTCCTGGCACTGTTGGGTGCTGGCTGCTTCTGTGCAGAGAAAGGGATCCTAATTTGACAACCACCCCTCAGAGACGGGCACTGTGGATACAACTTGCAGGACGCCTAAGCCTGTAAGCCTCAGCTTGGAGGCGAAGGTGACCAGACAGAGGGGACCGAGGTGGAGGCTCCGGTTTGGACCAGGCCCCCGTAGCTGACTCAGAGGCCCGGCATCCCTCGCACAGGGGAGCCTGTGCCTCCAGCAAGCATGGCTTTTGTCTACTGCTGTGACTGCAAAGGGGCAGAGAGAGTCCTCATGCTGTGGCAGAGAGTCAAGGGCTGCTGAGTGAGTATTGCCAGCTCCTAAGTCAGCACAGAGAGCTGATGCCCTCAGGAGTTCTGAGGAACCTGTTGGAGACTCTCAGAGAGAGAGAGAGCCAACCCAAAACTCCTCTTGTGCTGTGGCTGCTGGAGCCTTCCCACCCCTAAAATTCACCTCCACAGATATCCCATCGGACTTGAGGTTTTGAGACCTCAGATTCTGTTCTCATCGAGTAGGAACCCTCCTCTTAATATATTCAGCAGGCACCTGACCATTGTGATAACCCTGATGGGTGGCGAGTGAGGCAAATTAGCTAAAGCATGATTGATTTTTTTTTTAATACAGTTTTATCTTCAACCTTTCCCAGCAACGTGCTATGCCAGGACAATCATTTCTTCTCCCAGGTATTTGCCGGTATAGAGATTGCTCCTCTATTTACGGCTGCCTGGAAGCCTCATAATTACAATATGGTCCAAGTGCCCATTTTCTTTCCCTGACTACAAATAGGGATCAATCGAATTTTAAAGACGGCTGCGGGGCTGCTGCCGAGCGTGACCTTTGTAAATGATTACGGCTCGCCGCGGTTGCTCTCTGCCCAGAGAAGGGGAGTGGGCAGCGCTTTCTAACTGGCATTTGATCTGGATGGGAGCCAAAGACATTCCAGGTGAAAATGATGAGTGGTGGGTGGAGGAAGGGCTCGTAGGCTTTTCTCTCAGGCCACCGCCTGTGCAGGCCAGCAGCCTGCTTTTCTGGGTCTCTTTCCCGGATTCTGTAGGTGTTATGTTTTTGTTTTGTTTTGCTACATCACAGAACAACACGGTTCATGTGGGCTGGTTTCTTGGCGTGGGGGATGATGGATTCGGAGCGTCCAGGAAGCTGTACCGCTGCGTGGAAAAACTTGTGTGGCAGAAAGAAGTTTGATGGTTTTAGTTTGGTGTCCCAAATGGTAGTGGAGGGAGCCAAGCCCACCTGCGGGCAAACACATCAGACAGGAAGAACTCAGGCAGGGACTCAGCTTCAGCTCCTCCTTCACCTGAACCGTGTGTTTAAAAACCTCCAAGGCCCACGTTGCTTTTTTGAGCCACATCTCTGAACCCCAGCCCCTCAACTCAGAGGAGGAGGAGATAAAGGCTGTACTTGCCTCCTCAAAAATCACTGATTTGGTGGTGCACACATTTGACCCCAGGATTGCAGGAGACAGAGGCAGGGGGATCTCTGTGAGTTTGAGGCCAGCCTGGTGTACAAAACAAGATCCAGGACTGAATAGAAAACTGTTTCAGAAAGCAAAGGACAGTCATGTCCCCCTGTTTCCCGGCCGTGAAGGGCCACGTGCGGATAAAGGAGAGAGCAGCAAAGGATGGGGGCCCATGCTACTGGCTGGTGGCCACACATACTAATTACTTCCGAGTCACTGTGTCCAAACATGGCACGAAACAACAGGTGGGGGAAAGGTTTATAGTTCCCATGGTCCCCGAGAGTTTCAGTCCACCACGGTTAGGGGGGCATGGCAGAGTTGACGGCCATGGGAGCACTCAGTCTGCTGTCCACATCCTGGTGGACGGACCAGGAAGTAGAGAGCGAGGCAAGCATCAGAGACTTAACCTTTAAAGATCTACACTTTGGCTGACAAGATGGGTCAGTCAGTAAAGGTGCTTGTCACGATGGCTGGTGACACTTGAGTTAGATCTCTAGGAACCATGTCCTGGAAGAAGAGAACCAGCTTCCACAGGTTGTCCCCTGATTGCCACACGGGCACCTTGGCATGCAAATGTGCCCCAAATTAATTAATTTAAATTTAAAAGAACAATTAAATACATGGAGCTAATCTTTAGTGACCTACTTCCTCCTGCCAGGCTTTGCCCCTAAACGTCCCTCAGCCTCCCAAACGGCCCCGCTATCTGGGAACAAGTGCTCAGGAAGACACTTCAATTCAAACCGGGCCTGGATTTTGGGTTGTTTGTTTTTGCTTTATTTTTTGCTCTTTGGAATATGTCTGCCATCTTTATGCACAGACTATGAGTAGAGTCAATCATCTTCCCTCAACGTTTGTCACCATTTTTTTTCTGTATATTCTGAAGGAGGATCTCTCTGATAGTTTTTGTTTTAAGCAAATAATAGCAGATAGATAGGTAGATGGATGGGTGGGTGGATGGATGGATAGATGGGTAGATGAATAGACTGATGGACGGATGGATGGACAGACAGATGGATGACAGACAGGCAGATGGATGACAGACAGATTGGCGGATGGAGGGATGGATAGATGGATAGATAGACATCAATGCGTCAGGCGCTTACAACATCCAGCAGGAACTGATTGGGAAAAGTGGCTGAAGTTCCCAATCAAGCTTTCTCTCTGTGGCTGAACTTCCAGCTTCTCTTCCTCACCGAAGACGCTTTTAAATCACAGATAAACAATAGTAACATCTACTGGAAATAGTTCACCTTCTAGAGGCTGGACCATGCTTCCAGAAAAAAAAAAAAAAAAGTGGGGCCAGGTGTGGTGGTACATGTCTTTAATCCCAACACCCAGGAGGCAGAGGCAGGTGGATCTCTGAATCCCAGATCACCTGGCCTACAGAGTGAGTTCCAGCCAGGGGTATATTGTATAGTGAGACTCTATTTCAGATAGATAGATAGATAGATAGATAGATAGATAGATAGATAGATAGTTGAGGCAGAATGTGGATGAAAAAGACACCCAATGCCAACCTCTGGCCTTCACACATGCACCATCTCCAGCAAGCCATGGTTTTTATGTGCCTCTTGAAGCCTCTGGGGGACACACTCTAATGGCTGTCTCTCTGTGGTGTCCCTGCTAGCGGAACTCTTAGAAAAGCAGCATGATGAGGGGAAGGGAGAGAACAAAATAGTGTCAGTACTTGCCCTTGAAAAGCCGAGGGTAGAACTCACCTGAGCACAAAGGAGGATGCTGCTAAAATTCCTTTGCTGGGGGAGACATAGACAAGCTTCTCTACCCTCCTCCTGAGGTCCCAGCGACAAACGGAGGGTGATTTCACCACAGGTCACCCCAGGCAACCAGTGGGTTTACTGGGAGTCCTTGGGAGGGGTTCAAGAAGCCACGCTGGACCGTCTGCATCCAGTGAATGATGACTGCCCCATGACCTCAAAGACAGAACCCTCTCCCTATCCCTCCCCTTCTATACACTCCCAGACCCCTCCTGAGGCCACAGGTAATGATGGCAGAACTGCATGAAACTGGTTGAGCCGGGTGGCTGGATAGTCGGGTGAGGGGCTTACGGCTCTCTCCAGCCCTCCTTCCAGGAAGATGGGCCCTCGCCAGTCAACAAGCCCAGCTCTAAGTGGGTGCAGCCAAACTCATGAAGATGGCCACGGTTTGGCCTGGAGGGTTAGCAGGTCGAATGGGCCTGGACTGGTGAGCACCTGCAAGGCTACTCAGTATCTTCTGTGACCCAAGCTTACATGTCACTTCCAGGTTGGTCTTAGAGATGCTCCACACTTTTCCTTTGTCACCTCCCTTTGTTTCTTGAATGAGCACATCTCCTTGGTTGGGGTTAACGGTACTTGGGGCCCTTCTACTTGGTCCCATTGGGTGTGTGTATCTGTGTAGGTAGGTCAGAGGTCCATGCTGGCTGTCTTCCTTGACTGCCCTGCACCTCAGTTTTTGTACCTCTCACTGAACCTGCAGCTCACTAAATCGGCCGAGGTTGGCTGGCCAGTGGAGCTCCAGGGAGTCTCCTGTCACACACACACACACACACACACACACACACACACACACACACTCACACTCACACACAGAGACACACACCCTGCCAAATGCCGGCGTTAACAGGGCATGGTGCTGTGCCTGGCCTTTTGATGTGGCGGCCGGGGTTCCAAACTCAGGTGCCCAGGTTTACAGGGCAGCCACTTACCATAGGAGCCCTGCCACCCTCCCGTGCCGCCCCTGCTGTCACCCCATTCAGGTGGAGAAATGCTGCCAGGCTCCAGTCTTTCAGCCTCGGCCTGTTTCAATTACCCTCTATCCAAGGATTACAGCGTGAGGCAGTCAGCTTAATCCCCAACTATCTTGTCAATCTGGGAGCACGGGATGTATTTTGTGCGCTCTCAGGATGGGCTCCTTAGTGCGTCCCTGGGAGCAGCGATCCAAGCCTAGAGCCAGCACGGAAGACTGTCATCCTGGAGCCCGTGACATCTCCAGACATCTGCCCCTTGCCACACCTGGGGACGTGAGCCATTCCGACTGGTGAAGACGCCCGGGTCTGTGATGCCGGCTGAATTCACGCCCCGGAGAGCAGCGACTCTGCTGATTGCGGTGTTTACATGTGTATGTGCAAGTGTTTTGTGAGATGCTTACATTAGCGTCCTGTTTTGCAGCTGATGCAGAACGGCAGGACTCGGTGCGAAGCTTCGAGGAGAAATCTGCCGCTCCCGGGAAGAGAGGAAACACACCGGGTGGGCGGGGCGAGCAGACCTCCGGCGGTTCACCTCTGTCTTGGCGCCTAGCATGTCAGTAGCTGCTCTAGGTAGAACGGTGGCCTGTGGTCTTGAAGGGTCTCATTTGCGCATAAAGTCACCAGGGCAATGCCTTCTCCGCAGAATCCTGCTAATCCTATTGAGATATATGCATGTACATACAGGCATCTGCACACACATATACATACATGTCCATATTTACACACACACACATGTACATGTATATGCACAAATATCAGTATTTACATGCACATGTATAAATATACACATACTTATACACACATGCACACACATACATGTATGCACATATACACATATACATGTGTAAATACACATACATACACTCACATATGTAACATATACACATAAAATACATATACACAGATAGATACACCAGTAGGGCCTGGTGGCACAGAACTCTAATGTCAGGTACTAAGGGAGCGGAGGAAGTGGGATCACAGCTTCCAGGTAAGGTTAGGCAGCAGAGACAGCTCAAGGCCAGCCTGGGCAGCTTCTCAAGATGCGATCTTAAAAATGAAAAAAGGAAACGAGACGGTCAAGAGGGTTAGAAGCTCAGCAGCCTGGTGCTCGCCTTGTAAGTGCAAGACTGTACGTGGGTCTGATCTCCAATTCCCTAAAAACAAAGCAGAAACAAAAACAAACAAATCATCTTTAAGAGCCGGGTGGTGGTGCATGACTTTAATCCCAGCACTTGGAAGACAGAGGCAGGTGGATCTCTGTGTTCAAGGCCAGCCTGGTCTACTGAGTGAGTTCCAGGACAGCCTGGGCTACACAGAGAAACCCTGTTTCAACAAATAAACAAACAAACAATAAAACAGAATGGAAACAACAAAGGGATGGATATGAGGAGAGGGGGCTCTGATACGAACTTAGCCATATCCCATCCTTAACCTCCTCAGGGCATTTAGTCAGGAATCCATGCCTGCACTTGAAGGCTGATCCCGGTGCCAGCTCTTTTCCTAAAGAAAAAAAGCCAGCACTTTTCCTGGTCAGTATGGAAAAGGCAGTTTTCCATGTATCCTGAGATTCCAGAATAATCCACTTACAGTAATTACAGGAGTTTATCTCCAGTCCAAACTCCCAGGATGAATGCCTTCTCGCCTCCTTAGGCGCCTGATGCATGTGGCCTACACACACACACACACACACACACACAAAGAGAAGCAGATCTTTTCTAAGAAGATGGCTTAGGGACTGTTTCATTTTTTATGTTTATTAGTGTGTGCATGTGTGTGTATGTATATCCTGCCTGTGTGTATGTGTGTGTACCATGTGCATCTCTGGTGCCTGAGGAGGCCAGAAAAGGGGGCACTACTGTCCCTGGAAATGGAATGTCCAGACAGTTATGAGCCACAGTGCTGGTGCTGGCGATAGAAAGGCAGTCAGTGCTCGTAGCTGCTGGACGTCTCTCCTGCCCCCGGCTTCTGTCTTAAACCGCTCCCCCTTGGGTTAGAACTGACTTTCAGCTACAGTCGTGGTCCCAGGCTTGCCTCACCACTCCTCTCTCTGTGTTCCTCTCCTGAGCCGCTCTGGTCTTTCCCAAAGCCACCTGCAGCCTGTCCTCCGCCCTGCTTGCTGATGCTCACCTGGGAACGGTCCCCCCCCCCCACCTTTGTGGCCAGCTTCTCCTGGTCACTCAGCCTGGTAGGAAACTCCTGCTCCTGCTCATGGACTCTGTGCCACCTGCCCCCTCCTGTCAGTCCCCACACCCTCGACACGGGGCTCATTCTTCACGTCGTTCAGGGCTGTGTCTGAAATGGCCTTGCCTGTCGGTCCGCTGTCGCTCCCGCCTGAATGTGAATCTCCTGGGGGACAGAGCCGTGTCCTGGACTGACTTGTTCACACTGACCCCCGACAGTGACCCCATGCCTGCCACTTGGAAGACAGTCTACAGACAGTGGCTAGGTGGCTGCCGTTAGCCTGGGGAGCCCCTGGCCTGGGAGACAGCCCCACATCTGCAGCGTGCTCAGGGCTCGGAAAATGAGTTAGGATCGGAGGGCTCCGCTCTCACAGGCATTGTGAAAGTCTGCCTCATGTCCCCACACAGGGGTCGTGGGTAGATCTGTATCTCAGAGGGGCTCCAGGCACCGGGCCCTGATGGCAGGAAGTCACCCACCGGCCTGTTGGCTACCCTGTTGGGTAACAGGCCTCCCAGGGCTCTGTGTCACTCACCTGTGTCACTCTGTGTCAGCTTCTCACTCATCCAGAGGACCCATCTGTCTGACTGTGTAGTCACTCCTGGATATGCATAGGTGTGCACACCTGCCACACCTGCACAGCACACCTGTCACACCTGCACAGCACACCTGTCACACCTGCACAGCACACCTGTCACACCTGCACAGCACACCTGTCACACCTGATGCCCTTTTACCTAGGTACTTGGACACCTGCACACTTGTCCACTGTCCTTGCTACTTTTCTGCTGCTGTGGGAAAGCACCATGATCGAGGCAGCTTACGGAAGGAAGGCTTCATGTCCTGTTTGCAGCTCCAGAGGGATAAGAGTCCGCCACTATCGCAGTGGGACAGCGTGGCATGAGGCAGGTGCAGTGGCTGTAGCAGCTGCCCAGGGCTCGCTTACATCCGGAACCTCAAACAGGAGGCAGAGCGAGCAAACCCGAATTGTTAGACTCTCGAAGCCTGCCCCCCCAGTGACATACTTCCTCCAACAAGGCCACATTTCCTGAGGATCCCCAAACAGTGTCACCAGCAGGGGACCAAGCATTCAAATGCCCACGCCTACACACATGTGTAAATCTTCATGCAACGTATACACCTATACACTTACACACGCGCACATGTACACGCTTACAAACCCGCATACTGAAACACCTGCCCACAGCCTCATGCCATCCCATGCTCAGGCCCAGTGCCTTCCTCAGTCGGACCCCGAGGTCACCAGGGATGGCTGCTCTTGTCCCTTCTCCTGGCTTCTTGCCTCCCATACCAAGTTCTGAGGTTTCCGGGGGCCTCTCCCTCTGCATTGGGTCTTCCATGCCTTCAGCCTCGCTCAGCTGAGCCCCCGTTTCTGACAGCCTAGAAGAGGGGTGTGTGCTGGCCGGTGTCACATGATCCTTGGGTATACAGAGAGAGGATGAGCCAGCACAGCGAGGGGGCCCCTTCTAGCCACATGACATAGAGACCAGATTCTAAGACTCATCACCCTCTCTGTTGTGAAATGGGACTGTGGTGAGCACCCACAGCCTGCGAAGACTCCTCATCTCCATGCCGAGAGCCGCTTCTTTACCTCCTGAGGGCTACCAAGAGACGAAAAGTAGTGACTGACACAAAGCTTAGGCAGGAGGGATTAAAGCCCAAGCCCTTCCGGGGACTTCAGGACAGGCTCAGTGTCCTGTGGGTGGGTGGGAAGTGACTCCAAAAACATGTACAGTGCTGGAGACATGGCTCAGTGGTTAGGAGTGCTTGCTGCTTCCTCAGAGTAGCTGAGTTCCGTCCCCAGAACTCACAACCACCTGTTACTTCAGCTCCAGGAGATCTGACACCCTCTTCTGGCCTCTTCTGGTCCCTGCACTCATGTGTGCCCATACACCCACTCATACCCACACGTAAACACGTCATTTTTAAAAATTGAAAAAAAAATACAAAACCCCTTCTCTTCCCCTCTCTCCCCCTACCCTTCTCCCTTCCATCTCTCTCTGTCCCTCCCTTCTCTCCTCCTTCCCTCTTCCCCCCTCTTCTTCTTGTTATTCTTATCTGCGGCACTTTCTCCAATGAGCAAATGTTTTGCTAATCAAAGCTAGAAAAAGCTGGATGGTTCACCTAATTAGAGAAAATTAAGTGGATGCATATGGCTTCACCTTCATTCCTTCTCTCCCCCAGCTCAGTGACCCTCAACATCATGGGGGGCAAGCTGTAAATAGAAGTTGCTTGTTACCACGGGTTTTGCTCTGAAGGTCCACCCCCCTCTAACCCTTTGCTTTTTCCAAGACTAGCCAGTCTAGCTGAGAACGTGAGTTATTTTTAGTCCTTTAATGGTGTTCATGAACTCGCTCCTTCCTTTGGCCTAAGGCCCAATGGGACCATCAAAGGGATTTTAACAGTAAGGTTGAAAAGGGAGAGGGTCCTTGTCGGCCACCTATCTCCTCCATTGCCCCTTTCCAGCTAGAACCCAGGGCACTCCTCAGAGACAGAAGCTGGGCCTCTCATTTATCGCCAGGCATTTCATTTCAGATTAAGTACATTTAAACAGACCTCTCTGGCTCCTCTTCCCTGTTAGAAAGGAAGGCTCTCTGCAGACTCCGCCCCTCATTCATCTTTCTGCCAATCACAGGAGCAGCGCTTCCTGTCCAATGCTCCCAAATGGATGTCACAGTTTTCCCCGAATTGAACCTGGGTTGGCTGGGTTGATGATGAGCAGACACAGCTTCCCATAGGTCAAGGCTCACGAAAACCTCTTCTGGTGGAGGGAGGTCTAGGCTGGACAGTGGAGGTCTAGGCTGGACAGTGGAGGTCTAGGCTGGACAGTGGAGGTCTAGGCTGGACAGTGGAGATCTAGGCTGGACAGTGGAGGTCTAGGCTGGACAGCGCTCCTTTCCTGGTCCCCACTGCTGAGCAAATCAGATTTACAATGAGTGATGCAGAAATGTATTGATGGCCAGCAAGATGGCTGAATGGGAAAAGGTGCGTGTCACCAAGTCTGATGAGTTTGACCCCTGATACCCACGTGGTGGAAGAGAGAACGTACTCCTGAAAGTTGTCCTTCACCCTCTATACATGTGCCCCTGGCACATGCATTGCCCCCTCACACACAAACAAAAGTAAATAAATAATCTTGGATCCTCATAACTTGAGTATGGGAACAGACACCCTTTTCCTTCACTTGGTCCCATCCTGGGGGTGGGGTGGGGTGGAAACGACTCTCAGCTGGTGACAGAAGGAGCCTCGCTTCTCCAGAAAGAATACTCTGTCCCTGCCATTTCACTCACAAGACCCACTCCCCACGTGGTGGAAAGAAAATGGCAGCCGAAGCAATGTGTCTGCCAGGAAGGTATCCAGGCGCCTTCCTCTCTCCCCGCTCCTCTGTCTTTATTGTTACTTATGTGCATGTACCTGTGTCGGTGTATGCACGCCACGAGTGGGTGCCCACAGAGGCCAGAAGAGCACATTGGATCATTTCTGCACACAATGGCTTTAAAGGTCAAGTGTCTATCGACACAGATGCTTGGGCTAGGGAAAGGCTTTGCCATCCATCTGAGCCTGATCGAGGGAAAGTCTTGCCATTCCCATGGGCATAACACATTGATGTCCTTGACACGGCTCTGATCATGTCAATAATACTCAGGACTGCATGGCTCCCCGCAAGGAATGATAGTAATAGAGTAGCCGTTACAATGGTAGCAGTTAGTAACAGGAGCCACAGAATAGTGTCTGTAGTAATAGTTGTGGCAGGAGTCCCAATAGTGGGACCCTCACCATAGTAATGGTAGCAGCTGTTTCGTCTAGCCACAGCATTAACAGCAGCAGCAGCAGCACAGCACAGCCCGTGTCCATCACACAGAGGCTGAATGCTGAGCAAACGCTCCTGTGACAGCAAGGAGGCTGTCCATCATCCTTCAAAGTTCAGTCGGCTCTTCTGTAGAGAGGGATGGCAGCCATGCTGGCTCCCAGGAGTGTGAGGGCAAAGTGGCCTTACCAGCATGAACAAGCCTTCTGCTAAAGTCCAGAGATGGGAGCCACGCTTCTATCTGGATGCACCACGGATGGTCTCTGCTGTAATCTCTCTCTATAAGCTTGTCCGCCTTCTGGGGGTGGGAACATGGATCCACCCATCCCAGGAGCCATGACCTCTTATGAAGCCTACATGGCCGTATTGGGGCTTAAGTTTCCAACATGAGGACCATGGGGGACACACTTGCACCACACTGGGAGGAAGGACGGATTAATGATGGGGCTGCAGCAGCATCACGCTGACCAGCAAACCTTCCCTACAGTGTCTCAGCGATGGGGGAGAGAATTTTTCTTTTTCAAGGGAAAAAGTATCGGAAGAAAGAAAAAGCTTTGTTCAGAGGATGTATCCATGTTACAAATGTGCAAGATAAAGATTGGGGAATCCATTATAATGAATTCTCAAACTTTGTTAGCTCACACACACACACACACACACACACACACATTTTGTTGTTGTTGTTGTTTTTGAGACAGGTCTTAATATGTAGCTGAGGCCATGTTCAAACACCTGCCTCAGGCTCTCAACTGCTGGGACTCCAGATATATGGCACCCTGCCTTACTTAAAGATATGTTTTAAGGGACAGTTTAATTTAGAATAGCTCCAGAAACGTTGCGAAGATTGGGGAGTGGTTTGAACGAGAGATGTCCCCATAGTCCCAAGCATTTGATCACCTGGTCACCAGCCGGCAGCGCTGTTTGCACAGGATAAGGAAGCTCGGTCTTACTGGAGGTCACTGAAGGCAGGCTTTGAGGTTTCCAGAGCGAGGTACCATCCCCACTGTGCTCTCTGCTTCCTGTCTGTGGTTTCAGATGTGAACCCTCAGCTCTCCACTCCCAGGTCCAGGCTCCATGGTTGCCTGTTGCCCTGATCCCCTCCATGATGGCAATGCAATCTTTCCCCTGGAACTCTAAGTCACAAAGGAACTCTTCCTTCTATGAGTTGCGCTGGTCATGGCGTGTTATCACAGTAGCAGAAAAGTAACTAACTCTGTTACAGTTTTTTTTCTTTTAATAGCTGTTTGCTTCTCAATTTTTCTCTTAACCCAGCTACCATACAAATAATTGAGACTCTATAGTACTTGTTTAATAATAAGCTTCACAGCACAAAAACTGAGCAGTTATTACTCTATTCTTAACCCTCTGAACTAACCTGGTTTCCTCCTAGTGTGCGTCCCAGGGACACTTGCCCTTTGTAGTTTTCCCTCTAATCTCCCTCTCTCTCTCTCTCTCTCTCTCTCTCTCTCTCTCTCTCTCTCTCTCTCTCTCTCTCTCTCTCTCTCTCTCTGTCTCTGTCTCTCTCTCTCTCCCTTTCTCTCTCTCTCTTTCTCTCTCTCTCTCTCTCTCTCTGTCTGTGTCTCTCTCTCACTGGACCTCTCCCATGGTGGAATCCCCTACTTCTTCTGACTCCTCCTCCCCTGGATGGCAGGATGTCCAGCCCTGTTTTATGCCCCGCTCAGCAATTGGCTGTAAGCTGCTTGATTGACATAGCAGGAGACCATTGGGGAGCAGAGTTTATACAAATAAAGACGGGAGATTCTCAGAACCAGGCTTGCAAACAGATTTGGGAGATAGAGCAATCAGCATTTGTGTTATGCAATCACCTTGCGCCTACATAACTCAGATGGTACGGCGGGTTCCTGTGTATGCCCTACCCTGTTCCTCCTGTTAATAGCTTACATCAATACAATTCACAATTCTACTTTTCAAGATCAGCAAACTGGAGTTACTCACAAGTGAAAGTGACTGTCCTGAAAACTTGACTACCCGAGCGTCATCTTCAGCACGCATGTAAGAAGCCCAACGTGGTGGCGCGCACCTGTAATCCCAGCACTCCTGTGGGGAGATGGGAGGCAGAGTCAGGAAGCTCTCAGCGAGCTAGCCTGAGCATACGTCATGAGAGCACACACAAGAGAGCAACCCTGCTCAACGAGGGGAAGGCGAGAGCCAAATCCCAAAAGCCGTCCTCCCCGCTCCAAATACAAATGGCAGGTGTGTGTACGTGAGCACACACAGGATAACTAAATAACAAACCAATACTGATAAAGTGTTGATTTTCTCACAGACTTATATTCTGGTGCTTTTGCACAGACACCTGTGTGTGTGTGTGTGTGTGTGTGTGTGTGTGTGTGTGTGCCTTACACATGTTAGGCAAGTGCCTAACTACAGAGCCACACCTCCCAGCCCCTCACTGGGGGATTCTAGGCAGATGCTCTACCACTGAGCCACACCCCAGCCACTCACTGGGGGATTCTAGGCAGGGGCTCTACCACTGAGCCACACCCCAGCCCCTCACTGGGGGATTCTGGGCAGGGGCTCTGCCCCTGAGCCACACCCCAGCCCCTCACTGGGGGATTCTGAGCAGGGGCTGTACACTGAGCCACACCCCAGCCCCTCACTGGGGGATTCTAGGCAGGGGCTCTGCCACTGAGCCACACCCAAGCCCCTCACTGGGGCATTCTAGGCAGAGGCTCTACCACTGAGCCACACCCCAGCCCCTCACTGGGGAATTCTAGGCAGGGGCTCTACCACTGAGCCATGTTTCTAGCCCCCAGATTTTTTAAAACTGTTACCTAAATCATTTTCTTTTTCCTTTTCTAGAAACACATTAGTCACTAATTTCCTTAGGTTCCTCCAGGCTATGACAGTATATCACACTTTCCCTAGTTTTGATGACCTTGACAGATTTAAGGTCAGGTACATTGAAGAATGTTCCTCAACTGGAATCGGCCTAATGCTTCTCTTGTAATTAGACTTGTGTTATAAGTTTTGAGGAAGACGATACTAGTGAAATGTCCCTCCTGGTGTGTGTTATTGTCTTAGTTAGGGCCACTATTGCTGTGGCTAAATGCTGTGACCACCACAACTTAGGGAGGAAAGAGTTTATTGTTAGGCCCACACTTCCACATCACTGTTCATCTTTGAGGGAAGTGAGGACATGAACTCAAACAGGGCAGGAACCGATGCAGCGACGGTGAAGGAGCTTTGCTCACTAGCTTGCTCTCCACGGCTTGCTCAGCCTGCTTTCTTATAGAACCCAGGACCACCAGTACAGAGATGGCATCACTTACACTGTACTGGGTCCTCCCCCATCAATCACTAATTAATGAAGTTCCCTATTCCCTACGGCTGGGTTTTGTGGCGCCCTTGTCTCAACGCCAGTTCCCTCCCTTCAGATAGTTCTAGCTGCGTTAACTTGATATGAAACTCCCCAGCACAAGGAACCCGTTGGCAGCCTGCCACCCAAAACAACACTGGCAAGCCACAGCCTTGCTTTCCTTGTTCATCCCCAAGTTCACACACCAATAAGAACGTCGCAATATAAGATATTTTACAAGCTGAAAAAGTCCCACGGTCTTTCAATTCAAACGCTTTAGAAGCCGTGTCTTAGAGAGCGCCCAGTCTCCTTTTAAAAATCCATATTCTCTGTAATGCCCCCAAATCTCTTTTTTAAAAGTTTAGAGTCTCTCAACTGTGGGCTCTTGTAAAATCAAAAATAAGTTGAGTGCTTTTTCACCTCAGGAGGGGAGAGCAAGGGCATGGTCATAATCTCAACAAAGCAGAACCAAAGCATCAACAACGCAACGTCCCATGTCTGGGATCCACTCACGGTTTTCCTCCAAGGGCTCAGGTCACGTCTCCAGCTCCGCCCTCTGCAGCCCTCACAGCTTGTCTCCTGGGCTCCGCTCCACTGTTGTTGTTCCTCTTGGTGGTCAGCCATGTTACTGCCCTCTCAGAAGTGCCGCAACTGGGCGCGCTTTCACCAGTAGCCTCTCACAGGCCCTCTTCATGGTGCCAGGTCTCGCCTTCTCTCCACCACCCCTTCCGTCCTGGCTCTTTGACCGCCACTGAGGCCGCACCTTCACCAGTGACCTCTCCTGGTCCTTCACAGTGCTGAGCCTCGGCTTGCTCTCCATGACCCTTTCACACCTTCAAAACTAGTACCACCCGGGTGACTCTTACACTACCAGGTTCGGCGGCCAGAATGAGGGACATTCTTGGGCACCCCCGGAACACAGATTACCTGTGCTGCCAGGAATCACATCCCAGAGGGTTTTACCTCAGTGATGCTGGTCTCATCTTAATCACCTCTAAACTTTCAGCTCCAGCCAGGCAGCATTGAATATCCCAGCAAAGCAAAGGTTTCCTTTTAGCGGTTCTGGTGTCTTGTTAATCACACTTGATTCTCTAGCCGCAGCTAACTAAAACCATAAAATCTTAATTCAAAATAACAAATGGCTCTGGTAGAGTCTTTAAACTTCCCTCTGAAATTCCGCAAACCAGGCCTCCATCTTATGCACTGCCTTCGATATTCTTATCTTCCACGCTCTTAGGAATAGCTACCAAGCACTGAACATCCAATGGCTTTCTTTGCACAAAGTTCCAAAATCCTTGCACAATTCTCCTAAAAACTGCATGGTCAGGTCTGTTACAGCAATACCCCACTCCTGGTACCAACTCGTCTTAGTTAGCACTACTATTGCTGTGACAAAACACGGTGAATGAGAAAAGCCAGGTTGAGGAAGAAAGGGTTTATTTGACTTCCACTTCCATATTGCTGTGGTCATCAAATGAAGTCAGGACAGGGACTGAAAGAGGGCAGGAGCTGGTGCAGAGGCCATGGAGGGATGTTGCTTACTGGCTTGCCCTTTTTCTTAGAGAACCCAGGGACCACCAGCCCAGGGATGGCATCAGCCACAAATGTGCTGGGCCCTCCCCCCAGCACAATCACTAATTAAGAAAATGCATTACAGCCAGATCTTATGGAGAGGCTTTCTCAGTTGAGGCTCCTTCCTTTCAGAGAACTCTAGCTTGTGTCATAAAACCATCCAGCACAGATATCGGAGGTACTTGCTTTCAGGCCAAGGAGACGGCTCAGGAGTAAAGTGTTTGCTGTACAATGTGAGGACCTGGGTTTGAATCCTCATGGCCTGTGTAAATGCTGGGCACTGTTCTGTGAGCCTGGGATTCCAGCATTCCTATGGCAGATGAGAGGCAGAGACAGAATACTCCCTGAAAGCTTGCAGCCTGGCTAGGCCGGAATATTCGGTGGTGAACACGGAGAGCCTGCCTCAAACGAAGTGAAAGGTGAGGACTGGCACCCAAGTCTTGTCCTCAGACCACCACATGCATGCTGTGGCATGTTTGGCCTGCACTCCCACTTGTGAACATGCACACATTCATATACACACACTCATCACACACACACACACACACACACACAGATTTAAGAAGAAAAGCGTACATGCTCTGCTCACAGCCATGAGCGTCTGTTGAGGTAGTATGTCAAGCTTCTCCTCTTCAGCCTCTCTTTCACCCTCTCTTTCATATCCTTCTCTTTGGACGGAGGTCAGGAAGGTGGTCAGGGGTGGGCAGCTGTGTCCATCCCACCTTGAGAACAGAGTAGGTACATATGAAGAAGCTGTTCACGTTTCTCCGTAGAGTTGTTCCTTAATCACTTATTACCGTCGGCACAGGCGTGTAGCTCTCTGTGATATTCGCTGAGCTTCGGTCTAATGCTGCTCACTGGTCTAATTGTTCCTTTTTTATTTCTGTGGAAATAAAGGGCTAGCGGCTCTCTGTAACACACAGTGAGTTACAAACAGATGCTGTGTCAGTTTGCTGCTCTCGTTATTCCTTCTGTGCCACCGGAAGCTCTTTCAGTAAGTGCCTGAGCCCCTTTGCCATGTCTCAGTGATTGAGCTTTTGGGGGACACTTCCTTACTTTCCAGCAATCTGAGTCTTAGAGCCACCCATCTCCCCAGGGGTCTTAGTGTGTTAGTGCCGATTCTCCAGAAGGAGGAGGGAACAGAAGAGCCAGAAAGATCGACAGATGGATGGATGAATGGACAGATGGATGGGTGGAAGGATAGATAGTAGATAGGTAGGAAGGTGGAGGACAGACTGGTAGGCGGTAAATGGACAGACAGATGGTATATAGGTAAATAGACAGGTTAGATAGATAGAGGATGGATAGATAAATAGACAGAAAAATAGATGATAGATGATAAATAGATGATAGATATCTAGATAGATTATAGATACATGATAGAAAATAGATGATAGATAGATTATAGATAGGTAGATAGATAGAAAAATAGATGATAGACAGATAGATAATAGATAAATGATAAATAAATAGATTATAGATAGATAGATAGATAGATAGATAGATAGATAGAAAAATAGATGATAAATAGAAAGATAGACAGATGAGAGATAGGTCATGGACAAATGACATATAAACAGATAGTTATCCACATATACAGCTCTGCTCTTGCTGTCTTCTTGTCTTCATGTTGTCCTGTGAACTATCGCAGGCTGGAGCCCTGACCTCAGACACCTCCATCCATTTAATTACTAGTTCAAGCTCAGCATGTCAATAGAGTGACTTGCCAAGGAAGGCTAGTCATCGTGGAGAGCCTCTTTACCGACTACAGCTCAGAGTTTACGTATCTGAGTCCCAGTCATTTCCATAATCCCTTGTGGTGTCTACTCTCTCCTTCCACCTTTCCGCGGGTTCTGGGGAATCTAAGTCAGGTGGTCAAGTTTGGTACCATGAAAGCCACAGAGTGGCTTAAACAACAGAAGTGTCTTTGCCCACGGGTCTGGAAGTCAAAGAAGAACATGTTTAACTGGGCTGTTGTGGAAGCTAAGGAGTCCCATCATGGTGGGAGGTGGGTGAGCTAGCAGCAGGCTGGAGCAGCAGATAAGCTCACATCTCAACGACAAACAGGAAGCAAAGAGGCACACAGTGGGGAATGGCACAAGTCTTTTGGAATCTCAAAGCCCACCCCTCAGTGACACACCTGCACCGGTAAGATCACGCCTCCAAATCCTTCCCAAACAGTTCTAGCAACTGGGACCAAGTGTTCATATGCCCAAGACTGCGAAGGCCGTTGGCACTCAACGCCTGGCAAAGGGTCTCCCCATGTCTTTCTCCTTGCTTCTTTGGCTTGTATTATAGTCTCTCATCTCCTCATAGAATCCTTCTTCTAGCATGCTCGTCTGTGCCCATATTTCCCCTTGTTCTAAAGATACAGTCATGTTAGATCAAGGCCCACCTTCCTTCAGTGTGACCTTACCTAATTATTAATGCAAAACCTTCATTTCCATGTAAGTTTGTGTGCCGGAGTCCTAGGAGTTAAGACTGAAGCATGCATACATTTGGAGTGAAGGGGACTCAAAGCCCACAATTGCTGTCATGGACATCCAAGAATTCTTTCTGGAATGACTAGCTTTGGCTTAATACCTTCTCCTACCCAGGGAGATTTTGTTCCATTCTAGAAACTTCTACCTGGACCTGTTAAAAAGGTTAAGTGATGTTGTCCCTGTTGAATGGGCATCCACCTCTATGAAGATCTCAGCTAGAAGGAATTCCAGGAGGGGAAAAATCCAAGAGGAAATGACCCTCCTCATCCTCATCTTCCTGTGGGGACACACTGCTGTCTCGGGGGCATCATGCATCCCTAGGTGATGTCATGGGTGCTCAGGAGACTGACTTCCGGATAGCTACAGCTGTCCTTGGGATACACACATCTAAGGGCATCTTATATTCACATATTCCTCTGTGTTTTGTATTTGTAAGCTAGCATACGCTAGAATTATAACTGGTTCGTGCAAGATTCCTTATTTTGCATATTGAGAAGAAATCATCTTAATGAAGAAGAACTGAGATCTTTAAGCTTTGCTATAAAATCAGAGTAACCAAGTAAGAGTGGTTCTGGAAAAAGGTTTGACAAGTGGGGGAGGGAGGGAGAGGTGGAGAGGGAGAGAGATAGCACTTAGAAATACACACTTGAAAGTGCAGTCATTTGACTTTTGACAAAAGTGCTAAGCCATCTAGAAAGCCGTGAGCAGAGAGACCAGGATGACTGAATTTATATCTAGAAGAAGAAATGAACTTTAACCCCTGGATCAATTAAGGTTTATCAGAGAAGCAGAGCCGCTGTGAGTGATAAAGGACAGGCATTCAAACTGACTCCCGAGAGTTGTTATTCATGTGGCTGAGGAGGTGACTCAGTGGGGCAAAGTGTTTGCTACCTGAGGGTGAAGGCCAGAGTTTGGCTTCCCAGAACCCATGTAAAGGCTGGGTGTGTGCAGTGACCTACATGTAACCCAGCACGCTGGAAGAAACACGGGGCATTGCGAGAGCAAGCTGGTGAGTGAGCTCAGGCGAATCACGTGACCCCTGGGTTCTAACGAGAGACCCCCTCAATGTAGGAGGCGGAGAACAACCGAGGAAGACGCCTAACGTCAACCTCTGGCTTCCACGTGTTCCTGCACACATTCTCTCTCTCTCTCTCTCTCTCTCTCTCTCTCTCTCTCTCTCTCTCTCTCATGCATCCACAGGAGGATATGGGTGAACAGAAAGCACGAGAGAGAGAGAACACTTGTCGGTACTTGTCTGCAGGACGCAGATGGCGTGATGACACACCAACCGAGATAACTGAGATGTAGCAGACTTGTCAGGTCCATATGCTGGTGAGCACGGGACCGCAGGGGCTCTCACAGCTCGTGGGTGGGCGAGCCTAACAAGGACCGGAGCTCTGCAATCCATCAAAACATGGACGAGAAAGCAGACTGTGGTTTCCAAAAATGAACCACAACGCGTCGCTTCCCACCAGAACTGGTACACTGAAATCCTAGCAGCCTCTTTTAGACGTGGAGTCTGCTTTCCCTGTGCGGGAGTCTGTGTGCTCTGACGGCTGCTGCTGAGAATGCCACTGCGTGCAATCAAGAACATGTGCCATGCAGGTTCATGGTGTTTCCATTTTGTTTAATGAAAAAGCTATGCTTGGAGCCTGGAACTGTCTGGTGAGAGTTTTCATATATGTGTAGTACTTGGAATTGAACCTAGAGCCCACTGCATGCTACGCAGGTGCTCTACCACTGAGCCATACCCCTAGCCCCTCACTGGGGGATTCTAGGCAGGGGCTCTACCACTGAGCAAAATCCCCAACTCTTTACTGGGGGATTCTAGACAGGGGCTTTACCATTGATCTATAAACCATTCCCCAAAATTTTTCTTATAACCTGATTTTTTTTAAAATGTCCAGTTATCAACAGCATAAAAAAGAAATATAAAACAGGCCTTTGGATTGTTATATTTACTCAATAGACAGGTAATAGGTTCAAAGCACTGCCTGGTTAATTGGCCATTTCTTATAGAGAAGGACGGAAGACATGAAGGGCACAGTTAAGATCCCAGAGGGCAAAACCAAGAGCCGTGAGACGCAATTCCCCCAGAGTAAAACAGGGCCCCGAGGAAGCACAGCATGGGCATGGCCACATTTCAGGACTGTTGTGGCCCAGAGTCTCCAGTGTGCCTCCATTTTCCCCTCTTCAACAGGCATGGGGCTGGCATGGTGGGGACACAGACAGTCTATCTGTTTATTCCCCTAGTCTTCAACACGCAGAGACCACACCTGAGGAGCTGTACACAGACCTGGGGTTTCACGGAACGAAAAACTCTTGGGCTCTGAGCCCAGGCCTGACGATTGAATGGAATGAAACTGGGGAGTGTTGGCTCTTCAAAGAAGTGGGTAGTTTCCACAAGAATACTTCCAGGCGACTACCTGAAGAAACCTAGGCCACCATTCCACAGAGATACTTATATATCCACTTTACTGTTCATGGCAGGTACAGAAGCAGCCTAGGTGCCGCTGACAGATGAATGGAGAGCTCAAGCCTGGTATACACACTGGAGCCCTGTCCGGTCACGACGAGGAAAACAGGACATGATTTTCATGAAAATGGCTGGAGCAGAAAAGCATTAGTGTGTTATGGCTCATTTTGACTTGACTGGATTAAGAGATGTCCAGGGCATGAGTGAAGGCCTCCTTTGGGTCTGTCTGTCAGGGTGTTTTCAGAGAGGGTTAACAGGAAAGACCCACCCTGATTGTGGGTGGCACCATTGCATGGGTCAGGGTGCTTGGCTGGAGGAAAAGGGGAGAGTCTAGGAGGTCAGCCGAGAACCGACACTGCCCTCTCTCTCTGCTTCTTCATCTGCCAGGATGTGAGCAAGCAACCTCCCAGTGCCAACACATAGGGCTAAGAGCCAGGTATGGTGGCACACGCCTTTAATCTCAGCACTCTAGAGGCAGAGGCAGGCCTGTGAGTTCAAGGACAGCCTGGTCTACACAGAGAGAAAGCCTGTCTCATAAAAACCAACCGAATCATGGAAGTAGAAGGGAAGTGATATTTGGGGATAGGGAAGGATTCAGCAGGAGGAGATGGTGATGAGAGAGAGCAGAAGGTGAGTGAGTTTGCACAAACTACAAGAAAAATCACTTAAGAAAAATTGTTTGGGCCAGAGAAATGGCTCCACAGGTAAAAACAGTTGCTTCACCAGCCCGAAGACTTGAGTTCAGTCCCTGGAACCCCTATAAAGGCAGAAGAAGAGAAGAGACTCCACAAAGTTGTCCTCTGGCCTCCAAAAATTTGTTTTTTAAAACTCAGGAGCCTACACACACACACACACACACACACACACACACACACACAAACACCATACATGCACAATAATAAAAATAAATAATTTGTAAATGCATGACTGATACAATAAATATATACTAATAAACTTGGGGAGGGGGAGGGACCAGAGAAATGCCTTAGCTGTTAAGAGTGGTTGCTGTACTTCCAGAGGGCCAGAGCTCAAATCCCAGCACTCACATGGCAACTCACAGCTCTCTGTAATTCCAGTTCCAGGGGATACCCTCACACAGACAAACACACAAGCAAAACACCAATGCACAATAAAAATAAAAAAAAGGAATCCTCAGGGAAGAGTCTGCGATAGCACTGGGCATAGTCTAGTCTCATGGCGTGGGCCTTAAGTAAGTCAGACATTGGTTGGTCATTCCCACAAGCTGTGTGCCACCGTCGCCCTAGCGTATTTTTCAGGCAGGACCGATTGTAGGTCAAAGGTTCTGTGTCTGGCTCGGTGTCCACATTGCTCTTGCAGTAGTAGCCTGCGGAGTATCTTGCATCACCAAAGAGATTAGAGTGTAGGCATGATGTCTCCATGCAGTCACAGCTCAACTCCTCCACGTGGCATGAGTTTGGGGGACCCTTTTGCTCGGTCTCGGCAGGAGTCCCCGCTGGCAGCTGATGGAGAGCAACCCTTTGTCTTGGCGTCAGCCTGGGTTGCTTGGGGGTTTCCATGGGGAGCCTCTGGCCAATGACTTAATTGGATGCAAGCCAGTCTCTCCTCTGGAAGCTTTGCCTGGCTACCAGACATGGCCTGTTGAGTGAGACTCTGTATGCCCCATGACCAGTCCTCACTAGAACCACCTCCACAAATTCCAACAAGTCTCCACTGCCCTAGGTCTCCACAGCACTCCTGAAATACCCTCCCCTCCTTTCCAGACATTCCTCCCTGCGCTTTCTTCCTCCATCTCCCACCGCAGCAATGATCCCTCCCAGTCCTGTCCCCACCCACCCTCAGTCCACCCTCAGTCCATCCATCCTGTTTCTCCTTTCAGGGGATCTCCATGTGTGTCCCGTACACCCTCCTTTTTGCCTAACTCTCTGGGTCCACGGACTGTAGCCTGGCTATCATTTATTCAATGACTGACAGTCACATATAAGTGAATACATACCATATTTGTCTTTCTGGATCTCAGTTAACTCACTCAGGAAGTTTTTCTTTTTTCTAATTCCATCCATTGGCTTGCAAATTTCAGGATGTCGTTTTTAAACAGCTGAGTAATGCTCCGTTTTGTAAATGTATCTCATTTTGTTTATCCATTCTTCCACTGAGGGACATCTAGGTTGTTTCCAATTTCTGCCTGTTACGAATAGAGCAGCTATGAACATGGCTGAGCAAGTGTCCTTGTGGTAGGGTAGAGCATCTTTTGGGTCTTGAGGTAGATCCATTCCCGGTTTTCTGAGAAACTATCATATTGATGGCTGCAGTGGCTGCACAAGTTTGCTCTCCCACCAGCAAAGGAGGAGTGTTCCCTTTGCTCCATATCCTCACCAGCATGAGCTGTCACTTGTGTTATTGATCTGAGCCATTCTGATAAGTGTAAGATGAAATCTCAAAGTGGTTTTAATTCGTATTTCTCTGACGGCTAAGATGGTTGAGAGTTTCTCTATGTGTTTCTCAGCCATTTGAGATTCTTCGAATGAGAGTTCTCTGTTCAGAACTGTACCCCATTTTAAAATTAGATTATTTGGGTTTTGGGGGGTCTAACACAGGCTAGGTGGGTGTTCACTCCATGCTTCCTCCAACTTTTCTGCACATTTGAATGTTATGATGAAAACTGGCAGGAGAGGAAGGTGGGAACCCAACTAGTGCCAGCTAGTGTTTATTGTGTATTACATACACTGGGACCTATGGCGACCACTTCCGTAGACACAACCTAATTCAGTCTTCCCGACAGCTGCACGGGTCGGTGTTGGATTCATCTCCATTTTACAGGTGAGGAGAACCAAGACAAAATGAGGTCAAGTCACTCACTGCAGTAACAATCCTAATGGAGAGTAGTCAGAAGGCTCCGAGTGAGCTAGAGGGACCCTGGGACAGTCAGTCCTGAGTCTTGCAGGTCTGAGGCACTCAGCGTTCCCAGCCACCTCTCTCCACTGTTTTGATAAAAAGGTCAAAACCACAATGATAACTCCTTGGGTTTTATAGTTCTCTACCATTAGGTTATACTTTCCCAGGACGAGACATATAGTTCTTGTTTTCCTTCCTTCTAGAATGGCATTCTTTCCTTCCCAGTGCTGTTGGTCATTGCACATTCTATTATCAGGGGGTAAAAAGAAAATCTCTTTTGAGGGTGGGGAGGCGGCTCAGTGGTAGAGCCCCTGCCTAGAATCCCCCAGTGAGGGGCTGAGGTGTGGCTCAGCGGTGGATCTCTTGCCTAAAATTGTCTAGTGAGAGTCTGAAATTGCACACCACCTTTTGCTGTTCTGAAAATGTGAGGCTTAGAGGCTTAACATAAGTTATCCAAATCCAAACAGTGTCAAGGGACAGCGCATAGCTCCCACACGGGTCACGCAGGTTTTTTGAGGCGATGTCCAGCACATCCCAGGCTAATATTTCTGTGAACTGGTCTCTAGACCTGAGATTGAGGTGCACGTGCTCACAGGTGCCTGTGGGATTGGCCGAGCAGCCCAACAGGAGGAGCTTTCAGAGCCCTTGGAGGACGAGAGCAAGCTGCACACCTTCCCGGAGAGGGGTGTTTGGTATCCAGGTTTCAGCTTTAGCCGTGGGTCTGTGAGATGCAGGCAGGCTCCTCCAGTGATTCCTGGTGGCTTGCGGTGGGGTGGGGCACAGGGTTCAGCTTCCCGGGCAGCAACCGCCAGTAACTTTGTGCCCTGGATCACCATGGTGCCTGCTGCAGGCAGAGCTGCAAGCTGCCTGGCCTGGTCGGTCTCTTAGTACCCGGTTCCCTCCCGGCAGTGGCTGCAATCACCAGGGCTGGCGGACCCCTAACTTGTCCTGATGGACTTCATCTGGGGACCGGACATCACCCAGCGCTGTGAGTCCGCACCCGATGGTCTCCAGGGGTGAAGGAGCTGGGCCCGGGATGCCCAGCTGCGAGGTGGCAACACAGCCACCCCATCCGGACTCCGAGGAGCGAGAAGAGCTGGCGAGTAGCCTTCTGCTTTCTCTGAGGACTCTCAGGCCAAGGGGTTTGTCGCTTGGGGTCACCTGGGCACTCTCGTTCCAGAAGGTTTGGCTGGGTAAGCTCGGGGCTGCAGGGAGGCAGCTGTGAGCCGGCGCTTCTGGCTGTTTCAGGCTGGAGCTGAGGGCCAGGGTCCTGTTGCTTAGCAACGAGACCCCCAGTCTGGGCCTCTGCCCTCCTCGTTCCTGCCCCCTTCCCCCACCCAGGCTCAGCCCCGCCGCCGCCGGAGTCCCAGAGCCCGAGGGCTCGGCCCTTGGGGGAATTTGGGTGGCGCGTAGGGGCCACTCAGGTGTGGAAGGGCCTGCCTTATCTGCACGTGACTTAGCGACCAGGAGGGCCTCAGGCGGAGGCGACAAGTCGGCTTCCGCCCTGGCTCTGCCAGCTCTAGTTCAAACGAGTCTTTCCGGTGAGGCTGCCCAGCCAGGGCTGTCCCACCCCAGCCTCTCTGAACCGGCCGGCTGCACCCCGCCCAGGCCGAAGGCGAGCAACGAGGTCAGGCTCTAAGCTGGACTCACGGGATGGGGTGGGGGTATGCGGTGGAATGTGCTATTGCCATTCCACCCTCCCCCCCATTCCGGTCCTGTAGCTCCGTATGGTCACCCTGACTACCAAAGCTTCCCCAGTGGTGTGAGCAGTAGGCCTCAAGTCCAATTTCATGGTTTCTTAGTTGGGGAAACTGAGTCACTATGACCAGTCTCAAAGCCATTCCACGAGCCAGCAGATAGCCACGCCTTCGAAGAGAGACCTGATGGAGAGTAGGGAGATTTCCCATGGCCTGTGTGTATTCTCGGGCAGATCACAGGAATCAAGGACATAGATAAGCCTGACCGTTTCTCCAGCCTCTGGAAAATGAGTAAGAAAGACAAGGTCCCTTTCTTCCCACATTTGAGCAGATTCTGCCTAAGTTCTGAGGTCTGCAGGGCGGGACCTCCCGCCTCCCAGCCTGGTTCCCACAAGGCCCAGAGGCCTGGTAAAGGAAGCCAAGCGTCTTTCCTGTCCTCAGTGGGAAGGGCTCAGATCGCCCAAGTCTGCCTTTTCAAAATCACAGGGAGTGAAGGCCCCAAAGGAAGGTACCCTGGAGGGCCTGCCTAACCTTGACTCCGGCTTGCAAAGGGCGTTTGATCAAGAAAGCTGGTCAGTTTCTCAAAATACAGAATCGATGGTGTTTCTTTGGGGTATTCTCTTTGCTGGGAACGAGAGAGGGTGAACCGCTTTCTTAAATCCTGCCTTGATAGCATCCCTCCTCCATTCAAGATTCCCCTGCAGCCAAAAGGACGTCAGCAGCGTCAGTTCTACCACTTCTAGGAAATACAGTTTTGATGAATTTTATCTGTTCCTCAAATAAGAAGATTCCTTAATTACAGGAGAAAAAATTCTCAAAGAGAAAGGCCAGGCTTTTAGAGTGAGTCCCGGGGCAAGGCTTCCTTCAGCAAATCTCAGGGCAGGCTGGCCATCCTCATCTCTGCGGGGCCGGGAACTAAGCCAGAATGTCTTTTTCCAGCAATGCTAGGCCTGCCCCTGCCAGCTAAGCTGTGTAGTTAAAAAATGAGGAATAAGCCTGAGACAGCGACACAGGCCTGTAGCCCTAGTACTTGGGAGGCTGAGGCAGGAGGGTGGAGTGTTCAAGGCTCACCTGAACTATTTATCAAGTTCAAGTCCAGCCTGGGCTACGGAATGAGACTTTGTCTCAAAAGAGAAAGAACAAAAGTTAAAAATTAAAAAGAAGAGAAAGAGAGAGAGAGACATCAACAAAGGTCTGCGGAGAGGGGACTCTCCTTCCAGAAGGTTCTAACTGGAGAGGAAGCAATTGTCTCGATCAAGTTGTTTTGTCACTGTGCTTCAGTGGCCAAATGGTACCTGCAGGGGATGGAGGTTCTCTTGAAAGCATTGTAGCTGTTAAATTGTGGGAGGCACAATAGACACAGTATCGCTGTTTGCCAGTCCCTAGGAATGATGAGCAGCCGCTGATAGTGTAGAGAGCACTAGCCTTTTGACTGTGTGTGTGTGTGTGTGTGTGTTTGGGAGGCCAGAGGAGGTGTCCAGCTGTCGCTCTTTGTCTTATTCTTGATCTCTGTTTGACGGTGACAGTGGTTTTTGTCTGTTTTTTTTTTCAGAGGTTTATTTAAAATTAAAACAAACAAACAACTTACGCGTATGATGGTCTTGCATGCATGGATTTCTGTGTCCGGTGTGTGCGTCTGGTGCCTGCTGTGGTCAGAAGGGGATGTTGGATCCCCTGGAGCTGGAGTTGGGGATGGTTGGGAGGCACCATGTGAGTGCTGGAAACTGAGCCTAGGTCCTCTGTGAGCCCAGGGCTCTGAGCCACAGTCTCTCCAGACTTGGTCTTATTCTCCTGAGGCAGGGTCTCTCACCAATGCTGGGGCCGGGCTGGCAGCCAGGAGGCCTCAGTGATGTGTCTGTTTGGGTCGTCACAGTGTTGGGGTTTCATGCAGGCATGTGTATGCTGGGGATTTGAACTCATGTCTTTATGCTTCACAGCAGGCACTTTTCCTGTTTCACTGTCTCCCCAGCCCTGTCATATTATAGTTGTCCTTCTCCTCTGCCTTCTTCTCTTCACCTTTCTCCTCTTCCCCCTCCTTTTCCTCCTCCTTCTCCACCTTTTTTTTTCTTCTTCTTTTGGCAGGGTTTCTCTGTGTAGCTCCTGACTTTCCTAGAACTCACTCTGTAGACCAGGCTGGCCTCAAGCTCAAAGCTCCTCCTGCCTCTGCCTCCTGAGTGCTGGGACTAACGGTGCCAGCCACCCCCACAGGCTGGCACTGTGTCTCCAGATAGAAAACTCAGCACCAAGTATGATACACAGGCCGCCCTCCGAACTCCAGTCACTCTCTCTCTCTCTCTCTCTCTCCTTTCCTCCTCCTTTCCCTCCCTTCCCCCACCTCTCTCTCTGAAGCCAAACGCTCTCCTACCAACCTACATCTTGAACCTGCATCTGACCCAGGCTCGCCTAGAGCGGCGGTTCTCAGCTTTCCTAACGCCGCAGCACTTGAGTACAGCTCCTCGCGCTGAGGTGACCCCCAAACGTAAAATTACCTCGTTGCCACTTTACACAATGGTAATTTTGCTGCTGTAATGAATCCTCATGTAAATGTCTGATATTCAGGATGTCTGACATGCGACTCCCAAAGGGGTCAAGACCCACAGGTTGCGAACTCATGATCTAGATCAATTACCACATTTACAGGAGATACAAGACACAGTGGAATGGGCTAGACGTCACGTAGATCAATGCAACGCAATCCAGGCCTTGTAAACTGACTTGGTCAACAGCGATTTACAAGGAGAATACTCCAGGTGGAGTAAGTGATAAAGAATAGGGGTGACACGGTTAGGCCACCCTATCCACGTACATTTGGATATTAATGAGATACCCAGGTTAAATGACCCATCGTTAGCTTTCGTTTAGTTTTGTTTTGACAGCGGGTGTGTTATGGTTATATTTTCCAGTCATCATTCAGAAGTACATGATAAAGATGCTCAGAGATGAAGTGAGACAAAAGTCTAACCGAAACAGGGCAGGCATTCGTAACCGGTATGTGCTGATTTGTTGTGTTATTCTCCGAAGCGGAAGTTTCTGCTTTCGTGTGAGGTTTCGCTGGAAGCCGTCTTGTGAGAGGCGTGTGACGTTTGGCTGTGAGCTGTGTCATGCGAGGGGCGTGGCTTTGGCCAGCTGAGAACATCCGTGGGTGGACTCTGAGGAGAGGAGGTATATAGAAGCCCACAGACAGGCATTGCTTTTTGGATCGACGTGGCTCGCTGGTCTTCGTTCTTCAACATGTCACTTGGCAGAGAACTTGTGGGGCAATCTGATGGAGTCTTGTGGCTTTTGCTGACTTGTCCCAATTGGCCTTTGGACTGGACTGCTGGTATCTGGACAACAAAGAGAGGACTCCCCCCAAGGAACTACGTCTAAAAATGTCTATGACCCTCTTTTCCTGATAACCTTTCTCTCCTACCTCTGTTCAGTGAGTTGGAAGAGAGGTAGAAGGGTCCAAGAACCCTAAATAAAGTAGGTTTGTTGGAAATCTAAGCCTACAGCTCTCCGTGTCATAATGTTTTTATTTGTTTTCAAGATACTCCAGCTGGCTGATTGGGCTCTTTAAATTTTATTTTATTTAATTATGTGTCTCTGTGCCTGTGTACATGGGTGTGGGCGTATGTAAGTGCAGATGTTCTTGGAAGCCAGCAGAGGGCACTGGATTCCCCTGGAGCCAGGGTGAGAGGATGGAAACCACTTGATGGGGGTGTAGAACCTGAAGTTGGGGCCTCTTCACCGGGTTGCCCATGCTGGCCTCAGACTCTCAATCCTTTTGTCCCTACCCCCACCTGGGAGTGTAGCTTTGTGGTACCACACCCAGGCCTTTCAGGGTTCTGCTTGAAACCCCGTGTTGGAGCCTGTGGCTGAGGGCTGGAACACTGGGCCTCTCCCCCACCCCCGTCACTTGTCCATTCAGTAGATGTCCCCGGGGACCTCTGCTTGACCTCCTGCCACTACGGAGCTCACATTTGGAGATCAGATTGGGAAAGGGCAGTGGAGGAAGCTACTGAAGAGAGTTGTTCATGGTCGGCACTGCCAAACTGTTGTGTTGACACGGAGAAAGATGGCCTGCACAGTGCCAGCTTGTGTCCTGTGAAACAACTCAGCCAGGCTCATGGGCAGGGAGGACACACCTAACAGTCTTTGATAACAGCCTGCCGGAGCGCATGCTTTCCTCCGTGTTTGTCTCCTCGAGGAGCGGAGAGACTCCTGACCTTCCTGCCGTCATCCGTTCCTTTGTTAGCTGAATGGCTGCGGCTTGAGCTGTTGGTCTTGAATCTCTCAGAGAACAGGACATGATCATGCCATCATGAAGCTGGCAGCCTTCTTGGGAAGTGATGTCTTTGGGCTCGTAGATTCTTCCTTCCTTCCTTCCTTCCTTCCTTCCTTCCTTCCTTCCTTCCTTCCTTCCTTTCTTTTTTCCTTTCTTTCTTTCTTTCCATCCTATTTCCCGAGCCATTTCATTGAATAGCTTTAGGTGTCTGCTCACTGATCGTCACGCCCAGCCCTGTGCTCAGTCCTTGTGCGCCTGAAGTCCTTGCCATCCAGCCCACCTTCTTTGTTCTCTTTTGTCAGTGCACACAGTTCAAGGTCACGAGTGTAACCTGGCCTTCCGGTTCACGGGATCATCTCAGTAGCTTCGCCATAACAGGCCTGACTGCCCTGGTGGTCCCTGCGACACACCTGTCGGGGACAAGCCTGCGATGGAAGTAGGCAGGCGGTAAGTAGCTGGCGGTTCCTAATCCACTAGGATGCACAAACTTTTCTTTATGTGTTCTGTTACTTACGTGTTTTCGGTTTCCGTTAAAGATTTACATGTTTTTATTTCGTGTGTGTGGGTGCTTTGCACATGCGCGTGTCACAGACAGCCGTGAGCCACCATGTGGATGCCGAGAACTTAACCCTGGCGCTCAGCAAGAGCAGTGAACACTTCTAACCACGGAGCGGTCTCTCCAGTCCCGGGTGCTTGCCTCTTAAAGAGCAATATAGGAGACTTTCAGGTGAATGCATTCGTCAGGGTTCCCGTTGCTGCGGCAAAGTGCCTGACAGAAAACAGGCTAAGGAAGGAAATGTTTATTTCGGCTCATCGTTTCAGAGGGTTCAGTCTGTGGTCGCTGAACCAGATGTGAGAGGAGAGGGGAGAACATCATGGCAACGGGAGTATGTGAAGGAAGAAACTGTTTACCTTACAGTGAACGGGAAACAGGAAAGGGGTGGAGAAAGAAGAAAAAAAGGGGGAGGAGGGGGAAAGGCAGGGGAGGCAGAGAAGGGGGGTGAGAAGTCCTAAACGAGATACAGCCCTCTTGGCCTAATGGCGTGGTGGCACACACCTTTGATCTCAGCACTCAAGAGGCAGAGGCAGGAAGATCTCTGTGAGTTCAGGGCCAACCTGGACTACATAGAGAATTCTAGGCCAGTGACATAGTAGGCATAGTGAGACCCGTTTCAAAACAAAGACAGGAAGGAAGGAAGGAAGATAGATAGATAGATAGATAGATAGATAGATAGATAGATAGATAGATAGATAGATAACAGGAAGGAAGGAAGGAAGAAGGAAGGAAGGAAGGAAGGAAGGAAGGAAGGAAGGAAGGAAGGAAGGAAGGAAGCAAGGAAGGAAGCAAGGAAGGAAGGAAGATAGATAACAGAAAGGAAGGAAGGGGGGTAAGTAGATAGACAGACAGAGCCTCACAGATATATCCCCAGTAACCCACTTCCTCCAACTAGGTTCCACCTCCTAAAGTTTCCAGAACTTTTCAACATAGCACAAGGAGCTGGGAACCAGATATTAAGTACATGGGCCTATGGAGGACACTGCAGATTCAAACCATAACAATAAATAAAGTAAAAATCTTTAATGTTGGTTGCTGTGTGCTTGTTCAACAGACTTTTCCAAGGCTATACGGCTCACTCAAATGCTTTGCCTTCTTAGGAGCCTAGCCAGCATCCTGCAAGGTGATCCAGAGCCTGGCAGAGAGCGGGGAGAGCCTGTTGTTCTCGTCATTATAAACCAGAGATATATTTTACTGTGGGAAAAGGCACTAGAAAGCAGTCTGTGATGTAGTGTGTGTTTCCAAGGCCTGCTCGAAAGTTCCTTATGCTAATTTAATTAGAATAATTTACTTGAACAGGAAACTACAATTTTTGTGCTTTTCCCAATCAGTGTAACCAACTTATATTCTTTTTGACCTACCCAGATGGAATTTATTACTCTAAAGCCAATATTCTAAACTTTAATTTGTGTACCAACCATCATTATAGGTGAGGAATTATGCTAAAGAAATATGTGGGAAATCTTCTTTCTGCTCTGGAACACCAGCCTGGATCAAACAGAACTCCCACCTCGAGCAGTGAGGACAGTTAGATAATTTTAAAAATCTGTTCTAAAACACCAGAGAACTGCCCAGTCAGTAAGGACTTGAGAGGGCAAATTCCTAGAGAGGAAAAGAGTATCAAGAAAGATGAGCCTTACGTTTAGCTGTGTTCTCTCCCTCCCAGCATTTGATTCTAAGAATGGTAATTCAAGGATAAGAAGCTTTTGAGGGTCTCATCATGACCCGGATAACCTCCTGGGCTCTTGGATAGAGTCCTTGAAAAGCTGGACTCATAGTAAGTGTAAAACCAACCAGCCACTATGCTAATTACGTTTAGACTGCCGAGATCAAAATATGTGACAGACAGCTTAAGAGATGAAGGGTTCATTTGGGCTCACAGTCTGGAGGGTTTCAGTCCCTGTAGGACGGTAAGGCAATAGAGTGGTTCTGTCCATGGTGATGGGCAGCCTGTAGCAGACCAGGCAGAAAGCAAGGAGACTGAGCTGGGCTGCGACCTTCAAAGGCCCACCCTTAGCGACCTACTTTCACCAGCCTGGCCCCATCTCCTGAGGCTGCACAGCTTTAAAGGCAACTCCACCATCTGGACTGAGCATTCAAAACATGAGCCTGTGAGGAAAGTTCCAGATTTAAACCATAACAAACACCAGCTCTCATGAAGATACGGTTTGGACGTAAACCAGATAAAGACAGTCTAGCTCCATAGCAACTAACAAAAGCAGAAGCAAATCTGGGAGAAAAATTATTTTTCATCATCACATTGATGCTACGATTCTTCGTGTAAAAGCAGCACTTACTAAACATACTACGAGACAAGGCCAGATGGCTAAAAAACAAGAGAAGAAATAGGCAAAGGAAACAAACCCACAGAAATTTAATTGCTGTAGTTATCAGACGCAGGACAGACAGGCTTTGGAATAACCTCTGACTGATACATTTAAGGAAAGAAAGGGGAAAGTAAAGAATTTGAATAAAATTCTGCTCTGGTTGATAAAATAAAACACCGCAGGTTGGGTATCTTAAAATCGGAGGTGGGGACCGGAGAGGTTGCTCAGTGGTTAGTTAACAGCATGGGCTGGTCTTCCAGAGGACAAGGGTCCACTACCAGCACCCACACGGTGGCTCGCGGCTGTTTGTAACTCCTTTCAAGGGGATCTGACTCCGTCTTCTGGCCTCCTTGGGCACCAGGCATGTGCCTGGCACACATACGTGCAAGCAAAGTGCTCACACACATAAAATAAAAATGAAAAATTAAATTAAAAGAGCAGGTGCTCAGTCGGTATGGTGTCACACTCCTTTAATACCAGCATTCAGGAGGCAGAGGCAGGTGGATCTCTGGGAGTTCAAGCCAGCCTGCCTCACGTAACAGATTTTCAGGACAACCAGGGCTACACAGTGAGAGTCTGTCTTGAAAAATAAATAATAACTAGAGATGTCAGGTTCTGGTAATGGCGCTCTTTTGGTTAACAGATAGCCATCTTCTTGCTGTGTCTTTACATTACAGGGAAGAGGAGGAGGCAGGAAGACTGGGCTCCCCATCCCAGTCCCCAAGACTGTCCGCCCCCCATCACTCCCCTTGTCTATTTTATTTTGGGGTAATGGGCATTGAATCCAAGTGCTCCAGCACTGAGCCACAGCCACAGCTCTTGCTTACTTTTTTTATTTTGGGACAGAGTCTAAGTTGCCCAGGCTAGACTTGAAGTTGTGCTCCTCCTGATTTGGTCCTTTCTAACAAGTGTCCTTTCTAACAAGTGTATTTGCCAATCCTCTAAGATCACGACGCTACCCTTAGGACCTTGATTAACCTTAATTACTTCTATAATGAATGTTCTACTTCAACTGTAGCCACACTTTGGGTTGGAGTTTCAACATCTGCCTTTTGAGGAGCGTGGTTCAGTTTGTAACATGACCTCTAGGGTATAAATACTAAAAGAATTGTTACACACATGTACACACAGATAAAGGAGTGAAAAAAGGAACAGGAAGCAAGGGACCTGTGACAGCTCACAAACACCTGTAGTTTCAGATCCAGAGGACCCAACTCCCCATCTGATCTCCACAAAACATGGAGCATATGAACTCACACAGATGCACACACGCACATGAAATAATAAAGCATATAATTCCTGGGACTAGAGGAATGGCTCAGCAGTTAAGAACTCTGGCTGCTCTTGCAGAGGACTTGAGTTTGGTTCCCACATCTGCATGGTAGCAAAAAGCTACCTGTAACTCCAGGATCTGACACCCTCTTCTAGCTTCTGAGGATATTAGGCACACACACATACACACACACACACACACACACGCGCGCCTTTAAAAATAAATCCTTTAGAAGAACAAAACAGGATAAGAGCATTGTCTGCTCCTCCAGAGGTCCTGAGTTCAATTCCCAAAAACCACATGGTGGCTCACGACCATCTATAATGTGGTCTGGTGCCCTCTTCTGGCGTGCAGGCGCACATGCCGATAGAACTCATACATAAAATAAATCTTTTGAAGAAGAAGAAGAAGAAGAAGAAGAAGAAGAAGAAGAAGAAGAAGAAGAAGAAGAAGAAGAAGAAGAAGAAGAAGAAGGAAGGAAGGAAGGAAGGAAAATGAAATAGATGGCACAAATACCTTAAATACAGAAGCAATTAGACTAAACCTAAGTGGGTTAAATACTGCCATTAAGCTACAGAGATATTCCAGACAATATGACTAACTAAACCCAGCCGCTGTACATCGAGATACACCGTAGGCACAAAGGCAGAAGCCAGACGGGGTGAGGCCCAGCTGTCATCTCAGACCATCTCAGGGGCTAGGAGCAGGGGGATTGTGCATCTGAAGGAAGCCTGAAAAACAATTTGAGGTCCTGTCCTGGGAAAAGGAGAGCAGAAGGAGGGGAGGGAAGGGCCTTGGTCCCTGAGCCATCCCTCTTCACTGCTCTGCAGAGGGGCAGACAAGCAGCAAGGACCCGAATGTCACTATGAGTGTGTAACACCACAGAGGCGCAGCATCCTGACACAAGAGACTGCTGTTCCTCCTGCCGAGCTCACTGGCCCTGGCCCCTTCCTTTAGACATTGCCGAGATGCCTCTGAACACCTCCTGTAGGCTGTGTACTGTGGCAGCCATCCCAAAAAGAAGCCATGGGTTTCTGAAGAAGGCACCTCAGGTGATGTGCCATTTCAGCCAACTGTGAGTAGATGGAGAGGCGACCACAGGTGGTCTAAAGAGCAGAGGCCACGGCTGTGAATGAAGGGTGAGTGTGAGCGTCTCCCAAGCAGTGGGCCAGGGGCCAGGAGTTGGGGGCTAACAGTCCTGGTGATGGAAGAATGTTAAGGGAAGGGGTGTGGTCTCCTGCTCTCTGCCTCTTACTGTGTCCTCAGTGGCTCGCCTCTATGCTGCCCAGGCTGCCTGTGTGAGGACCTGAGTGGCGTGCTCCCGCTCTTGGGATGTACCCAGAGGCTGTCTTAGCCTGCAGACCTTTGTACAGTTTCCAACCACGGTTCCTCAGCCCGGCTGCCTAAAGAACGAAGGAGGCTTGGGGATTGAGATCTCTTTGCAGGGCTGTTGGTGCCTTTTTTTGGTTTGCTTTTGTTGTTGTTGTTTGCTTGTGTTTTTGAGATAGTCTTTACATAACCTGGGCTACCTTCATACTCGAGATCCTCCTGCCTCAGCCTCCCTAGTGCTAGGATACAGACATGCACCACCACACCTGGCTCTATCGGTACTCTTGTATCCTGTCTCTTTCTTCTTGAGGCAGGAGTCTTTGGGAAGGGCCTGTCTCATTTTCGTCCCCATGGGAAAACTCTAGCAGCAGCTTAGCAAGGATCCAAGAGTAAAGGCATTATGGTATCTTCTTGGAGTCAAGTGGGACCTTCTTGTCCAAAACAATGCTTCTGCTTTTGCATTTCTGATCCCCAAAGGGGAATCTTCTGACTCTTGCTAATGAAATGAGCACACTGAGACAGAAATCGGGTGATTCTCCAGAAATTGTGCAGTGAACATCTTCCTAATTAAAGTTTCCAAGGTGACAAACTTCTTGTTCCCAGATGAAACACAGGGTTTTTGCCAAATTGTAAGGCAGTTGTCTGTCACTCTGTAACCACAGGATGGGAACTGTTTTGGAAGAATGACTGCTTAAGAGTTGAAAATGATGGTGATCTAAAAAGTGACCAAGCAATGTGTTCCCACTGGTACAATAGTGGCGTGACATTAACAGCAGTAACCAACTAATTCTTGCTGTCGTGGAGGCAGAATTTCACTATGTAACAGATCCTGGCTGGTCTGAGCTCTCTATGGAGACCAGGCTAGCCTTGAACCCACAGAGATCTGCCTGCCTCCCAAGCCCTGGCATTATACCTGGCTCTGAATTAATTTCTGATTAGATTTGAGGCCTGCTTCCCGGGACAAGGAATTCTTGCCTGGCACCGGACATCTGGTAAAGAGCCCATGATGAGGGATATCAAAGGCCCTAACTACTATTGTTGTTTATTAAATGAATGTGTTGTCAAGCTGCTGTCTACAGGATGTGTGTTCATGGCCGTGGTGTGGTGTTCTCAACTTCAGTCAGAAAGGTTTTTTTGTGCGCTGGATGGTGATAAAGGCAGAGATTCCTAACAGGTCAAAGTACTGACAAAAAATGACTATTGAGTGCTCCACCCTATTGGGGTGTCCAGAGCTCCCCCTAAAGCTCAGGAAATGTGGTGGGAGAATCGAAGAGGATGGTAAGGAGTGCTTTGGAACAATGTTTTCAGACACAAAGTGGGCACTGAGCTCATGGACTCAGCAGCTGTAATTGTCTGTGCAAGACATGCGGAAGACCGACTAATCAAGATTCCCTGAAGAGACCCCCCCTCTCCCTGAGGGATTATGGGCCATTAGCAGTTGCTAAGGGTGGGGATGGAATCTTGGTATCATTTTCTTCAGTAGTGTAGCCACTCTTAAGTTACCAATGCCAACAACCTCACTTCCTGCTCATGAAAATAAGTCTAGTTAAACTTGGTGGCTTTCTGCCTCTCTTGCATGCACACATACTCTCACTCACACTCACATATACACACATCACACCCCCACACACTCATATACATGCACTCACATACATACCCACATAAACACACACACTGAAATACATACACATACACACCCCCACACATACATGTATACACATACACACATGCTCACAGTGTCCACGTAGGAGGGAGGCTTGTTGGTAAGGAGAGGGCCTTTAATAGGAGGAGCAGAGGTAAAAGAAGATAATGGGGGAATGTGAAAATGACCAAAATTCATTATATACATGCTTAAAATTGTCAAAAAAAGAAATATACATACATATGATTAAAAATGGGTATTAAAAAGAGCTGGATGTATGTTTTTTAAGTGCTTCTTAGAGTCTCCCAGTGAGGGGCTGGGGATGTAACTCAGTAGTAGAGCCCCTGCCTAAAATCCCCCAGTGAGGGGCTGGGGATGTAGCTCAGTGGTAGAGCCCCTGCCTAGAATCCCCCAGTGAGGGGCTAGGGTGTGGCTCAGTGGTGGAGCCCCTGCCTAGAATCCCCCAGTGAGGGGCTGGGGTATGGCTCAGTGGTAGAGCACTTGCCAATTGTGAATGAGGACCTAGGTTCAATCGCGTTTTGTTCTCCGAATCACAAGGCAGGATTTATTCCCACACTTGCCAGGCGAGGATGAAGCTGTGTAGCTGATGCCTGTATGAGCCTACGCAGTATCTGGACTGACTCACTGCAGGTGTTTCTTTTCTCCTTCTGACCTAAGATGTGATCGAACAGCTTCATGGTTTGGTTCTTCTTCCTCCCTCACCTAAGACCCACATTCTTTTCAAAATACTGTTCCAGCTTAAAAAAAAAAAAAAAAATGCAGGGCGGGCAGGGACTGGGAAAGATTTTCATCAGTGCATGGGAAAAGCACACAAAATTAAGAGCTACCCAGCAATACAGAGGCAGAAACGAATGTACCAAAGGGTCCGCCTTTGCAGGGACCTGTTGTTATCTGATCAGTCCCCATGATAGCCCAGCGGGGGAGGTGGTGGTACCCGAGGCGCAGACGTCAAGGCACAGAGGCCAGGCTGCTTGCCTGGACCCCGGCGGACTGAGTGAAGAAGTGATCTGTAGACTGAGGAGTTGGCTTTGGGGGGACCCTCTCCCATCCTCAGGGGACCCTTGGTTTGGAGGTGCCCTCTATGGAGCAAGAGGGTAGTCAGCTCCAGGCTTCCCCCTCCTTGCTCTCTTTTGCTCCCTCTTCCCATCTCTGGGGAGCTTGGCCAGCACGCTGTCTGCGGCAGGATGAAGCTGTGAAGAGTGGAAGGCAAGCCTTTTGGGGGTCACTGTCCTGGCGTTTCCTTAGCTGTTTCTGGGACGTTCACATGCTCATTGGCTACTCACGTCTATGTAAGCCGTCTGCTGTCCGACACTCTCCTGGTACCGCAGCCCAGCAGACTTTAGCATCAGATGGGGAGAAAGGCAGCATCCAGCTGTGTATGCCTGGGGCTTCCAGAAAATTCCAAAGACTGAGTGGCTTAAACAACAGAAAGAAGTCAGAGATCAAAGGTCAATGTGCCAATACACTCAGGTTCTGGTTAGGTCTTGACTTGTTTCATCTTCACCTGGGAGAGAATTCCAATCCTGACATCTTTTCTTATGAGGGCACTAATTCCGTCATAAGGGCCCCATCCACATGACCTCACCTAAACCTAATTGCTTGCCTCCCAAAAGCTTTATCTCCAACTATCTGTCACCAACGCCCAGTGGGGTTGCCAACACGTGAATCTGAGGACCTGCACTTCTGTCCCTAGCAGCTTGCTTTTACTTATTTAGACAAGTCCCTTCATCCCTTGCCAGTCCCTGCTTTGCTGTCTGTTCTGATCCCTCTCAGATGCTCTGGAGAAAAAGGACTCTCCATCGACCCTGCTGAGAAAAATGGCCCCAAGTGAACTCCATACTGTTTCCCGTGTGAGCCTACCTGGGTAGAGAGCTGAGCAAGGAGGGCCCTCATCTGAGCATGTGTCTAGATACCCTGCAGTTCGAGCCAAAGTAAGCTCACAGCATTAAGTGTCCTCTGCAGAGCTTTTCAACTTCCTAAATTAATTTAGTTTTAAACATGCGAAAATTGAACCTTGTATTTCATAGAGGCCTGCATTAGTCAGCTTTTTGCAACTTTTACAAAATACTTAGATAAACTGACTTATAAGTATAAAAGGTTGATTTTTAGTTCACAGTTTGAAAGTCCCAGTCCATGGTTGATGAAATCCATTGCTTTGGGCTTATGGCCAGGTAGTAGACCATAACAGGAATGCATGGCAGAGCAAAATCTCCCACCTTATGGCCAGGTGTAAGTATAATTTCTTGAGACTGTATAGATTCTTCACCTGTCAATAAACAGATGATTGGCAGGGAATGGGAGGGAGGAGTTCCAGTAGAGAGAGAGTGTGTGTGAATGCTGGGATATAGTGCAGGGTGGGAGTATTCGCCCAGGGACACTGAGGAGGACAGATACATGGAACCTGAGCAGAGGTAGCCAGCCACATGGCAGAATAGAATAAACTGGATATTAGTTATGAGCAAGTCAGAAACATTCCTAGCTGTATTGCCCTAGGATTCTATGTAAATATATTTATATCTCAGAGCAATTGCTTCTGGGAACAGGGCATGAGTGAAAAACATAGAAAAACCCCCTTCTTCAGCCAGGAAGCAAAAGAGAATGAGGAAGGAACAAGAAGTCCCTCTTTCTTTTTCTTTCTTTCTTTCTTTCTTTCTTTCTTTCTTTCTTTCTTTCTTTCTTTCTTTCTTTTTCTCTTTCATTTATTTTTTTGAAATAGGTTTCACTCTTTAGCTTTGCCTGGCCTGAAGCTTGCTCTGTCAACCAGGCTGGCCTCAGACTTTCAGAAATCTACCTGCTCATCCCTCTCAAGTCCTGGGATTGAAGGTGTGAGTCACTGTGCTTGTCTCCCACCACACCTTTCGAAGGACATGTCCCCGGTGACCTAACTACTCTTCATAAAGTCCCATCTTAGAGGCTCCATAGCCTCTCAAAAGCACCATGATGAGGACCAGTCCTTTAACACAGAGGCCTCTGGGAGACACTCAAACACCCACGTTATGACAAGCATGGCCCCTCTTTCCCTTGGATTGATGTAGCCTCTCTCTGCCTCACCTCCTGCCCCTCCCATCTCCCTCCAGGAGACCCTCCCCACCCCCTAGACTCTAGGTTTTTCTTTCTGAGACAGAGCCTCTCCATGTCTGGCAGGCCCTCACCCTTTGCAGGAGACAGGAGTACAGGTGGATGCCCAGGTGCCCCAGCCCCCACATGACCTAGAGTATTGGGCCTGTACCTTGGACCAAAGTGGGGGTGTTCAAGCCCCAGAACTTCTCACAGACCAGGGATTTCTGAACAGCCTGGATTCAGCCTTCCCCTCAGCTGAACCGGAGTCTGGCGGATAGGACAGTCTCCTGGCTCTGGAGCCATCGTGGACCCCTTTCTCACTGCCTCCCCGAATGTGCCTTTGTAAACACATCCTCCTTCAACAGCCTGGGATGTGAGCAGTTGTCCCGGGCCTTCCTAGAACCTACTCTTTCCCCCTCTGCCCCGCAGAGGTGTCCCCATGATCACACCTGCCGGGTGGCTTATGGGGTGAGCGGCCGTGCCTGGGCAGGACACCTCAGCAGAGCAGCACTGCTCACGTGAGTTGCTCAGTTTGGCCTTATAAACGAAGCCTTTGGACAACTGCTCTATAAATTACCTGTTGTCCCTAGAACTCCCCAGGTGGCTCCTTACGCACTAGACAAGGACTGTGCCGAGGCGCTTCGTCTCATTCCCCAAGGGTTTTCTGTTGTTGTTTGGTTGGTTTTTTGACATGGTCTTGCTACGTAGCCCGGGCTGACCTTGAACTCTAGATCCTCCAGCCCCCTGCCATCCAAGTGCTGGGCTTACAAGTCTGCACTCCGTATCCAGCGCCAAGCAGTGACAGTTGAAAATGACCGTGTCTTATCGCCTTTGAAACAAGATGTCACTCTGCAGCTCTGCAAGTGTGACAGTTGTCAAATGCAGAAGGCACGGGACAGGAGCCCTGGAGGCCTGTGGGACCAGCAAAGCTGAGTAGTTATGGTGCTCACCACGCCTGGGTGTCCACAGCTGAGGGCCGGTGGCTGTCTTCCCCTCCCCCACATCATTGAGATTCCACTGCATGCCCATAAGGGCCTCTTGTGCAGGCCTGGATAGCTGGAGAGCACCCCTTCAAACATGATAAAAATAATCATGTGTCCCAGGGGACACACTTGCTCTAAGGAACATTTGCCAAGGCCCATGCCTCGTGCTGAGGGAGGTTACACCCAGTTTCAGGGTACCCCGAGACCCTGGTGGGTTAGTGAGGCACAGTGGTACACACCTGTGACTGTACACGCTGCAGACAGAGGCAGGAAGATCATGGGTTCGAGGCCAGTCTGGACTCCATAGAGAAAACTAGTGTCAAAAGTGAACAAAGCTGGTTGTGGTGGTGTACACCTTTGATCTCAGCAATTGGGGTGGGGAGGGTGCAGAGACAGGGGTATCTCTGTGAATTCAAAGCCAACCTGATCTACATAGTGAGTTCCAAGGCAGCCAGGGCTACATAGACAAACCAACCGAACAGAAACAAAGAGAAATCTCCACCCTCCACCTCGGAACTCACTGAGTCTCCTTCAACTCCCCAGATGCCCTCTTCATGGCTAGACAACGCTCCAAACCTGAGTCTTCTGCCTGCTGGCAGCACATAGAACCACTTCCCGGCTCCAGGCCAGAGGCCAGGTTTTCTGGTAGTGGCCTGTCTGCTGAGGCAACAGGGACAGGGACGATAGCCAGAGTGGACTAAAGTCCCTGTTTCCCTCACACCGAGGCAGCACAATTACTCAGGAAGTGATGGATTCAGATTCCAACAGCACATCACCTCAAGAGATGAGCAGTCTCAGAGGGCTGGAACTCAAAGGGGAAAAACAAGCAAACAAACAAACAAACAAACAAAAACAAAAACACCCCAGGTCACTAGGATCTTTTTCGGAATCAAAACGAATGTTATTTGTAAGTTATTAAAATTTTCCCCAAATCACATCTGTTGACCTTCAGGACCCCCAGTCCCCCAGGGCTCTTTGAGCTTTCATCTAGCAATGCCTCGATGCTCAGGAAAGATGCTATGTAGTTGGGTCTATTATCTGTCATCCTTGGGGCCCAAAGGCTGAGGGCCATGAGGAGAGGGTGGGTAACTGGTTGGTCCTGACTGCACTGGTCTGCACATGACTGAAATTCTGGAGAGGCCTGGCTCAGAACTTTAGAGCCAGGCTCGTGCAGGCGGCTATGACCTGAGTCCAAACCCGACTCTTCCCAAAGGCCCTGCCTGTATTTGTCACTCTTCTCTGGTTCCTGTGACAACATACCTGGCAAGGGCAATTTAAGAAGGAGAGAGGATTCATGGTCCTACTTCAGCTAGGGGCTGTGTTGCTGTCTGAGGGCCATGCTGCCTATGAGGGCCATGCTGCCTATGAGTGTGGTGCCTGGATCCAGGGTCCAGCTGCAGCTAGGGGCTGTGTTGATGTCCATGGCCAGTGTTGCCACCAAGGGCCATGTGGAGGTCCCGGGTGGTGCTGCTGCCTGAATCCATGTTGATGTGGAAGGCCTGCATGCCACCTGAGATCATGTTGATGCCTGTGGGCTAGGCTGCTGCTGGGATCTTACTGGTGTCCTTGACCTGTGTGTGTTTCCCTGGAGCCCATGTAGATGCCTGTGGTCTGTACGGCCAGTGGAGACTGTGGAATGAATATCTTCTGTACTGGATAAATGTAGCACCTGTAAATAATAAATCCGATGGCCTATAGCTGAGGCAGGATATAGGAGTGGAACATCCAGCAGACAGAAAGGATTCTGGGAGAGAGCTGGGCGTGCAAGATTCACTGGGCAAAAATGTGAAGAGGATGGGTACATGGTACCTGAGCTCAGGTAACCAGCCACGTGGCAGAATGTGGCTAAGTATGATAGGTTGTTTTAAGTTATGAGCTAGTCAGAGAAGAGCCTGGCTATATGGCCGAGGTATTTATAAATAATTATCTTGAGTCTCTTAAGTCATAGCTTGGGGGATGGGAGAGAAAACCACCTGCAACATAATGGTGTCCTACAACCATGCCGAGGTCTGTGGCAGGTCTGACGCTGGAGACCTTGTGGATGTTCATGCTCTGTGCTATCATCAGATACCATGTGTGAGTCCATGATCCATGCTCCCACTGACTGTAAAGGACAAGAAAGCTACTTTTGCAGTGGCATCAGTGACTGCAGAGTCACAGTTGAGAAAGAGGGACACAGAAGGCTTTGGTGACAACCCTTACTCCCATCCTCCCCCAAAAAAGTAACATCCTAGACAGGAAACCATAGAAGAGAACTCTGAAAACTGTGACAATGATGCTGAAGTGTAACTTTCCATAGTTGATGGCTTCTGGCAGGGGAAACAGGTTGAGAAGGACTCAGTTTTTTTTTTTTTTAAGGGGCAGGCCACTAGGAGTTTGACCATGCTTCAGTGAATATGTAAGTAATACAAAATGGACTTCTTTCTCCTCCTCCTCAAGGAGATGTCACAATGGTGAGGGTCAGACCTGGGAGGACTGGGAAGTGAGTGTGAGCAGGATGCATGATGTGAAATTCCCAAATAATCAATAAAAATATGAAAAAAAAAAAGAGAAAGGGTTTGTTTCAGTCTTAGTTTGAGATTACCGTCCATCTTGGTAGTGAAGTCACGGGGACAGGAGCAACAGGCAGTGGCCACACTGTATCCAGTCAGGAGACAGCGGGAGATGAATCCTAGTGCCCTGTTCACTTTCTCTTTTTTATTTCATTCATTTATTTCGTTCATTCTGGGACTCCAGCCCAGGGGATGGTGTTTCCCAGTTTCAGGGTGGGTGTTTCCTCTTCACTTTAACCTCTCTAGAAACATTCTGAGGCTTTGTGTTTCTAAGTGGTTCTAAATTGCCTGCGATTGACAGTCAGGATTAACCATTGCAGCTGATAGTGGTGGCCCATGCCTTTAATCCCAGCACTCAGGAGGTAAAACAGGCAGATCTCTGCTTTCAAGGTTAGCCTGATCTACATAGAGAGTTTCTGGACAGCCAGGGCTACGTAGAATGCCTCTCTTTAAAAGAAAAGCTCACAACTCCAGCTCCACAGGGAGGTTGGAGGTGAGGGTGCTCTAAGCCTGGACATGATGACTTCGCTTGCATACATAGACACTTAACTGATAGGAGCTTCTGCCAGTGGAATCCCACAATGTCTCAAGTTCTGGGTCAAGGCCAAGGCTGAGACCAGCCTGTTCACAGCTGCACAGCTGGATGGGAAAGTTACATCTGATGGGAGCCTGAGGTGGGGGTGTGCTGGAGTTTTCACACTTCAAGGGGGACTTGGCGAATGCCATCCCCCACCATAGCCAGCTCCAGCATCCATGGTCCACAAATCCCATGGCAACACCGGGAAGGCTTCACAGAAGATGTGATTACCTGTCCTCTCTCTGAAAGGACCTATGCAGGTCACATGGCCCAAAGCTGCCATGCCCACCCACAAAGGAAGCAGGGTAGTTTGAGCTCTGAAGTATCTTTGGCATGCTGTCTGCCCCAACATGGAAAGCCATAAGGTTTGGGGGGAAGAGGAGCTGGGGAGCTGGGCCAGCAGGAGAAGGTGTCTGTGGCCAAGCCTGATAGTCCAAGATGGATTCCTGGAACGCCCAGGGCAGAAGGGGAAAATCAACTCCTGCAAGTCCAACCCCGAGCACACTCACACACACATACACACACATGCACACACACACAGAGTCACATACACAGGCACAGAAATAAAAATAAACAAATGAAAGAAGTAGATAGGAGTGGAGAGGAAGGGAGGTGAGAATGTGGGCATGCTGTTGGTGGGAGCAGAAGTTGGTACAGATGTTATGGAGAACACGGAGGTTCCAGAAAAACGGACAAACACTGGCTAGATACCATGTCACCCAACAGTGCCACACCTGGGCAGGTATCTAAAGGAATTTAAACCAGAACCTCCACATGCTATCCACATTGTGTGATCGCCGCAGAATTGCGCACAACAGCCCAGATGCACGTGAGGGGAGTGTGAACGCATGTGAGAGGGCAAGAGCCTGGGCTGCTCTCCTGCAGCACTAGAACGGTATCTGCGAGCGTGTAAACCGTGAGTGTGTGCACACACACACATGAAAATAAAAATCTGAGAGACCAGGCCTGGGGAGATGGCTCAGAGGTTAAGAGCACTGGCTGCTCGTCCAAAGGTCCTGAGTTCAATTCCCAGCACCCACATGGTGGCTCACAACCATCTACAGTGAGATCTGGTGCCCTCTTCTGGCCTGCAGGCAGACACGCAGGCAGGATGCTGTATGAATATATATATATATGTCTTTAAAAAAAATAAAATAAAAGCCAGTCAGTCCATCAGCCAATCGGAGGCATGGCCCGGAGGAGGCCACCCCTTGATGTGAGCAAGCATTTGCTGACTGCCTCCAGCAGAGCAAGCCTGCCCCATCACACCAGCAGAGACAGCCTATCAGGAACTGCAGATTCACCATGAGGATCCGGATCGAAGCCTCAGGACCCAGCATCCCCACACAGAGTGAAGGCTAATTACTCCAAGGCTCCTTGGTGTGTGTGGGGGGGGGCACACTCTAACACCCTCTCCCTGTGGAACTCTTGCATCTCAGATTTGGCACCAGGGCTGCCAGGTGCAAATGCGCAGAATGATGGACCTGAACGCCCCTTGGCTCCGTGCGTGGGGCTTGCAAAGCCTGGCGGTGGTGAGTCACCATCTTCCTGTACCTCCTTTCTGCTTCATGCTTGCTACCTAGCCAAGGATGAAGGCCTTGAACTCCTGACCCTCCTGCCTCCACCTCCCGAGCGCTGGGATTGTAGGCATAAGCCACGGTGCCATCTCCTCCAGCTTGGTCCAGACCTTAACAGAGTGCCAAACTGTTCACATCGTACGAATGTGGTTTCAGATCCTGATTACATGGAGTAATTTGCCTTTTGTGTGATGAGCAACAAAAATGGCTCTTTCCCATATGATTTGTTTCTTTGCTTGTTCATTTTTGGAAACAGGATCTGGCAGCACTGCCCAGCATGGCCTCACACCCACCATCCTTGGGCCTTTTGGGCTCTGTGAGTGCTGAGGTCACACTCATGTGCCACCACGCCCAGCTCTCTCCTGGGCTTCTTCAAGCTGGAAATGTAGTGATTTCAGAAATCCATGTGAAAGGAGGGAACTGTTACCTTGGCCTGACAGTAGTCTGCTCCTCTGCTGGAGAGGGCAATGGGTACCCCAAGATTCTGCTGGCTGGTGCAGGCTGGACCTTAGCCCCGGCGCACATCCCTACAGTGAGACCAGGACCAGGGAGAAGTGAGAGAAGCCCTAGCTGGGGGCAGCACCCCAGTGAGCTGGACTCTCCCGTGTCAATCACTAGCAAAGAACATGTTCACAGACTTACCTGCACGCAATCTGACGGAGGCCTTTTCTGAGCCGGGCTCCCCTCTTGCCTGCTGTCCTAACTGGTGCCAAGTTAACAAGCAAACACAACCTTGAGGCCAGCACATGCGTGTCCGTGTGCTTTCACGTTCTTACTTCTTGATAATCCGGTTGGGGTGACATGAGATTCGAACCCCCTTTAAAGCCAGGGACACCAGGGTGAGGCATGTGAGCAGAAAAGTGAGTAAGCCTGGAAGCCGGTCCAAGAATGCGGCCTTCTCCCCACGTGCTGGTCGCTCAGAAAGTCCCTGAGACCTGCAAGACAGAGAGCAGCACTTCAGCCATTTTTACTGGAATTGTCCTCACGGCTGTACTGTCTGTATCTGAGCAGCTGCTGCCTCAGCAGCGACGCCTTCAGGCCGTGGAGTGCCTCCCTGGGAGCTTGGAAGCTTAGCTGGTGGAGTCTGGGGCACCAAGGGTTCAGACATAGGGGACCATGGGGGACGCAGTCCACATTCAATCCAATGAATGATGGTATAGTTATAAACATGTATTCAGTCATTTGTCCCTCTTCCTCCTCCTTCTTCTGTTTCTTCTTCTTCTTCTTTCCGGTTTTTCAAGACAGGGTTTCTCTGTGCAGCCCTGGCTGTCCTGGACTCCCTCTGTAGACCAGGCTGGCCTCGAACTCACAGGGATCAGCCTGACTCTGCCTCCCCGAGTGCTGGGATTACTGGCCCGCACCACGGCGCTCAGCTGCTTTTTTCTTCTATGGAGCCTCACTATATAGCTCAGGTTGTCAGATTGGCATCAAATTTGCAATCCTCCTGCCTCAGCCTCCCAAATGTTGGGATTGCAGGCATGCCTCACCATTTTTGTCCCTTAACATGTAGTGGGGGCGGGGGGGTGCACATGTGTGCGCATGCACATTAAGGCCAGAGGACAGCCTCAAGGAGACAAGTCCTCAGGAGAGGAGCCATCCACCTCATTTTTTTTTTTTTGAGACAGGGTCTCTCGTTGGCCTGGCACTCACCTATTAAGCTCAGCGGTTGGCCAGGGAGCTCCAGGAACCTGCCCGCCATGGCACCCCATCAACTATATTATAACCACACGCCGCCACTCCCAGCATGTTTCACACGGAGCTCAAATTCAGCTCTTTATTTTGTGTGGCAAGCAATTTGCTGACTGAGACGCCTCCTCGGGCCCTCCTTCATAGTAAAAAAAAAAAAAAAAAAAAATTAATAATAAAACTGAAAACTGTTTTTTTAAAGAAAATGATAAGCTACCTGTAGCCAGTCATTTGTGGGCTGTGTGTTAGCTCACTACTGAGGACCCCGGTTGTACCAGTGAAGATAGTAGGGGCGGGGACAAACAGATCACCCAGAGGGGACAGAGCCCCCTCCCCCAATTTCCAAGGAGAAAACAGTGGAGGCTGGAACTCGCGTTTCGGGTCAAGTTTTCATACAAAGAACGCCTTTGAAACACGGGTTCTGTAATTTATCATCCTAATAACATCCGTTAAATTGTCACTAAGAGTGCCATCCCGGTGCCCAGCACAGTAGAAGTCCCTGCTACCCGTGGACTTCATTTTAGAATGCCTCAGTTTTTCAGCACCTTGCTTTCTGTTGGTTTTGCCCAAAATAGTAACTTTTCCGTTCAACAGTATATTAATGCAGACTAGAAATAAAGATGCTTAAAAAAAAAAAATTCTTCCAAGCACAAAAGGAGATGGCTTTCAACAGATAATTTTCCATATTTACATATTTTACCTTAAGCATTTTGTAGTCTCTGCCTGCTGGTGAGGATCAGATTCTCTTTTTTACACGCCTTCAAAATGAACCAGTTTGGTTTCTAAGCCATTGCAAGAACGGAAATGAATTCGAACTTTTCTTTTTTTTTTTTTTTCTCCACTTCATTTTCGCATCTTCACGTTTCCTTATTTCACATGGTTTAAAATAAAATGCTTCCGGCGTTATTTTTCCTTTCTCAAGAGCAAAGTGAACGTGACTTTTCAGAAGGGTCACAGGATGCCCCGGGGGGCTGTGGGTGTTACTGGACCGCTGCCTGCTTTCAGCTTGACTGAAGGGCTTGTCAGAGTTTTCATCTCCCGAGGAGCCCCTGGCGCTGGCCAGAAGGGGGAGAAGGCTGCAGAGGGAGTCCCGAGCTGCCGCCTTCCCACTGACATCAAATCCTGGGCTTTGAAAATTAATCCCACACAAAGACATTGCTCTCCATTGTGGAGCCTGTTTGAAATTAGACAGCGGTAATAACCTTTCCAGGACGTCTCACCGTTGAGGTAGCCCCCCCTCCCGCCCCCGAGGTAACGCAAAGGTTGCCAGAGGAGGGGCGCCCCTCCCCCAGTGTGTGACTGAGGTACCCCAGTGACTCCATCAAGGTGACTGCCTGGCTTGGCTGCAGAATGCTCTGGGACGGTACCACGTGATGTCCAGCATCGGTGGCTGCGGTCCCTCTGGTCACCACCTTTGTGGCTTCCTGGCTCTGAGCCACTGACCGTTTCTCGCTCAGAATAGTTCTTCCCCGCTCTTCTTGAAGATTTTTTTTTCTTCTCTTCCCTTTAATGTGCGTTAGGTCTCCACGCCAGGACAAACAGCTAGCTAAGGGGCTCATTGGCTCACCTAGACCACAGGCCTAGTGCTTCGCCTGCCTGGATGTGTGTGTACCGCGTGAGTACCTGGTGCCTGCAGGTTCCAGAGAGTGTCGTGAATCCGCTGGAGCTGGAGTTTGCAGACAGTCGGGAGTGACCTCTCCTGGGCGATGGGAACCGAACTCAGGTCCTCTGCAAGAGCAGCATTTGCTCTTAACCTTTGGGCCACCTCTCCAGCCCCATGCCCCTCCAGTGTTGTTGTTCCGAGGACCTGGAGCCCTGCCTGAGTGTTAACGAAGAAAACAGAAACAGCGCCCTTTCTGCAGAGGACGGGAAGCCCCGGGGCACCATCTGGCAATCAGAAACCAGGAGGGCCAGTTTCTGCAGCCACCCATTCCAGCTCTGTGGCCGAAATAGCAACTGCCTGTCCCGGGCCACGCCTGGGGACTGGTACAGCAAAGGATAGGCTGGGTTCTGGAAGCCGACTCTCCTCTTTCCCACTCCCGGGCAGCCCGGGAGCTTTCCCACTGGACAGTGATACCCACCCGTGGTCTCTTCTTTCCACAGTGACCCGAGAACGCTGTAAGCTTAAGTGGTTTGTATGTGACCTCACTAGACTAGACGAGACGAGAATAACAATTTAGTTAGTCTCAGTCTTTTCTCTGCTTCTAAATCAGTAGACACTGCCGTCAGCTGCGATGACCCCGTCGGAGGCTCTGGTTCCGGTTACAGTGATCCTTGAGCCTCAGAAACAAAAAGCGCAAGCCTGGTGGGGGTTGGACTAAGTGTTTGGTGGGAAGGAGGTTGCTCACACCTGTAATCAGCACTCTAGAGGCAGAGGCAGAGGCAGGAGGATGGAGAATTCTACACGAGCCTCCGCTCGGGCTCCAGGGCATCCTGGGCTACATGAGGAGACCCTACCTTGAAAAGGAGTGGTAGCTCATGCCTTTGATCCTAGCACTGGGAAGTAGAGGCAGGTGATTCTCTGTGAGTTCAAGGCCAGCCTGGTCTATGTAGTGAATTCTAGGACAGCTGGGGCTACATAGTGAGACCCTATCTCAAAAAAAAAAAAAATAAATTAAAAAAAAAGAAGGAAGGAAGGAAAAGAGAGAGAGAGAGAGAAGGTGGGAGGGAGAGAGACCCTGGAGCTGCTGCTACATTTTTCTGGGGTTCTTTTGGAGGAGGGACTTTGCGGTGTTGTGTTTTGAAATTCCAAGGATAGAATGCTCCACAAAGGTTTTATTTCATTTGACTTGCTTCTTTTAACCCTTGGCAATGGTTTTGAAGAGAGGAGGCCCGAGAAGACAGCTTGAGGATTTTGTCAACAGCCAAAGCTGATTTATCAAAAGAGCGCTTTTTAACAGCCCTAATGACCTCTCAAACGCCCCCGTTCTCTGTTCTGGGTTCTGGAGAACGAGCGAGGTCTGGTCCTTGCATCTGGAAACTTACAGTGATGGCTCCTTCCCTGTTTTAATGTATTTCACCTCGCCTAGGCAGACGGATCAGAAGCTCACAAGGAAAACCGATGCCCTTTCCCGCAGCTAAATTAACCAGAATCACGTGGAAAACAATCCAAGCCTTGTAGGAACGGGGAGCCATTAAAATGTGCCCTGAGCGATGGACTGCACCCAATCTCGCAGCCTGGCTCTCTCTCGTGCTCCCTCTCTCTCTCTCTCTCTCTTGCTTAGCAGCAGCAGACAAGAGGCTGCTCCCTGCGATGGAGACAGAGCCTTGTTGGAGTGCCACAATTAAAATCAGCTCCTCTGCCAAAAATAAAAGGGAGGAGGGGGGAGGAGAACATCAAAGGCAGATTGAAATGTGTAGTTAGTAATAAGGGTGGTCTCCTCTTGAACCACAGCCTGCAGCGATCCACGGCCCCCTTGTTAATGAGAAATGTTGACCTCTGGTTTGTGAGTTAAACTTGTAATCCTGGCTAATGAAATAAATCACTTCCAACTTGAGTCTGTTGTTCCTGTCTGCTCTGCACTCTGGAGCGCCCAGTGCGTGCCCAGGTCCTCATGCAAATCGGGGGTTTGGGAGTGTTGGGGGGGCGCAAGCAGAATGATGCTGGGACTGCGTGGGCTTCCGGAGGCACTGGATAAGCTGTGAGCAGTCCTTTCTTCTTCGTCCTCCTTCTCTGGTACCGGAGCTCGAGCCCAGGGCCTTAGAGATGACAGGGGAACACTCTGTGAGCCACACTCTCCACCTGGCCCTGTTTTGTTTTGCTAAAACTGGGCCCGGTCTGTAGCCCAGGCTCTGTGCTCCAGGTCCTCCTGTCTCGGTCTCCCAAGAAACTGGAATTACAGGCATGCGCTGCTACCTCTGGGCTTGACCCTAGTCATACTGTGGGCCTATTCCTTTATAGTTATGTTATTGTGACTTGTGTATTGATAACAGAGAGAGAGGGAGGGAGAGAGGGAGGGATGGAAGGAGGGAGGAAGAGCACGAGTGAGCCTACTAGATGCTGATGTGTGACATTCGGTAGGGAAGGAAGCAGGGTGACCTATGTACTAATTTTATTTTATTTTATTATTTTATTTGCATGAGCCCAGAAATCTCAGTGGGTAGACCATGAGACTTGTGTGTGGGCATGCGTGTGTGTGTGTATGGGCGTGTGTGTGTGTGTGTCTGTGTTACCCATATGCGCGCGCAGCAGACCGAAAAAGCCGTTGAGTGTCTTGCTCTATAACTCTCTACCTTGAGCCAGGATTTCTCACCGAACTTGGAACTTGCGTGGTTTATTTGTTTATCAGTGAGGCTCACAGGCCAGCAAGCCCCGGGAGTCTTGCCTCAGGCTTGGGGTTACTCTCTGCCATACCCAGCTTTTAGGTGGGGGCTGGGCATCCAAGCCCAGGCCCTAGGCTTGCACAGCTAGCTTACTCACTGTGACCTCCCAGCTTCCTCCACACCTTCTTAGCAAACAGAAGTGTGTCTTTCCACCGCCACGTGAGTGCTGAAATACCTAGTCCAGAGCCTGGCTGTGGTGAGAATCGAAGGGAATCGCTAGAACAACGGCTGCCAAAGCTGAAGAGGCGGCTTTGGCTCATCAGTCACGCGTTTACTGTGCTGGGAGCAATGGCCCACGCCTTCAGTCCTAGCACCTGAAAGGCAGAGGCAGGAGTGTATCTGTGAGTTTGAGGCTAGTGTGCTGTTCTACCTGGTAAGTTCTGGGGTGGCAAGGGCTATGTAGAGAGACCTATCTCAATAAAACAAAACCAAAATGGCTTACCGTTCTCACAGAGGACCAGAGCTTGTTGCCAGCCCCCACTTCAGGTGGCCCACCTCTGCTGTAATTCCAGACCCCAGGGATCTGACACCGTCTTCCGGCCTCCTCGGATACAGAGACACACAGTTTAAAAAAGAAAAAGAAAATTAAAATTAAAAAAAAAATCTAAGAACGAAAAATGCAAGCCAGGCGGTCTTAGCACACAGCTTTAATCCCAGCACTCGGGCGGCTGAGACAGGCGGATGTCCGAATTGCGAGGCCAACCTGGTCTACAGAATGAGTTCTGGGACAGCTAAGGCTACACAGAGAAACCCTGTCTCAAAAAAAACAAGAGAGAGAGAGAGGCTGTGGAGTGAGGCAAGGACCACTGGGTGGTGAGGGCCTTGCTAGGAGGATGCTGCAGCCGAAAAACAACCCCCAAGTTCAAGCCTGCCTGGAACTGCAGGGCCTGTCCTGTACAACTAGACCCTGTCTTAAGAAGAAAAAGGAAATGAGAGAGAGGGAGGAAGAATTTGGGTCTAGGAATGCCTGAGGGGTCTGTAGGCTGACAGTCTTCTGGCTTTATTGAGAATGGAGAAGGGAAAAGAAAATCTTTAGTAAGACACTAGATCCAGCTGGGATGCCTCAGGCTCTCTTCTTGCAGTGACAGAATATAGCTTCCAGACATGGTCTGAAAAAAAAAAAGAAGAAAGAAAGAAAGAAAGAAAACCCCATCTTTCTGTCGTGTGAGGGCAGGAGGAAGGTGTCTGGCTATTGTTTTGTCTGAAAGGATTTCATCCAGAGAGCTGTTGACGGTCTGGTTAGTACTTTCAGAGACCCAGTTTCCTTTGGCTCAATGACCCTATTCTCAATAGTTTCTGGATTACAGCGTGAATTTTCTTCTCTTCTGACCGGGTGGCGATAATGGCTTTGTTTTCTGCTGGGAGGCCATGCAGCGTGCCTTCGAGGGGGAGCAGCTTGCAAGGGATCTTCTGGTTTCATGTTCCTACCCTAGCACCACTCTGCACCCCACGCTGGCCCCACGGGTAGAAGCCCCTCAAAACTGCTGGCACTGTGTGGATTTAGTGGGGGGCAGGGGTATTGCTGTCCACTCTGTAGTCCTGGTCTCTCGAACAGCCTTCTCCAAATGACTTATTCTGCAAGTGGGGGTCAGACCTGATGATGCAGGCATGCCACCCCAGTGTCTTTGGGGGCGCTGAGGCAGGGGAGTCACAAGTTTAGGACCCCGGCTGCAGAGTGAACTCAAAGCTGATGTAAGCAATTGAGCTGTTTCAAAATATGAGTATGGCTCAGTGATAGGAGCCCTTGCCTAGCGCATGGAAATTCAATCTCCAATACTGAAAGAAAGGAAATGAAGAAAAACAGTACCTCCTCTCCCCTCACCTCAAATATCCGCTCTCTTCATTTCTCTCGTAACCTTGTTGAATGTCAGTTAAAAGGTCTCTGGAACTTTCTCCAAGCTCTCCGTGCAGAAGAAAGGGGTTTGGTGGGAGGGGTGATTCTAAATCACGGATCCCTGTTATTTTTGTGTAAGGGCACCTACCATAGCCTCCTTGTGTCTCTCTGATTTTTCGTTAGACAAAGCAAAGCGATCCGGCATTTGTGTGACCCTGAAGAGAGCTCCGGGGTGGCCCCCCTAGGGCTGGAAAAGTCAGTGACCAATGTCTGAAATCGGAGGATGAGGACGTCTGGGGCCTGAGGTCAGCAGTTCTACGCAGACAACGGGCCATGTTATGTTATGTAGGAAGCGATTTGAATCATCTCATATATATATATTTTAACATATAAACTCAAACACGGGTAAAATGTGAATTTCTCTAACAAGTGGAGGATCCGTCTCCAGCAAATCTCTTCTGGGATGCCAGAGCCTGGTACCCGGACTTCATCATCTGTAACACAGTCATGGTTTATCAGTTAGGCGGCCCTTTCTCCCCCTTTGTTTCTGTTCATTTAATTCAAAGTGAAACAACCCAGCATGCAAAACCAAAATTAGCCGGGGGGGGGGGATGTGAGTGAGTAAACAGGCAGCTCTATTAGAGCGAGTGCATTATCAGGCCCCTTGCCCCTCGTCAGACGAGGGCCCATTAAAACTGGTAATGTCCACCCCCAGCCATGCCCCCAGCAAAGAAAGAAGGCTGAGGCAGGCCTATTTCACATGCATCAGACACAAGAATTAAATAGCCTGATGTTCCCTAAAAGACTGAAGTACATCTCTTTCTGACATTCATCTCGGGCAAAAATCCATTGATCTCCGTATGTCCCTTGGCAATTATAAAATATTAAAACCAAGTCACACTTTTCTCGTTGGCTTAATTTTTTTTTCTCTTTCCACAGCTTTCTATTTGATCAACTTTAACAAGTTAGAAATGGCATATAATGGCAGTAACAGGAGTGACAATACAGCAATAATAACACAGGGTTTTAAAGTTTGTTCTTTTGGGTTTTATTATTATTATTCTGTGGTTGGTTTGTGTTAAAAAGACTGGAGATCTATTTCCGCACACAGAGAGAAGACAAGCCAGAAGGTCTTTATTGAGAACGATATTCATTAGGAGGTAGCAGCCTGATTTTCAGGGTTTTTCTGCTTAGTACTACTCACAGTGTTTCAAAATTATTACGTGTTTTAATCCAGGCATATCTGGTATGGCTAGAGGTTTGTGTAGACTCCACTGAGATTTTAAAAAAAGATGTGTATCCTTTTTTCCCCCTGTTTTTATGCATTTGTAATTTTTAGCGTTTGATGTTTGCTAATTCAGAATAGAACATAAATGCTAGACCTACATAAATAAAAATGCAGAATTTGGGGGAGCCTTTTTTTTTTTTTTTTGGAATAGCAATTCGGGAGTCGTCAAGGGAGGGCACTGCTGAATGCTAACTTTTCTCTTTAGTTCTCCGTGCTATAAATTATTGCAACACCATACCCAGATTTAGAGATCTGTTTTGTTTTAGCCTTTTAATGATTTTATTTTGATTTCTCTGTGGGTATCAGGGTATCAGTGTGCATGAGTGCAGTGCCCACAGAGGCCAGAAGGGGGCATCAGAGTCCCTGAAATTGGAACTGTAAGCAGCTGTGCGCCTCCCCCTACGGACGCTGGGAACTGGACTCCTGTCCTCTGCAAGATTGGAAAACGGTCTTAAGCCATCCCCGTCCCCCTAGAAAGCCATTTTAGAACAGAAAATCATTTTATTTAAAATAATGCATCCTTTTGTATTCGTGGCAATGGGGATTGACCCTAGAGCCCTGAGTATGTTAGGCACATTCTACCACCAACCCACGAAATAACAAACCTTTCTGAAAAATAATAAAACCTGTGGTGATGTACTCCTTTACTCCCAGTACTCGGGAGGCAGAGGCAGGCGGATCTCCTAATTGGAGGCCAGCCTGGTCTACAGAGCAAGTTCCAGGACAGCCAGCCCTACGCAGAAAAACCCTGTCTCAAAACCAAAACAAAACAAACAAACAAAACTAAGCAGAAGAAGAAGAAGAAGAAGAAGAAGAGGAGGAGGAGGAGGAAGAGGAAGAAGAAGAAGAAGGAGAAGAAGAAGGCAGGAGACTGCTGAGCTTGAAACCAGCCTTAGTTGTACAGCGAGGTCCACGCCAGCCCAGGTTTACAATTTGAGACGTTCTCACATTCAGCACAACGAGGGCGGGGCCCGGGGAACGAGTACTGTCAATCACTGGGAAGATCAGGTCGCCGGGCCTGGTGGGCGGGGCAGGGTGGAGGAGCCCTGCTTTCACCCGTGTCTCCTGCAGGGTCCACGGTGGTCAGGGTTGAAGCCGCCTTGTTCTGAAATCATTTTCAGAGGGCGAACTGAGTTCTTCCCGTTCTTCAGCCGCGATCCCGCCCTGAGACAGGAGCGTGATGACTCTATATAAGCACCGTGGTTATTCCAAGTGGCCAATTATGAACACTTCAAAGAGAATTCAAAACGCGGTCTGCAAGACTCGAAGCCCGGTGGCTTCTGGGCTCCTAATAGGCTTACCTGGGTTTGCACGGGAGCCTCGGGTACAGAATTCTCTCTGTAGCTGACATTGTCATTCCTTCCTTGCTCCTATTCCTTGAGGTCCGTGTGTCCTGTGCTGTCACACCCCGCGATGACCACCAACAGCATGTTCCCTTCTGAGAGGGAAGAATTTGGAACTCTGGGGACCCAACCTGCACCTTCAGCTCCGTGTCTCAGGCTTCCGGAACTCCGAGGCCAGCTTCGCGGTGGACTCAACCGTCTCTGGGGCCTCCCGTCCCTTTCTGAGCCACCAGCTCCCTTGAGGTCTGCGCCATTGAGCGTCTGCTGGGGTATCGTCAGTCCAGCAGCTAAAACAAGGCTTCACACACACACACACACACACACACACACACACACACACACACACACACTGGGGCATACCTTTGGGCCTTTGTTTTGGCCCTGTGCTGCCCAAATCCCCTGTCTAGTTTCTAGGGACCCTTGAGAGGGAAGGGCCCCTCCTACTCCTCTCCCTTCCCCTTAGCCTGCAGCTTAGGCAGGGGAATCAGCCCAAGCTGTCCAGTTCTCTCAGGGAGGTCTGGGGGGGGGGGGGCTTTCTCCTCAGGGTCCTTGTTGTTCCCTTTTTGGAAACCTTACTTGTCCCGTTTGTAAAGTGGGGGTGGGAGAGCTGGTGATGGATGCCGTGGTGATGGAGACCCAAATGTGTAGGCATGAAGCCCCTATACCCACTTGATTTGGCTCTAGGGATTGCTAGACAATCATTCTATTACTGAACTAAACAAACAAACAAAAAACACTGTAGCCTTTTAAAAACATATCTTTATCAGCCTGGCTCCGTGGCGCACGCCTGTGATCCCAAGCACGCAGGAGGCAGAGGCAGGTGGATCTCTGTGAGTTCAAGGACAGACAAAGTGAGTCCAGGACGGTCCCAGGCCACACAGAGAAACCCTGTCTCAAAAAAAAAAAAAAATCCAATATCTGTTTATAAGTTGCCTAGTTCACCTTGACCTTACTTTTCCATCCTCCTGCCTCAGCCTCCTGGAATGACGAGTCTGCACAGCCAAGCTGGGCGCACACACTGCACTTTAATCTGGAGGGTCATTTGACACTCAGGGTCATTTTCTGGCTTTGCTGGTAGAGACAGAATGATGCTCATTTTCCTAAAGCCGAGCCAGCGCTAAATCTGGAGGACAAAGGGGTGGGAGAGGGGTTCGCAGAGCTTAGGGTGGTCGTGAAGTGTTACGCAGGACTTGAAAATTGTGGTATCTCCGCAGGTTTCCCTTGTCAGGTTTTGCTTATTTATTTTCAATCATGTGTGTGATTATGGGTTATGTGCACAAGCATGGAGGAGGAGTATGTGCACCTGAGTGCAGGGGTTTGAGAGGCCAGAGGCATCCGCTTTCCCGAAGCTGGACTTCAGGCATCGTGAGCCACCTGATGGGGGTGTTGGGAATAGAACTCAGGTCCTCTGTTAGAGCAGCGCACGCCCTTAACCCCTGAGCCATCTTTCCAGTCCCCATGGACAAGTTTTAAATGTTCAATTTTCTTGTTATGTTAGTAATTCTTTTTTTTTTTTTTTTTTGGCTCTGTAATCACTGAGGCCAAAGGTGTGTAAGATACAATAGTTACCAGTGTCTGTGAATGGGTGTGTGTGAGAGAGAGAGAGAAGGGGGAGGGAAGAGGTGGCTATTCGAGGCATCCCAAACCAGCTCATACATCCCGCCCGTGTTAACAGGATGTCCCTTCCTGAACTTAACATGGTCCTGGAAATTCCCAAATCCCTCGGTCTGGAATGCAACGATATTGTATTAAAAAATGGTCCTGTGTAAAATTAAAAAAAAAAAAAAAGTGGTAAGCCTTATTTCCCTGTAACGACACCCCCGTTTCAAAGGTCGTGTTGTGGCATGGTGCTGGGTGGGTGATGGCCTGAGAGTCAGCCTTCCCAGCTTACCTGTATTTTCTGATCCGAAGCGTGCGTGTTCGGAAATGCTCTTTCCCTCTGAGTTTCGGCAGCTAAATAAGTTGCAGGCCCTTCAGCTATACTCATAAAAATTTGCTTCCAGACAACATGGTCTGTTTATTGTGTAATAATCGAAATGGCACTAAATCGCCATGATTGCCGAACACTTAGGAATCGCATTAACCTCTTCAGTGCTAAGTGGGTTTCTGTCATCCCTCAGCTCTTCAAAACTGCTTCTGCCCCCAGACCAGCCTCATCCAGGGTCAGAGGGGAAATGAAAATCCTCAGGCCTGAGGCTGAGGCAGGAGGATTATAACTGTAAGGTCAACCTAGGCTAGATAGGAAGTTAGAGGTTAGCCTGGTCAACTCAGCAAAATCCTGTCTCAAAAACAAAAACTGGGATTTACTGGCAGGTGGTAGAGCCCCTGCCTACAATTGCCCAGTGAGGGGCTGGGGTGTGGCTCAGTGGTAGAGCCCCTGCCTAGAATCCCCCAGTGAGGGGCTGGAAGTGTGGCTCAGTGGTAGAGCACCTGCCTAGAACCCCCCAGTGAGGGGCTGGAAGTGTGGCTCAGTACTAGAGCACCTGCCTAGAATCCCACAGTGAGGGGCTGGGGTGTGGCTCAATGGTAGAGTACCTGCCTAGAAAAACCCAGTGAGGAGTTGGGGATGTGGTTCAATGGTGATAGTAGAGCACTTGCCTAGAATGCCCTAAAATGACAGCCTGCGGGCGCGAGGCTCAGTCCTAGAGCAATTGTCTAGTATGTGTAAGCCCTGGGTTCAATGCTCAGTATACCTCTAAACAAACACACAAAAGCAAAAGCCTCAAGGTCGAAGTGTGTCCTGGTAGCAGGCTAGACCCTCCTTGCTTGCCACTAACTAGAGGAACTTCACCTGGAAGAGAGGCAGAGCAGAGACGGAAGCTCCCCTCTGCTGAATGCTTCCAAGAGGTCAGACTGCCCATCCTTAGCCCCAAATTCTGACTCCTGTGGCCTTGCTTCGGCGCATGTGTGTATATTTTGATGACAGTGGCTTTAGCAACTGGGAGACCTTCCTGAACTGCTTAGCACTGCTGAAGCTGCCTCCGTGGAGCAGTTGCTGGGTCCTAGGGGCAGTAGCCCCGGCAGCCCTGCAGGAGGCTTGGCTGCAGTGGCCTTGGCATCCCTGGGCCTTGCTCCTGAGTGCCAGGCAGGCCCGGGAAGGAAGAGTTAACCAGAAATGGAGCGGCGCCGCTCCGGGGCAGGCAGCCTCGCTGCAGAACAGAGCAGCATTCGTGCGAAGGCAAGTCATTTCCCGAAACACTGCAGACACACGGCCTCGGGCAGCCTAAAACCTTTGGAGACCAAAATGGCTCGCAGGGGTTGGAAGTAATAAGGTGTTTTTCCCTTCTTTCTCCTTCACTGAGATTCTGTGAGGTTGCTTTGCATGGCTGGGGAACAATGGTGCAGTGTTTTTTTTTTTTGTGTGTGTGTGTGTGTGTGTGTTTTCAATGGGTATTAAGATCCATTACGTTGTGACATTTTTAAGATTGGTTATCCTGTAGTTTGGTGTTAAATTGAAGTTGTTTGTTTTGAATTTAATTCTTTCATTTTTCAAATACCAAATGTGGAGTTGCCAAGGCTCGGCATGGGGTCGGCTTACTGAGGTCTGGTTAGGTAAGGCACACAGGCTACCCCCGCACCTTGCCAGAATTTGCCAGGGTAGAACCGAACCTATTTCCCTGCAGCACAGTCTGTGAGGCTCCTTGGAGGCCACTTTCAAAACCAGGAGGTAGGAGCCGTCTCCACCGACTCTCAAGAGCAACGGGATAGGAGCAGGTTTTTAATAGAATGTTAGAATCCACAGCCAATCTGTTTTGGCTGATGCAGTCTGCATATAATTATTTCTACTCCATGTCTACGACAGCAGTCGAATCGGCTTCCATCCAACAAATGACCCAGCAGCAGCGGGCCAGCCGCCACTGAAAATGACATCTGTTAACTCTTTGTCACATGCCCTGTCCTTCCCTCTTTCTCCTCAAACGGTTCTGCGGTTAATTAGGCTCAGAGCATCTGACACAGGCTCTCGAGTGGAAAGGCCTGCTTAGGGGCAGGGAAAAAGTCTGGCTCCAAGTCATTCTCTCCTTTCTCTCCCTCAAGAAAATAAAATAAAATAAAGAACCATAGCAAATTGCTATAAAATAAACATTCATTCAGAGTGCCAGAATAGGTTGTAGGAATCTGTTTTGATTAAGCCCCAAGATTACAGGGTTACTGTACAGCCTGGTGTCTTGAGACCCGGGCTTTTGTGGGAGGGAGAGAAAAAAAAATCACATCAAATTCTTGTTAAGCCCTAAGAAATTTTCCATCAGAGGAGGAGAGGCAGCCAACAGTACCCTGATGCTTGTGAGTTTAGGGTCCACACATGGGTCCAGCCATTACCTACCTGGCTAATGGTAAGCACTTTCATTGTAATTGGCCGCTGGAACTCGAGATGACCAATCTGATAAGCCCGAATTCAGGACCAGCCCCAGCTAAGGGGCACACCTCTTTTGCATTGGACCAGACTTCCTCACTGGAATCGGTGTGTAGCAACTGGTATTTATCACTGGTGGAGGCAGGGGTGGGGGAGGGGCTGGGGGCAGTAGTTCCTTCTCCTGGCCTCCACCCTCCGGCCCCTCCCTCAGTGGCAGAGTTCCAGCCACTCTGGAATCCATAGGTCAGGGCTGAACATCTGTGATCTGGTATTCCAGCACTCGCTCTGCTCTCACTCTGCTCTCACTCGCTCTGCCTGTTTGCTCAACTCACTCTGCTCTCACTCTGCTCTCACTCTGCTCTCGCTCTGCTCTCGGCCTGTTTGCTCAACCTGGGTTCACGACAAGTGTCTCAGTTATGTGACTGCCATCCCCACCCCCAGCCTCCAAAGCTTTGGCCACAGTGTAGCTAACATACTCCCAAAGACCCACAGTGTAGCTAACGTTCGGCCAAAGACCCACAGTGTAGCTAACCTACTCCCAAAGAACCACAACATGACCCCTCCCCCGACCCTGCCCCCAAAACTACCTGACCTTTTCCAGAGCAAGTGTGACTTCCCTACCACTGCCCATCTGGAGGGAGAGGACCCAGAGGGACATGTGACATGCCCCAGGAGAGCCTTCCAGACCATTCCTAGCCTGGAGGAAATTCCCGGGAGCTGCATCCCGGCTGTAAAGCTGCGTAGCCCTAGGGGGCTCCGGAGCCTTGCTTTTGCCCTTGATGGAACAAGCCAAGGAGCATTCCTTGATCTGCGCAGCGGAGGGAAACTGGTTGCACTCCAACATTGTCAACACTGATTTTGTTCCTGTATCATTTTTTCCCTCCTTCCTTCCCTCCCTCCCTCCCTTCCTTCTCCATGTAAGGGATCAAGGCCAGGACTGCCCACGTCTTAGGCAAGTTCTGTGCCTCTCAGTGACACCCATAGCCCTCCTTTGCCGGTTCAGAGAGAAGCGTATTTTAGCACCATTCCAACCCCCTACCCGCCAGGGCCTGCGGAGACAGGCCGGTGGTTAGAAGAGCCTGCTGCTGTTGCAGAGAACTGAAGTTCCCAGCACCCACAGCCTGCCACCGCCAGCAGCTCCAGAGCCAGGGGACCTGACACCCTCTTCTGGCCTCTTCAGGCACTTCATGAATGTACTGTGCCGGCACACACTCACACGTGTGAAAAATAAAGTCTTAAAAAAACAACTAAAAAACCTGGGGCTGCAGAGCTGGCCTGGTGGTTAAGAGCACCTATTTCCAAAGACCCGAGTTCAATATCCACAGCAGATGGTTCCCAACCATCTGTAACTCCAGCTGTAGGAGATCCAAGGCCTCTGGCCTCCTTAGGCACCCCCATACACGTGACACAGATTCACACAGACACAACTGTTTTTTGTTTTATAATTCCTTTTTAACCAATATTTTTCATAAAATATATTTTTATCACATTTCCCCTCCCCCAGCTCCTTTCCACCTTCCTACCCACCTGACTTTATGATCTCTCTCTCTGTGTCTCTCTTTCTCTATTCATAATATTTTTTTAAAATATTTTTTAAAAAGCCAGGTGGTGGTGGCAAATGCCTTTAGCGCCAGTACTCAGGAGAGAGAAGCAGATGGATTTCTGTGAGTTCGAGCCAGCCTGGTCTACAGAGCTAGTTTCAGGACAGCCAAGGCTACACAGACAAACCCGTCTCAAAAAACAAACAACCAAGCAAACAAACAAAAAGACAAAAAGCCCAAAACGAAACCAAACCTCCAATCAGCTAGGCACCATGGTGGGCGTGGAAGCTCACACCTGTAACCCCAACAATCAGGAGCCGGAGACAAGAGGATCTGAGAGTCAAGAGCATCCTTGACTACAGAACAAGTTAGAGGCTATCCTGGGCCTGTCTCAAAACAAAAAGACCTGTCTCAAAAACAACAACAACACACACAACCTTCATAATTTCCCCCATTTCCCCCTCCCATCAGCATCCTTTGAGACCTGCTTATACCAGGTCTGATGGCCATTTTCTGACCCTTGTTGGCTGAAGGATTTGTGGGTCCATCTCCTGGATGCTATGGGGGACAGGGTGTCTCTGAGAGTCCTGACTAAAAGCTGCCAGTTGTGAGCCCTCCAGGCGTCCATTTCTTTGTTTCCTGGAAATTTTACTGTGAGTTTCCTTAAGAGTGCAGCCCAGCGCAGCACTTGGGAGAGGGGGCCCTGCACCTTGCATGGGCATCACAATAGAGTTGACCCTGCTGGCGTGGGCACAGGCGAGCTGGGCCAGCCAGAGGACATGAGAACAGGGGAGCCAGCTCAGCCCGATGCTGGCAGCAGCAATGGGTGAGCTGGCCAGGGCGGTGCTGGGGAGCTCGTCCTGGTGGGGTGGGGGTGGGGGTGGGAGAGCCGGTGGGCTACCACCCAGACCCACATCCGGGGCTTTGAGCTGGCTCACCCCAACATCCACCCCATCTAGGAAATGCTGGAGCAGTCCTGCAGGCCCAGAGCTGCAGGATCTCCATGACAGAGGCCATCAGCAACCAGAGAGGAGTCCCAGTGAGTGCCCAGTGCTGACGGTGTGGAAGAAGCCAGAAGCCTCGAACCAGAACGACGACTCACTGCAATGAACGTTTGCAAGTGAAGCTGTGTGGACAGAAGGGTGGACTGTGGGGCGCACTGTGACACCCTACAGCTTTCACCGGAGATTTTTTTTCTTTTCTGTTCTTTTCTTTTGGGGGGAGGAGGTTGTAAGGGTGGGGGCTGGGTAGGAAGGGATGGGGAGATGAGTGGGATCGGGATGCATGATGTCAAACTCACAAAGAATCAATAAAAATAATAGAAATAAAAGAACGCAGCCCAGACCACCGGGCGAACAGTAAATCTTGGAGCAGAGAGAGCAGCTCTGGGGTTGGCAAATGTGGGGGGAGGGGAGAGCTGTTTCTGTGTGGCCTGCCTTGCCAGGATTAGGGCTTGAACCCATCAAAAGGGTCTTAGATCTTGAATCAAAACTGCGCTCTTTGGTTCTGTCCTTCAGTGTTTGTCCTGAATAAGCAAACACCTGTGAGGTGGGTCTTCGCAGTTTTCTCACCCACAGATACCAACCAATTCATCCAAGTAATACGGTTTGATTCAAAATACGTTATTACAGAAGCAAATATTGAAAACAATCTTTCAAAAACATTTTTTTTTATCATTTCACGTACATGGGTGTTTTGCCTGCACGTGTGGTGTACAAACAGTTTCTCCGAGGCCAGAGGGATTGGATCCCCTGAAGCTGGAGGTGGTTTTGGGTGCTGGGAATGAAACCTGGCTCCTCTGGAAGAGCAGCCAGGGAGTGCTCCTAACCACTGAGCCATCCTTCCAGCCCATATATATATAATTATGTAACATATAATATATAATTTTTTAATGCACTGCGTGCATTTGTGTGGGGGTATATGCAAGCGAGTGTAGGTGCCCTCAGATACAAAAACAAAAAACAACAACAACAACAACAAAAAAAAAACACAGAGGTATTATACTCCCTGGAGCTACAGGCAGTTGTGAGCCAGCTGACATGGTGCTGGGAACTGAACTCAGGTCCTTCGGAAGAGCCTCGGGGACTCCTAACTGTGGAGCCACGTCTCCAGCCCATCTTGGGATGAGCACACGGGCACTGTTCTCTGTTGGTTTGGGTCAGGTGAGGTTGCAGTTCCCTAAACCTCCTGCCCTGCATGGCCAAGCATCGCAGTGAGGCCGCAAGGGACTGCTGCTGGCTGATCTGTCACGTCAGCTGTGTGGCTGGAACCTGAGGTGGGACACACTGTTCCATGTCGCTGGCGCAGGGCTCAGAGTGGAGACACTGATTTTGAAGGAGAGAAGAGACGGAGCTGATTGGAAGTCACGACGCACCGCGGTGCTGACTCCGCCGGTCTCCTCCTTCATTCTGTGCTGTCTGTCAGTGAGCAGGTGCAAGAGGCTAGCCTGGATGCCACTATGGACATCCCTTTTCAGTCTACACCCCCTCACCCACACCCAGGGCACTGATTCCAGGGAGGACCTTGCGGGGAGTTCAGGGTCACTCCTGAGCCTTGACATCCACGGGTCTGAGTCTCTGGGATCTGGGACTCGGGGCCCTGACATTTCCTTTCAGACTCTGTCCAGGGCATGCACATGTGGGCTAAATTAGAGCAATATGTTTTTCTAACAGCGTCTTGGCTGAAAAGTCAAGCAGATAAATGGAAACAAACCCAGCTTTATGTGAATGGAAGGGGGCTGGTGGGAGGGCGACTTCAGCCTAAAGGGCTGCTGTGGTGGAAGGCCGCTCTCCGTGCCCTCCCCCCCCCTCCCTCCGTCTGCCTTCCCGGCCCCTCCGCTGAGCCCAGGGAGCCCTCTCCAGAGGTTTCCTCACAGCTCCTCCTGTCAGGCCTCCTGGACCTCCTATGGTCCTCCTTGCATTCCCAGCGCTCAGCACCTTCTAGGCAGACCTGGCGTCTGGTGGGGAATATACACCCTGAAGATGCTAGAGGCGGCCCCTCATCTGTTTCCAGCTCACACTCATCACCCTTGAGTAGGGGTGTCGTTCAGGGGCTACCTGAGGGGGCTCAGCCCAGCACTGTGTTTGCCATGTCACATGGTGCCTTCACGCAGACACCGGATGCTTCCAGAACGCCGTGTGCCTTCTCCTTACCGTTATTACTAATTACTCTTTATGACCCCTCCAAACTCCACCTGGCCTGGGTACTCAGGTACTCAGGTACCTGGTACTGTCTGTTCTCATCCAAGCCTCTTCATTCCCTCACTACCTTGGAAGAAAGCAGGAACAGTGTCCATAAAGTCGGGGACAGGTGGTTAGCGGCTGCCTGCTGCTAGACTGGTTTGTGTTGCGGTGTTTTATTTCATGCCGAGAATGGGTCTTGCTGTGTAGTCGAGGCTGACTTCAAACCCGTGATTCTCTCTGTCTCTACCATCTGAGTGCTGGGATCACAGGTATGGACTGTCATGCCTGAGACTGTAGCTGTCTTAATAGAAACCAGACAACAGCCTGCGTCCTGAGTTGCAAAACCAAAGCTAAGAAGATGCTGAAAGTGGGTTCCTGGGGCCATAGGACACTATCCATGTGGATCCCTAAAAGATAATACCCAAGTCCCCCGAATCAGCTTCATCAAGCTATCGAGAAATTAAAATTATAGATAGCTTTGGTGCAAAAAAGAAAAATCATGAGCTTGAAAGATGGATCAGCAGCTTCTGCTCTTCCACAGGTCCTGAGTTCAGGTCCCAGCACCCACATCAGGGGGCTCACAGCTGCCTGTAACTCCAGCTCCCAGGGATCAGATACCCTTTTCTGGCCTCCCTAGGTGCCTGCGTACACACACACACACACACACACACACACACACACCAATAAAAACAAATCTTAAAAAACAATAATAATCTTAAAAAAAAAAAAAAAAGCAAATTTCTCGGCTGTGACAGCTCTTGGCAGGCAGAAGCAGTCAGATCTCGGTGAGTTCGAGGCCAGCCTGGTCTACAGAGTGAGTCCAGGACAGCCAAGGCTACACAGAGAAACCCTGTCTTGAAAAAAATAATAAAATAGAATATGGAAATCACTCCTGAGGCTGCTCCCTGCACCGGCCGGCTCCCACCTGCCCCTGGAAAAAATGAAGACAGCTGCCATCAGGCCCCCATGGCCGAGAGCTCTCTAGCACTCTCTTCCCATTCATGGCCAGAAACTAGTCGCTAGATGGCTTGAGATTATAGTTTTGTAACTACTTTTCTGGACTCCGGTAAGTGTGTGAGGACAGCCTCACGGGAATCCCCCTCCCCCAGAACCATCCCTGCGTTTTCCCATGCTGGTGGCTGCTTCCTCCCCAAAGGTCCTTCAACAGCTTGACTCCCACCCGACCTCCCCAGGGAGGTCTGAAGCGGAAGGAAAGGGGCTGTGTCCCGACATGCACACCTGTCCCCAACACCTGGGTGCTTAGCTCCGGCCTCACGGCAGTCAGGCGCTCTGTTTTGGGTGTCTTATTTAGGAATGCAGATTTGCTCTCCACATTGCTTACTGTCTCCTCTTTAGAAGCCCGAGGGGCCACCTTTCAAATGCTTTGGTGTCTGAAGCCCTCCTGCCTTGTCAGCCAGCCAGTGCAGCTCTGGACTCAAAGGTCCCCTCAAAGGCACCGTCTCTCTCACCTGCCAGAACCTAGAGCAGAGCAGCCTACTGCATCCACAAGGGCTGTTGAATGAATCCGTGAGCCAGAGAGGAAGATGGAGATTTCTAAGAAAATGACAGCATGGCCTTGTTTCTCTTGTAGGCTATCGTCCTAAGCAGCTGGTTGTGTGGGTACAAGGAAAACACGGGTCACATTAATAGCCTTTCCGGGCAGGGACCTTGGATGAGGACATCTCCTGAAGGGAACTGATGTGTCCCCCCCATCCTCCTCTCTCATTTCCTTCTTAGGTCAAAGATTCCCAGGGTCTGAAACCACCTAAAGGCCTGGGGCACAGGAGTCCTTCACCCCTCAGTACAGAGCAGCATCTCAGGCCCTGTGGGTACAGACAGCTGTGGAGGGCAGAGGGGAGTTAGGAAGTCATCTCTACTTCTTGGCGATTTCCTGAGATCAGGACAGAGGGTAACGAGCCCCTTCAGCTCAGATGCTGGGGTTTTACATTTTAGTTTTGCATGACTTTGTATTTATTTATTGAAACAAAGTCTCGATATGTACCCCAGGCTGGCCTCAAACTTGCCATCTTCCTGCTTCAGCCTCTTTCCTAAACAAACAAACAAACAAACAAAGAACAAACAGCAAAACAGGTCACTATTGCTGCCATGAAACGCCATGACTTGGAAGCAAGTTGGGGAGGAGAGGGATTACTCAGTTTCCATCACTGAAGGAAGTCAGGACAGGAACTCAAGTAAGGCAGGAACCTGGAGGCAGGAGCAGATGCAGAGGCCGTGGAGGAAGGATGCTTATCGATTGCTCCTTATGGCTTGCTCAGTCTGCTCTCTTATAGGACCACAACCACAGGGATGGCACCACCGGAAATGGACTGGGCCCTCCCCATCCATCACCAATTAAGAAAATGCCTTATAGCCAGATCTGATGGAGGGGCTTCCTCCTTTCAGATAACTCTAGCTTGTGACCAATTACGATAAAACCAGCCAGCACAATGATCTTATTTTAGCACTTTCTCAGTCCCGGTTAGAAGGTATCAGACTATACCTAGAAGGACTCCCATCCAATCCTGTGCATTTGTTAGCTGTATTTTTCTCTTCTTCATTTTAATTTTTCATATTAACATCTTCAATCTTTTTAAAGTATTACTTTATATTTATTTATTTATTTTGTGTTTGGGGTACGTGTAGGCTTCGATTTTTCTTTCACCAAACCTGCTTTATTTAGGGCTCGTAAACACCTTTACCTTTCTTCTGACCCCTTACCCCCACCTTAGGTAGGAGATTAGTAGGGAAAAGGGCTGTAGACTTCTTTTATCTGTTTCCTGCTGATTAGGGTCGATGGCTCTTTAGGGCATTACCACACTCAATTGTCAGGATACCAGCAGTCTGGTCCAAAGGCCAACACCAAGCGGCAACACGGAGTCAGCAAAAGACTCAGTTGGATTTCCCAGAGAATGTTTCTGTCTTTGAAGTCCTGTCGAAGGAGGAAGATCAGTGTGGTGATGTCAATCCAAAAAGTGGATGTCTCCCAGTCCGTGGGCCTCTGTAAGTCTCCTCTCCTCAGATTCCACCCAGAATGTCCTCAACTGACCAAAGTTGCACCCCTCGAATCAGAGAGCTCACAGCAAAACACCAGGCATCCTCTCACGAGCCAGCCTCCAGCAAAACATCACCTGACAAAAACAGGTCTCCAGGGAAACCGGAAACTTCCACTTCAGGTATGCATGTCCAGGTACATGCCATAGCACACGCGTGCAGACCTGAAAACAACTTTCTACCACCTGCCGTAGCTGCCTTTATCCACTAGGCCTCCGTGCCCCCAGCCCCCACCCCGTTTCTGTTATTTTTAATTAGTTTACACAGTAGCTGACTTTAGGGAGCGGTGGTTAAGAGCACTGGCTGTTCTTAGGGAGGACCTGGGTTTGGTTCCCACCACCCACACGGCAGCCCACAAGACCAGAAATCAAGAGGGCTCTGGTCTGAGGCAACTTTCAGATCCACCTGTTTCTTCCCAGCCACCCAGTCTGAGGGAGAGCAGAAGACAGGGGTTGTAAAAGCACAGTGGGCTGCATCCCGGAAGCCGTTGGGGTGACTGGGATGGACTGTGTGGGGACAGAGAGGCAAGCTTCTTTTCTCTCTTTTAGGGGAAACCCATCAACCTACAAACCACTCACACAGTTGGAGAGTGAGGGGGTCAGATTATTTGGTTGGGTCACTTAGATTGGGATTTGCTGCTGCTGTTTTAAAAATCTGAGTTTGTTTGTTTGGTTTGGGGTTTTATGGGGGGGAGGGGGACAAGTTTCTCTGTGTAGCCCTGGCTGTCCTGGACTTGCTTTGTAGACCAGGCTAGCCTAGAACTCACAAGAGATCCCCCTGTCTCTGCCTCCTGGAGTGCTTAAAGGCATGTGCCTCCACACCCCGCTTGAATTTGCATTTAAAAAAAAATGAGACATCAACCTCAAAGGAAGTGTGCGGAGCTTACAGGAGCGGGACAGCAGGAGGGAAGAACTCCCGGAGCAAGGAAGGCCCTGTAGGCTTGCTCATCCTACCGTCCCCTCAGGTAGGAGTGCGGCCCTCATTCCTAGTTTATTTCCACAGGCGAGGCACTGGCCCACACATTCCAAAGAGACGTCTGGCTGGCAGAGAGCCCATGAGGGGTATCTGTGGGGTATCCCCAGCACTGGGACACCCCATCTCTGCAGGGAGTTCTCCGCCCAGCCTGCCTTCTCCAAAGCTTCCAGAGAGCTGCAGTGAGGGAAGCTCTTAGGATTCTCTACGTCGTTTTCATTCCTGGGCCATAAACAACCTTTTTAGATCTCCCTCCCACTCTGTCCTTCCCAGCCCTCCCCTCCCTCTTCCTCTTTTTCCCTCCCCCATCACCTCCACCAAGTCCTCCTCCTGAGGTATCCTTGGGGGACCGGCTTCGGCATCCCCTTGGATGCTGAAATCGGAGGATGCCCAAGCCCTCCACATGCAATGGTATAATATTTGCATGTAAAGTACCCAGACATTCCCACATGCTTTAAAACCGGCTCTAAATTGCTAACACAATGTCTTGCTCATGGCTGGTCCACTGGATTGAATAGAGAAAAAGATAAAAGTCACTACAGCTTTTACAAATATTTCTCATGTGGGGTAGGTTGAAGGTATGTTTGCAGAACCAGTGGCTAAGGAGAACCAACTGTATGTGTATTGTAGATTTGTGGATATGTGTGCATAAATGATTTTGAATTTCTTTCTTTTTGTTTTTTTCTTTGTTTTTATTTTTATTTTATTTTATTTTTTTTTGTGACAGGGTTTCTCTGTGTAGCCCTGGCTGTCCTGAACTCACTTTGTAGACCAGGCTGGCCTTACACTCACAGAGATCCACCTGCCTCTGCCTCCTCGATTACTGGGATGAATTGAATCTTAAATATCCCACAAAAGCTCGCGTTTTGAACTCTTGGTCTCCAGCTAGTTTGGGCCAGTTTTGAGGGTTGAGGAGTCTTTAGAAGGTGGAACGGGACCTGGCTGGCAGAAGGAGGTCACTAGGAGTGGGCCTGTGAAGGCTCCTCCAGGCCCTGGTTCCTGCCTCTACCTCTGCTTCCGGGGGCGTCTGGATACCGCCAGGAAGTGCTGCTGTGCCTGGCTCCTGCTTCTGCCGTCAGAGGAAGCTGAGGGAGGAAGATCCCAAGACCCCGACTCAAAACAAACAGAGGAGAAAAAGGAAGGGGGAGAAGGAAGTGCTTATAACCAACCACTCACTTCCCACCTCTCCATCCTTTTTATTGATCCAAGAAGCCATTCAGCTTTACATTCCTCTGTCTGGAGTGCTTTCTCTACCATCTCACGTTTCATGTTTCTTTTGATAGAAACTACGGAGGAGAAGGAATCCATGCTGGAAAGCCTTCAGGGACTCTACTTGATTTCTCTACCATTTCTTTCTTTTTTCTTCTACCATTTCTTGGGGTGAAGAACTCCAGCAAATTCTATACCCAGCAATGGTTACCTTTTCTTCCTTCTGACAGAGCTTAGATTGTGTTTTTCTTCTTGATTTGTGTGTGTGTGTGTGTGTTTACACTTGTGTATTTGCATGCATATTGGGGGAGTTTGAGGATGTTAGAGGCCCCAGAGCTGTTACATGATGTGTCTTCATAACATGGTTATTACAGTATCTAGGATGTTGATATGTTTTATACTCAGCCGCCTTTTCTGGGGACACACCGCAGCTGCATAACACTTACCTAGCATGTAACAGGTCCTGGGTCCCATCTTTAGCGGAACAAACAAAAACAATAACCAGAATAGTTTAAAGATTTCTTTTCATTACATGTATGTGCATTCATCTTGTGCGTGTGCCAAGTCTGAAGGTCCTGGCGTTGGCTAGAGGAGGGCATCCTGGCGGAGTTACTGATGGTTGTTAGCTCCCTGGTGGGAGTGATGAAAATCAAGCTTAGGCCCTCCACCAGAGCAGCAAATGCTCTTGACCACTGAGCCACCTCTCTAGTCTCATCAACTAGTTTAAAGATGCATTTGAAAATGGTTTGTGGGGCTGGAGAGACGGCTCAGTGGTTGAGAGCACTGACTGCTCTTCCAAAGGACCTGGGTTCAGTTCCCAGCACCCACATGGCAGCTCACAACTGTCTGTAACTCCAGTCCCAGGGGATCCGACACCCTCACACAGACATACATGCAGGCAACACACCAATGCCTTTAGAATAATAATAAATAAATCAATCATTTAAAACATTTTTTATTATTATTTTGTTTTGTTTAAGACAGAATTTCTCTGTGTAGCCCTGGCTGTTCTGGAACAGAGAGGAGAGGCACAGGCATTGCTATGCCGAGGAAAAAAGACCCTGGGAGGCTGGCTGGCTCTCCGTGTGGCCACAGGCTGTGTGAAGGCCCCTGGAAACATGGGGTGTGGACCAGAAGCCAGAGAGCTGCCCTCTGAGTGGATAGTGGCCACTGCTAAGGGCTTCAGTGAGCAGCTCCTGCCTCCCAGACTACAGCTTCTTCATAGACACGTGGTACAGACCCATCTGCCCATCCCACCTCTTGCCCCTCCCTGCCATCAAACTCTAAACACCTTCTCTTGTGAGTTTGTGTTTCGTCCTCACTGACCTCTACCTCTTTACAGCATGAGCTCCTCTCTCCTCTCTCCTGTCTCCATGTACTGGAGGTGTGGTTTGCTCAGCCACAACATCGTCTCTTTCTGTTGTTGGGGTTCAAACCCAGGGATGGATACATCTTAGGCAGAAGCTTTACTGCTTACCACTGAGCCACACCCCCATCCCCTCACTGGGGGATTCTAGGCAGCCCCTCACTGGGGAATTCTAGTCAAGGGGCTCTACCACTGAGCCACACCCCAGTCCCTCACTGGAGGATTCTAGACAGGGGCTCTACCACTGAGCCATACCCCAGCCCCTCACTGGAGGATTCTAGACAGGGGCTCTACCACTGAGCCACACCCCAGCCCCTCACTGGGGGATTCTAGACAGGGGCTCTACCACTGAGCCACACCCCAGCCCCTCACTGGGGGATTCTAGACAGGGGCTCTACCACTGAGCCACACCCCAGCCCCTCACTGGGGGATTCTAGGCAGGGGATCTACCACTGAGCCATACCCCAGCCTCTCATTGGGGAATTCTAGGCAGGGGCTCTGCCACTGAATCATACCCCAGCCCTTCACTGGGGGATTCTAGGCAGTGGCTCCACCACTGAGCCACACTCTCGGTGGCAGAATCTAGTCATGGATGCTACACCTCAGTATATTCTCAACCCTTCCCACTGTATTTTGCTAGAGAACTAAGACCCAAGCCAAATTTTAGAGGTAAGGGTTGGGGCATCTAACAGAGATAGAGATTTGGCTTCTGAGTCCTTTGTGAGAAGCAGAATGAGAAGGGGAACCTGAAGCCATCCTACTCAGGGCTCTCCCAGGTAGCTAGTGTGTGACACCAAGCCTGGTTTTAGGGCTCACGCCACAGGATCACCTCCTCTGCACTGGCCACCTCATTTTTCACTCTGACAGAAGCAAGCTGAGGAGGAGAGGTTGGGTTGACTTGGTTTCGGGGAGTGCTTGTGGGGTGGCGGGAGGCATGGTGGAGTAGTTCGGTCCACCTGGGGGGCTGTGCTGCTGCTGCTTCTCCTCACATATCATTGGTTCTAGAAGGAGAAGCCCTACAACCTTTAAAGCCTGCCCCCCGCACACACACATCCACACCTTTGCCAGTAAGGCCTCACAATTTCCCTCCAAAGCACCGCCAGCCTGAGGGGGTGGGGGCAGGTGTTCAAAGCCCGAGGAGATGTTCACACTCAAAGCATAACACTGGGGGCTGGAGAGAGGGCTCAGTGGTCCACAGCAGGTGCTGCTCTTACGGAGGACATAAGTTCTGTGCCCAGCTGCCACCTCAGGTGGCTCAAAATGACCTGTAGCTTCAGCTCCAGGAGAGATGAGAGATGGAGAGATGGCAGTTGGGAACACCGGCTGCTCCTGGAGAGGACCTCAGTCGGATCCCCAGCATCCATGTAGCGGTTCACAACCATCCGTAGCTTCAGTTCCACGGGACCCAACGCCTTCTTTTCTGGCTCTGTAGGCACCACACAGGCACAAGGCACATAAGCACACATACAGGCAAAACACACATGAAACAAAGTGACAACTCTAACTAAAGAAAAGATTAGAAGTGTGAAAACTAAAAAAATAGATAGATAGATCAGAAGAAAAGAAATCTTAAAGAAAAAAAAGCATAGCATTGACTCAGAATTCAGGATTCTTTAAAATCCACAAGAGCTTCATATGCTAACTTGTTTGTTCTCATATACACTTGTCTTTCTGGAAATCTTCTGATGGGACTGTAAAGTCTAACTAAGTTAGATGTAATGGTGCACACTTTTAGTCCCATCGCTCATGAGCCAGAGACAGGATCTCCATGAGTTCAAGGCCAGCCTGGTCTACATAGCATATTCTAGGAAAGCCCTGGCTACATAGTGAGATGTGTCTCAGGAAAACAAAAGTGCAATTGAAACTATCTTTTCTTTGAAATGTTTTTAATTGAAAAGTAATATAGCTGGACATGGTGGCACATGCTTTTAATCCCAGAACTAGGGAGGCAGAGGCAGGCGGATCTCTGTGAGTTCAAGGCCAGCCTGGTCTGCAAAGTAAGTTCTAGGACAGCTACAGCTGTTGCACAGAGAAACCCCATCTCCAAAGATCAAATAATAATAATAATAATAATAATAATAAAATAATAAAAGAAAAGTAATACAGCAATATTACAGATAATTTGAAAAACAGGTAAAAGAAAAAAAAAACGCTTCATAGTTTTAGCTCACAACTGCTGTTTTCATAAGATTCCTGTAGTCTAATTCTCCAGGCACCACTGAAGTGAAGGGTACGAATAGGGAGGATGGGCAGAGGATGACTGATGGGCATGGGGTGCAGCTGGATGGGTGAGAGGAATGTTCTGATGTTCTCCCGCACACTACAACAGCAAGGTTTATAGTGATACCGAGGACTTCAAACTAGCGAGGGGTGAGTGCTCCCAACTCAGAGATGATGAGCGTCTGCTCAGAGGTGATGGGCGTGCCAGTCACACTCATCTCACCATTACGCATGGGAATGTGTGCCGAAGGGTCACGCGACACCCCGTAAATACAAATACTTACTACAAAAAGTTTAAAAGCTGCTCAATTAACTTTTTTTTTCAGTGCTGAACATTGAATATGGGGCCTCCTGAATGTCAAGCACATGCTGTACCACTAACCTACGCCTCAACCCCTGAAAAATTTAAATTAGTGCTCTAGACTCTGTAGTGTTCTGTCTATGTTTACTACTTATTTATGGGTACTGGGTATTGGCTCTAAGGCTTTGCCCATACTAAGCAAAAGCTCTAGCACTGGGGGATTCTAGGCAGGGGCTCTACCACTGAGCCACACCCCAGCCCCTCACTGGGGGATTCTAGGCAGTGGCTCTACTGGTAAGCTGCATCTCTAGACTTCTCTTTCCATTTTATTTTGAGATAAGGACTCACTTGGTCACTCAGACTGGACATGGACTAGTCTATAGCCCAGGCAGGCCTTGAGTTTGCAGTCCTCCTGCTCCAGCCTTTCAAGTAGATGGATGACATGGGTAACAAGCCAGGTCCAACTTAGGCTTGCTGTCTCCTCAGAGTTCTCACTCACTCCTGACTCTCCAGTGCATCTGTGTTTACGGTCTGAGTTGGGGAGGGGAGGCAGCAGCTGGGGTTGGTGCAAATCAGAGCCTGCCACCCGAGAGGGTGGGGTAGATGTGCCTGGACAGCAGCTCAGCACAAGGTTGCCGAGGCTGGACAATGGCGATGGGATTCAGGGGAAGCTATTACCCAGGGCACTGGCTGAGTCTGTGTGGGAGCCAAGCAGGGTGAGGTCGGTGGCTGAGATTTTTAGAGAAGGGCAGCATGCAGCTATTTTAAGGATTCAGGAGTCATGTTTCTTACAGGCTGCTGAGATACAGCTAGGAAGGAAGGCTACTAGATTGTGCCATGAGGCGTTGTGTCAGAATTAGAAGCGCTAGTATAGTTCCATCATTTTCTGTAAACATAAAAATACAGAAATAAGCGTGGCTTGGTGGTACACGCCTGTGATCCCAGCGCTCAGGGAGGCAGAGGCAGGTGGATCTCCGTGAGTTTCAGGCTAGCCTGGTCTACAAAGTGAGTCCAGGACAGCCAAGGCTACACAGAAAAACCCTGTCTCAAACAAACAGAAATGAATGTGTATAAAATCACAAGGATATGTGTGTGTACACATTGGGACATTCGAGATGGGGATGGACACCCTGACCACCATGAGCCCTTCTCTTGGTATCTGAATAGCGTTTTCCAAGCAAAACAGGTCAGAGTTCTTCAGAAGTGAGGCAGAATTGGAAGTCTGAGGCTGGTCAGGACAATACGAACTAAGATGGAAACGGTGTGTTCCAGAAAGCGAGGGAGGAGGAAGTGGGAACAGGATAGGGAAGGGCTGACTGCTACAGAGGACCCAAGCTTTGTTCCCAGTACACACATCAGATAGCTCACAACCACCTAAAACTCCAGCTCCAGGGGACCCCCTTTCTGACTATGATATGCCATGCACATATACATACAGACACATAAATTTAAAAATATTAAAAAAGAAACCCAGAGTGTGGCATGACCAAAGGATGTCAGAGCAAAGCCAGGTGGACAACTACAGAGGTTGCGGTTGGAGGGTCAGGAGTTCAAGGTCATCTTCAGCTACATAGTGTGTTCAAAGCTAGGGTAAGGTACCTAAGACTTTTTTTTTTTTTTTTTTTTTTTTTTTTTTGGTTGCTGTTTTCAAGACAGAGTTTCTCTGTGTAGCCTTGACTGTCCTAGAATTAGCTCTGTAGACCAGGCTGGCCTCGAACTCAAAGGTATGCCTGCCTCTGCCTCCTGAGTGCTGGGCCACCACTATCCAATGTAAGACCTCTTCTTGGAAAATGTTTTTAATTAAAAAGGGACATGATCAGCTGACAATAAAGAGGCTCCTTCCAGCCAAATATGGGGCAGGTGGAGCCTCAAAATAGATTTTGAAAATAACAGTTTATCCCCCCCATGGGACAGAATGGACATTAATGAGTAGAAAAAGAATATGAATAAATGAAAGCATAGCCGTGAACAGATGAATGAGCAGATGGGAAAGTTGATGACCAGGGTCTTTCCATAGTTTTTCTAAGTAGTTACCCACCAAGTCCTTAAGAATCACAAGGACGAAGGGAAGGACTTCCTGGAGAAGAAGCACCAAGCATCTCATCCTGTCATGAAACTGGACACCGTGGCTGCTTGAGTCAGCTTCCCAGCACTGTAGCAGAATTCCTGGCCCAGGCTGCTTATGAAGACAACAGGGTTTATCCGTCTCACAGTTTGGGATGTGCCAAATGTCATGATGTAGGCTGTGCCATCTTGTGGCATACCTAGTGCTTCTGTTGTAGCCGTCCTCTCAGGATCTCATGACCAGTACCTCACCCCCTCCCAGAGCACATCATGGGGACCCTGGGGTCACCATCTCTTAAAGATTCCATCTGCCCCAGGACTGCCAGCCTGGGAAGCAAGCCTCGAATGAGCCCTTTGGGAGGGGTCATAGTTAAGTTTCATCCAGCTGTAGACATCAGCAATACATGCTGGCTCATGACTGTCATCCTAGCCCTGAGGCAGGAGGATGGATGCAAGCTCAGTGCCAGGTCTGCTGTGGCTGCAGAATGAGACCCTGCCACTTCAAAACAACACCGCCAATAAATGGCAGCCTGGGGTACATAGCAAGAGCCTATCAATAAACAAAAACAGAACAACAAAACAACCAAAACCTGGGTCTGAGAGAGACAGCTTGGTGGATAAAGAGCTCATGACTGAATTCAGTTCCCAGAACCCAGGTGAAAAACCAGACACAATTTCCTGCATCTGAAAGCCCAGCCCTTCCATGGAGAGACAGGACAATTAGTGGGAAGTTTGTGGGCCAGCTAGCTTACACAGTGTGGGATAACAGAAACATTGCTTCTGTCTTAAAATCAAAACAAACAAACAAATAAAAAAACCCAGGTGAAAGGTTGCCCGCTGACCTCCACAGGTGCACCGAAGTATGCATACCTGTGTTCACATACACCCTAAACATTAAATAAATTTCAAAATGGCGCCTCACTAACATGTACAACTTTTATATGTTTTAAAGTGTCTGTTAGAATACAAATTAGAAATTGATTAGAATAGTTCTTCAGATTCTATCCTGTCCTCTCTCCTTGTCTTCCCCCGACTCACTGACTGTCCCTTTGGGGACATTTTTGTTGGTCTTTCTATGCACCCTGGCATTTATTTGTTATTTGTTTCTGAGACAACATCTCCCTGAATCCCAGACTGTCTGTGAACTCACTGTGTAGCAGAGGATGATCTTGAACTGCCTTTGCCTCCTGGGTGCTGACGTGACAAGTTTGTGGTCACCATATCTAGTTTTATATGGTGCTTGGGCCAGAACCAGGTTGACGTGGCTAATACTCGAGTATTTACCAACTAAGCACCGATCCCTCAATCCCTGGGGCTCTGACTTTCTCAGTGCTGAATGCCCAGAGCTTCTCTTCTCTCTCTCTCTCTTCCTGCATTCATTCCTTTGATGATATCATCAGTCTTGGCTTGAAATTTCACTGATCTGCCTATGACATTCTGCTTCCTCCCCGGCCTCCTCCCTGGATATGCACCGCCCTGCACCTTTTCCATTCCTGTGTCTAACATATACCCAGCATGCTCCCAGCCCCCAGACCTCCCCATCTTGCTCTCCTCCCCCACCAAAAGGCACTTCCATCCTTGCTTTCTTCAAGGGGGAAGCTTGAAGCCACCATAGACACCTTTTTTTTTTTTTTTAGTAATTTTTTTGTTCTGTTTTGTGTGCATTGATGTTTGGCCTGCACATATGTCTGAGTGAGAGCATCAGATTTACTGGAACTGGAGTTACACACGGTTGTGGGTGCTAGGAATTGAACCCGGATCCTCTGGAAGAACAGCTCTTAAGCCATCTCTCCAGCCCCAGATGTTGGCTTCTTTCATCACAGTGCATATGCCGACAGCAGCCTCCTCTTGTCACCTCTCCAGCCTACTCCAAGCCGCCTTCGGCTCTCCTCTGGACCGTCACAGCAGCACTAGCTGTGCCCTGTCTCTCTCCTCATCCTTTCCGTCTCTCACTCCCCTGCCAGTCACTCAGCAGCAGCTCACAGAAGTGTTTAGAGTGGACTCTGCCGGAAGCCACGTTTAGCCACACCCCTGAATGCAGGTGCTTCATTTGGAATGCTTCCTAGGTGGAGGAAGAGAGCCAGCGTGAGTTATGGTCAAGTGAGGTGCCCTGTGAGCAAATGGACCCTGAGGTCCCCACTGGGGGCATCTGGGAGATGCTGAGAACATGCCTCCCACTGACAAATGCAAGAGGCAGAAAGATAGCTAGGCCTTTCTACCCTACCCTCACTCCATATCGGCTGACCTTTAACTCCCTCACCTGCTCAAGGTCTCCCCTGTTTCCATGATGCTCCACTCACACACATAAGGCCGAGTGATCACGAACCAGGCCCTCCGGAACCAGGAGCCCCCCAAACCTTCTTTTCTTCAAGTCATTCTCTCAGGCATTTTGGCCACAGGGACACAAAGTGTAACCGAAGCACCAGTCTTGCATTTTGGGGATCATTATTTAAGTATTACATTTCAGTAAGCACATGCCAGCACTTACACACAGGAACATGAACACATATCATCACATGTATAACACACACACACATACGTACACACACACACGTACACTAAAGCACTATTTGCAAAGGCCCAGGGCACAGGAGGGGAAACGAGAGCCCGCAGGGCTGGTACAGCCAGCCACAGTTCCCATCCCTAGTCCATGAGAGTGGAAAGGAAAAGTCTCAGAGCCAGCCCTGTGGAAGAGCCTCCTGCTGGAGCAGAGCCTCTGGAGGAGGAATGAAAGATGCTGACCTCACCGCCTCCTGCCCTCCAGTCTCCCAACCTCGACAGCCAACGAGAAGCCCGGAAGGCAAGGAAGCAAGGGGCCAGAGGGCAAGGAAGTCCCTTTACCCTGTTTGTGCGGTCAGCCTCCAGGCTCGAGGCCGGAAGCCAGGGCGAATCATGGATATTCCCCCTACGACGGATAGTAAGGGACTCGCACGCCGCTGTCCGCCTTCCTGCTTCATTTTTACCCCTCAGCAGTTAGCAGGGGGTAGCCTACGGTTCATCCGACCTTTTTTGTTTAATTCCTGTCTAGTCACACAAGGTATAATTGCTGCAAGATCGATCGGGGATATTTTTATTTGCTTGTTTTGTTTTCATTCACTTTTAGATCCTAGGAGCACCTACAATCGTGCTCAGAATTTAACACATGCACAACCAAGATTTTGTTTTGTTTTGTTTTAAAGATTTATGTATTTATTTACTTATTTTAAAATTTACATGTACTTGAGTGTGCTCCACGTGCATTTATGTGCGCCACATCCACATGGGTGCTCAGAGAGGCCACAAGAGGACATTGGATCCTGAGGAATTCTCTAACAACTGTCTACAGGTGGTTCTGAGCTGATATGTGGGTACCAGGCACCGAGCTCTGGTCCTTCCCGAGAGCGCTGGGCTCTTCATTGCCATCTCCAGAGCCCCTTAACCTTTCCACTGGGGGAGGGAGGGATAGCACAGTGTTAAGAGTGCAAACCATTCTTGCAGAGGACCTGAGTTTGGTTCCTTAGCACCCACGTCAGTGGACTCACAACTGCCTATAACCCCTGTTCTGGAGGATCCCATACTCTCTTCTGGCCTCTGCACACATGTGACACACACAGGTACACATCGATAAATAAATCTCAAAAATATTTTCTTGTTGTCTTTTCCTTCTTCTTCTTCTTCTTCTTCTTCTTCTTCTTCTTCTTCTTCTTCTTCTTCTTCTTCTTCTAAGTACTGGGGATGGAGCCTAGGGCCTTTCATATGCTACCGCTGAGCTCCACAGCCAGTTGCCACCGCCGTCATCACTGTCACTATTTTATGATGCTGGGATGGTACCCAGAACCTTGCAAGCACTCAAGCACACAAGCCCTCAACTGCGATTTCTTGAGTAAAGTTACTGCCCAGCTGTGGTAGACCCATGAACCCTCCTAAACAGCCACAGACCCACAACTCGGGTGTCTACATAGGTAAGGCTGTGTGATACAGAGCGATCAAGTTTGCAAACGGAATTAAGGTTGATCCCTTGACCTTACGGCAGGGGAGGTTAGCTTGGGTTATCCGGACAGATCCAGTGGGATAGTTGGGAAAGAGAGAGTCAGGGAGGCTTAAGGATGCTACACTGCTAGCTGTGAGGCTGGAGACTGGAGAGAGAAGCCACGAGCCAGGGGATGCAGAAAGCTAGAAATGAAAGGAAGGCCTCTACCACAGTATCACCAGTAGACAACATAACTCACAGTCCTGTGGGTTCCACTTCACACTCTGGCCTCTAGGGTAACACAAACAAACAAACAAATTAACATTGTTTTGTGCCACAGGGTTTGTGGCAGTCTGTCACAGGAAGCATCTATCTATCTATCTATCTATCTATCTATCTATCTATCTGTCATCTATATATAGAGAGAGCGTGCAAACTGGCATTTTTGGAAACAGGCTCTGGGGCTTGGTGCAGCCATTTTAAAATGACAGTTACTTGGTGTGGGGTGGGTAGGAGGGTGAGTTTGTACATGCGCCACAGAGAGCATATAGAAGTCAGAGGACACTGTGCAGGGGTTGGGGCTCGTCTCCCACTAGATGGGTCCTGGGGACTGAACTCGGACTGTCAGGCTTAGCTGCAAGCACCTTTACCTGCAGAGCCATCTTACAGGCCTTGCTACAGCTGTTCCACACACACATCTCCTGAGCAAATGAAACTTCTTCTTCTTCTTCTTCTTCCTGGCTTTATTTTTGTTGTTTGATTTTTGAGACAGGGTTTCACTGTGTAGCTCAGACTGGTCTCAAACGTCCTCTGTCATCTAAGGCTAGCCCCAGACTCCCTCCCAGGCTAGCCTTAAACTTGTGCCCCGCCCTCTTGAATTTCCGGATTGTGGGTATACCTCACCATGCCCAGCCAAATAAGACTATTGCATGCTCTTTCCCTGTGGGTGGGGAGAGGCTGGGGTCGGTGTACGGAACGAAGGGGCTGGCCATTGATGTCATCCAGATGGTCCTGATCCTAGCCTCCAGTAGGGTCTCCTAGGCCACTGGCCCTGTGACTGCCTGACTGATGGTAGATACTAAATACACATGAGTGGACACTCCCTCAGCCAACTCCTACCTCATAACAGTTTCACCTCTCCTGTTTTTAGGATATCAGGGAGCCCCCCCCCAGCCCCATCTTTGGAAAGCCATAGAGAAAGAGCAGAACTGACGGTCAGAGCCAGAGGACCGGGATGACTGCATTGAGGGAGTGTCCTTCAGATGTGACAGAGACCCCGCACCCATCAAAGTTCAACAGCGTGGCCGTCCCAACAAGACCTGTGTGAACAGCAACACCATTCCACATGCAGTGGGGATCCCGGAAATGTTACAGGCCCCACACCTAGAGGGGGCGGCACAGGCAGTCAGCGGCTGTGGAGAGAGGGAGAGTCAGTTTTCTCTAAGGATGATCCCCTGATAGCTTATCCGGTCCCGGGTGGTCCGTGTGAGCAACAGGGAATGGAGTGTGTGTGTGTGTGTGTGTGTGTATGTGTGTGTGTAACTATAATGACTAAAGAAGTCGTGAGAGTTGGAGCCTTGGCTCAGTCAACGAGAGCACCGGCTGTTCTTCCAGAGGACCTAGGTTCGATTCCCAGCACCCACATTTTGACTAACAATTGTGTGTGACTCCAGTCCCAGGAGCATCCTATCCATCCATCTGTCGCCCTCTTCAGTCCTCTATGGCCTCCACAGACGCTGCCCACACATGATACATACCCACCCATGCAGGGGGAGCATTCATGCACGTGAAATAAAACAGGTCATGATTTTGAGTTGGGGGAAGACGTGGGAAGAGTCGGAGAGGGAGAAGGAGGGTGGAAGTAATTATGTAAATACAATAACAGTCTCCAAAAAAAAAAAACCCTAAACAACAACAACAACAACAACAAAAGGAATTGTATTTTTCTAATCGTTCAAAATGAGCCAGTCAGGCTTGCGAGGCCCTGGTGGCTTCACTCAGCACAGGGCTGGTCGGCTCGTGGCAGATGCATACCCACCCCACGGTTGTGAGCCCCGTGGATGTGAGTCTCCGCACAGCTGGGAAGGGAGAGCGGGCTGGAAGCTGGGAGTGAAGACGACTTAGCCAAGAAGAGGCTGCGTCTGGAGGTGGCCTACTGGAATTCCCCTCTCGGCCCTCCACCAGGGCCTGAGAACTAGGGGAGGCCCGTGGGAGGAGGTGGGGGGGCAGGAGAGGGAGGTGGCACTCGAAACTGCTCCCTGATGTACGATTAGTGCCAAGGCCAGTTCAGCGGCTCGGGGCGGTGCCCGGCAGCAGGAGCTACCCAAACCGCCCTCCCCCTTCCTCTGGTCCCCATCCAGCAGCCCTGCTCCCCAGAGAGCTGCGCATCTACAACCTGTGCTTGGAGGTGGGGGCTTTCCCAGGTGGTCTGGGGCGGTGGGAGAGCCGGGGGACGGAGGGAATGGGCGAGCCTTCTGCAAAGCCAGAACCACTCTAGAGTCGCCTGCCTGTGCCGGCTCTGCTCTACCCTGATGGCGGCCGGTACCCTTGAAACACCGCAGGACTTGAGTTTGCAAGGCAGAGGAGGGAGAGGGTTTGTGAAGAGAAGCCAGCAAGAGAACAAAGGAGGCTTTGCCTGAGAAGAGAGGGAGGCACCTTCCACTGAGGCCTCGGGGCCTGGGGAAGTGAGTCACTGGGCCTCCGGGTTGGGCCCACCTCTGGGGGCTCCGTGGGACTGAAAATGCAGCTCAGCTGGCCAGGCACAGGCCCTGGGGTGCGGTAGGGGTTGTCAGTCTTTGGAGTTTGTTGGGTGGGGTTTCCCCCAGCTCTCTACCTCCCCTTCCCGCCCCCAGGACCTGGTGTGCGTCCAGCCCGGGGGCCTTGGCTACGGTTTGTGCCTCATTAGGCACAGCCAGGCGGAGCCCCGATGCTACTGCAGCCGCAGCCGCCCGGGGGCGGTGGGCGTGGTCCCCTGTACCAACCCTCAGCTGGGATCTGAGTTCTGTAAGCCCTCCTCAGAGCCACACCGCACCTCTGCAGGAGCAGCGGGGCATCAGTGCCTCCCGAAGGTGGCGCCCTGCTGTTCCAAGCTGCCCCCTCTCTGCCCCCACCACTCCCCCCCCATCAAGACTCTGGGAACTTGGAGATCTCGCTGCACTCCCCAGCTTCTTGCACAACCTTCTCCCAATTATTCTGGTGCAGTGTGTGGTAACAGGGCGAGCATTCCAGGACCTTGTACTTACTCGTACAAATCTGCCTTCTGATTGTCTGCAGGGCCAGGCGTGTCTCCTTGGGCCCGGGGAAATGGGGGTGTGTTCGCGTCCAAGAGGGCGTGGCCCGCGTCCGCCGCGGGGGCAGCCGCCCAGCCCAGCCCTTACAGCCTACTTCGTCCCAAACCGCAGCGGCTTCGGGAGCTCTGGACCCCATCCAGGACACAGAGGAAGATGCACAGAGGAAGGTGTCATAGACAGGCCGCCAGTAACCGGCTTGCTTGGTCCTGAGCCTCTCCAGCCAAGGTACCTACACGTCCTGTGTCCTCCTGTGGCCGGGATCCGCATGGCGTGCAGGTTTTTCTCGTGCAGGCGCTAACTCTACTCCTGAAGTTCTTGTACTACCTAGCGATTTTTTTTTCTTGGCCTGTTTTCTTCAGTAGAGTCGGGGGTCTCGCTCTGTAGCCCAAGCTGGCCTGAAACTCACTTATGTAGCCCAGGCTGACCTCAACCTCAGCCTGCCTTCCTCACCCTCCCAAGCGCCACCGACAGTCTTCAGCCGCAGCTTTGGGTCAGGGAACCTTGCCGTGGTCCCTCCCTCCCAGCCCCAGCCTCACCCACCACAGACGGTGGCTGTCTGATGGAAATAAACATTCCAAAATGGAGCCTACCTGGTGTCCCTTTTCTTGGGCGTTACCCCAACTGCCGCTCCGGAGCCTGAGAGATGGCTCCTTCTACACACCCCTGTAAGCTGGGGTCATCTGTGTCAGCTAACAGGACAAACTTAAATGCTATAATATGGTTTCTCTTCTGCGTAATTTGATAGCACCTCTTATGAACTATGGAGTATAAAATAACCCACATCAGATAAACAGATGCTTTCCTTAGCCTCCTGCAGGGTGGAGGGTCATCACCCAGGCAGAAAGGGAAGGAGAGGTCCCCACCACGGTGAGAAAGGCCATAGCAGCAGGAGCAGGCGTGCCATGGCTAGGTGCATCCATGAGGATGCAGACAGAGTATTCTGCAAACAAGTGTTTGCCCATAATTATCATCGAGTGAGCCCATCCCTCCCTCTCCAGGGACTCCCTTCTTCCAGCTAGGCCCCACCTCCTAAAGGCTCCACAAGCTCCCTCCATCACCACCACCTGGGGACCAAATGTTCAGACAAACTGAGCCTGTGGGAGTCTGTTAACATGCAAACCGTATAGGATCTAGAGTCTTAATTTTGCTGAAAGCTCATGGGGTAATGAGGGTGATGACTGAGCCGTCTGATTGTCAGGTCCTTAAAGAGAGAGAGAGAGAGAGAGAGAGAGAGAGAGAGAGATGTAATGCCCAGTCAACTTTCTTTACTTTGACCTGAAACCCTTTGGGTTTATGTCCCTTTTGGGCCACTGTTGAAACGATGCTTCCTAGAGAACAGGAGTGCCAAGCTTGCTCCTGGCAGGAAGAAACCCTGAAATATCAACACCTTTATCTTTGTCTTGTTCCACGTGGCATCTCCCAAGTCCTCCAGAGAATCCCCAAGTCACCATAGTAAATTGTCAGGATGCCCTAGCAACAAGGGATCCTGGCGGGAGCCTTCTTTCTCCAGGACTCTCTGCCCCAGATGGTGAAAGTTAGCAATTGTAATCTAACTGCAGCTGGTACTTTTGTGCGAGCAGGTGCCTTTGACACTCTTCCTCAGACCCAGGTGAAATTATGAAATAAAGCAGGCAAATTATCTTGGGTTTCCTGTTGAACGGTAAAGCTTTCTCTTTGAAGGTTTCCTTGGATACTAACAACAAACCTTGGTTGGCTTAGAGAGAAACCTTGAGTCCATAAAGGCAAGAGTGGCTTTGGATGAGCAGACCTTAAAACCGTTCCTTACCGGAAGTGGCCCCACACACCTCTAATCCCAGCACCTGGGAGGCTAAGGAGGTAAGATGCTAAAAAGTTTTAGTCTAACCTGGGCTACTGAGTGAGAACCTGTCTCAACAAGAACAAGAACAACAGAAAAGGGTTCGTTTCTTTCTTTTCTTTTCTTTTTTTCTGTGTAGAGCACATTGGCTTTCGAACTCACTGAGATCAGCCTGCTTTTGCCCCCTGAGCACTGAGAGGAAAGGCATGTCCAACTACACGGAGTTCATACCTTTGTTGTTAATGGTTGTTCCAATTCCTCCCTACCCCTCTTTCTGAGCAGGGTCTCTCTCTCTCTATCCCTGGCTGGCCTAGAACTCCAGATGTAAACCAAGCTGGCTAGAAACTCACAAAGCTCTGCCTGCCTCTACCTCTGGGTGTTGGGATAAAAGCTGCACACCTACATGCCTGGCCCTTTTACAAAAATTTCAGGAGTTGTTGGGCCAAGATGGTGAGTGCTTTTAATCCCAGCCCTTGGGAGGCAGAAGCAGGCAGATCTCTGAGTTCGAGGACAGCTAAGGTTAATTGGTGAAATCTTTTTTTTTTTTTAATTGGTGAAATCTTGTCTTGAAAAAACAAACAAACAACAAAACAGCTTGTGACTGTGAATGGGCTCAATTTTTGATCCTGTATAGTAATCCAGAGTTTTCTTTTTTTGTTTGTGTGTGTGTGTTTGTTTGTTTTCTTTTTGAGACAGGGTCTCTCTGTGTAGCTGTGTGTAGCCTTGAACCTTCCGGACTCACTCTTTGAATCAGGCTGGCCTTGAACTCACAAGGATCCACCTGCTTCTGCCTCCCTGGGATAAAAGGTGTGAACCACTACCACCCAGCATAAGCCAGTCTTTTCAATGTCACTGAGTTCTGCCCGTCTTTAGAGGACTGGGCAAACCTCCAGGGGATTGGGGACAAGCCCTCTCTCTACTAGGAACCACCTGCTTTGCAGGTTGAGGGGCAGAAAGCTTGCCATGTCCTTGTCCCATGTGACACAGGACCGGTGTGATATTTTTTATTGTCAGTTTAACACAGTCTGGAATCATGCAGGACGGGAGTCTCAATGAGGAATGTTCTAGATTGGGCTGTCCTGCAGGCATGCCTATGAAGGGCTTTCTTAATGAGGTTAATTGAAGTGGGCAGAGCCATCTTCTGTGTGGGTGGCACCATTTCTAGGGCTGGGCCCTGGTCTGAATGAAAAGGAGAATGGAGTGAGCTGAGAACGGCCACACTCCTCCAACTGTTGGATCTGTTTGTGGTTACGGATTTGACAGAACCACCTCCCTCAAGTTCTGGCTGCCTTAACTTCCCACATAGTGGACCATAACCTAGAACTGTGAGCCAAACAAATGGTCTCTCCCTGAAGTCGCGTTTGTCAAGAGTATTTTATCATAGAAACAGGAAACTTAAGACAGCGGTACCATGTGGGCGCTCAGGTGTTGTGAAACAGCTTTGCCCATGCACTTAAAAATCAGCTCAAGTCATGACTGTCACACTGAGCTCAACACCTGTGTCAGCCCATGGCAGGCTCCAGACCTACCGCTGTCCTCTCTGGCCATCAGTTGGACCTTTGGCTCTGGCTTTGTCCAGAGCTCTGTTAATAATTTGGTTTCTAGAGTCCTGATAATCCTTTGATGATGCCTGTCTGTATGTCCCACCTTGCCACTTAGTGAGTGAAAAAAAGAAAAAAGAGGAGGAGGACATGGTTGCTCTAAAGTATGGAGATTTTTATTATAGATACCAGTGCAAAAGCAGGCAGAGGGCTGAACGTGGCTGGCAGACGAAAGCAGACCATGAGAGGGGACAGGGACAGGGACAGGGAGAGCGAGGGATAAGGTGCAGATCAGGAGAGCCAGCTCAGGCCAAGAGGCCAAGAGACCTGCTGTAGGCAAAATAGCTGCATTATATAGGGACTAGACTGGGGGAAGGGATGCAGATGCCCAGGCCCTGGGAGGGAGAGGCTTAGAGAAGGGGCGGGGTGAATGCTGGGAGGAGCCACAGGTACTGAGTGAGGCTTGTCCTGGGTATCCTTGAAACCTAACAGGAGATACTTGCATCTTGTATGGCCTGGGCCACTACAAGTGTTGAGCTGTCTCCAGAGTCAGGAGGGGCAGTGTGATGAGTTAGAACCATCTTGGCAGACAGACATCTCCAAGGAGCATAGGGAGAGGACGGAGGCTCTGTGGAGAGCCAAGTTCGAGTCCTCTCTTAGATGGGGGTTTAGTGGTCTGTATCCCTGCTTCCCAAAGCCTTGCTCTATCAGTCCTCCCTTTTTGGCTTGTATCACACACACACACACACACACACACACACACACACACAGGAGAAACAATGTAAGCACATATACTCACTCACACTATCAGTTACTTTGTCACTGTGTCCCGATACAAATTAGGGGAGGAAGGATCTATTTGGCTTACATTGGGTCCTGTCCATCACGGCCAGAAAGGCAGCTGGGGCAGCGTGAGTTAACTCTGTGGCTAGGAACCATGTCCTTCAAGTTCCACAGGCAACAGTTCCAACAGCAACCAGTTGAGGTCAAGAATTCAAGTTTGTAGGAGACCCTTCATATTCACACCATAATAGGCATAACGATAGGACACCCCCTCACCCCCATTCCTGTACCCCCTGAGGCTGAGGGTGGGATCTGGGAAAAGCTATCAGTGATTCATATTCACTCACAGTGACATTTGCCAGCAGGACACACGCTGGGTGTGGTGTCAGCAGACTATGAAGCTGCTGAGGGCCCCATTCTCACCACGATCTTCTTGTTCGGGAATCCTGGCGTTGAAACATGGAACCTGTACTCAAGGTTCCGTAGAAACCAAGCCTTACAGGGCTGGAAACAATGCATTGGCGTTGCCATTTCTAAAACACCTTTTATTGTCTCTAAGGAACACATTCAATAGCTTGAAAAAAAAAAAAAACAAAGCCCCACACTTTCCAAAAGGTATTGTTAATGTTGTGAACTGGCTTTGAGCTCATGCATGGGGCAGTGGCAGGGCCACCAGCTATAGCTTAAGCTGGCTCAGGCTTGGCAGAGGCTCAGTGGCTGGCTCTCTCTGTCCAGTTGCTTATAGGGAAGGATTAGTTCTGAGCATCACAGAGGAGCTGGGAGACTATTTCACAGATTACGGTGAGATGTTCGGTCTAGGCTTTAAGGAGGAGCTGCTTCAACCATTTAGAAGCATGAACACTATTTTGACAAGATCGCCGCGGGAGCATAGCATTTCCCTGAAAATTCAGAAACTCTTCGGTTGGTGTAAACATTACCTTTATTTGTCTTCCCTGCTTTGGGGAGTGAGGAGGGATAGGATTGAACCTGGGGCCTTGGGCATGCTCAGCCCACCCTTCACCTCTTAAGACAGGGTCTCACTAAACTGCCTAGGATTGCCTTGAACTTGTGATCCTCCTGTCCCAGTCTCCCAAGTACCTAGAGCTTACATATCTTGGCTATGTAGCTGAAGATGGTCTTGAACTCCTGATCTTTCTGCCTCTGCCTCCCAACTGCTAGGATTTAGGAGTGCCCACTATGCCCTGCTGCGGCTTCTTGCACAAAAAGATGGCTGGAAAGTACTAGAGGATCTCCATCCATCAGGAGTGGAGTTCCACGCTATTATGCTAGGAAAAAAAAAAAAATCCATGAACGCACACAGCGTTAGGTGTTTCCACAAGACTTCCTTGCTAACAGACATGACTCTCTTCCTCCTCTCAGGTGCCTGCCTGATGCCAGCATGCAGATGTGCCAGCTGTAGGCAGGCTCCTAAACAGAGAGGCCAAACAAGTTTGTCCAGCAAATTAGATCGTACGGGAGGACGGCGTCTCTGCGGCCTCACACTCCCAGGCTCTGGGGATGGTGACCCTGGGCATGCATGTAAAATGGACCCCCTCGTGGGCTTAAGCGTACAGGAACTTCTGAATAATAATAAAAAAAACTCATTAAAATCAGAGGCCTATATGACATGGGCAGACTCCTTCCTGATTCGGTTTGCAGGTTGGCTGCAAAGCCTCTGTCCCTTGGCTGGCCTGAAACATTGTATCACCTTCTCATACAGGTGTGTGTGTTGGTTTAAAGTGAACAAGTGAGACGGGGCAAGCGGCTGCAATCCCAGGACGTGGGGCTCTCAGGCCAGTCAAGAGTACAGAGTGAGTTCCAGGCCAGCCTGGATACATAGTGATTTCTCTCAAGGGGGGGTGGGGAAGAGGGGAAGGGAGAGGAGCATCAATTCAGTTCCAACTAAAACACCATGAGAAAAATCCCAAATGTTTGAGCCTGTTCTCAAACTCCTCAGAAACCTGCTTACCTACCCCTCAGCTATCTGGTCAGGGGCTAAAGGTCTCAGACTCCAGAACCCCTGCAGCCCAGAGGGGACCCCCGGAAGTAACTAAAACACCCAAATGCAATGAACAACAGCGAGCTTGTGACCAAGCCCTGCACCCTCCCCCCAACACCCACGGTGGCTCCTTCCTCCTCGATTTGAACTGCAAGAACCCAGGAAGGAAACGGCAGCCCCAACCCTCTCTGCCACAAGTCGGGAACCCGGGAACCCGGCGTCAGTTTCCGCCCAGGACGGAGCCTCAGTCTTATGTTTCATAGCGTCCTTTATGGCAGGAACTGGGAACGCGACGATGTGTTTACACAAACACACAACAGTTGGACATCAGCTTCTTTACAATATTAAAGGAGTCATATACAAGCCTACAGGCGCTATACACAAGGGGGTGCCGGCCAGGGCACCCCATCCATCAGTTCTCTGCCGTTCCCCCACTTGGGAGGAGCTGGGGAGAGGTGACAAGGCTGGGGTGTCTGTCTTTTGGGCCTGTCGTCCGGGAGAGAGCAGGTCTGTGAGGACTTCTCAGGACCAGTCCGTGTTGGAAATGTGGGGTTAAGGGCACTGGGTAAGCCCGGGTCTGGGCCTTCCTGACAGGCTAGCTTAGCACATTTTAATTAAAACTTGGTGTGCCTGTGAGTGTGGGGAGATTGGAGCTGGGGTGGAGGGTGGCTCCCTGAGTGGGGACCCAGAGATGGATGCTGACAGATGAGTCCCTTGGTAGAAGGGCCCATTCCTGAGATAAGCTGTGGCCCCAAGCTGACCGGATGGGCAGAGACTTCTCCAAGAACCCAGATGTGAGCACAGTCAGTCGGGATTGGAAGTCCCTTGGCACCAAGTGCAGTCTGGGACACAGGTGGCAGCGGAGTAGCTCAGATGAAAGCCACAGAGTCACACAGCCCCAGTGCCCTCCTCCCCGCTGCCCTGCCCCTTGGGGACCCTGGTTCCATCCCCTCCAGCGGCGGCACCACCCCACCTCTGTCCCCACAGCCCTAGCTCAGCAGGCACCTGGGCCCGAACGCCGGCGGCCCATCCTTCGCAAGGTTTGCCGAAGGTTGGGCTGAGAACAGAGCACCAGGAAAAGAGCAGCGATGGTCCTCGTCGGCCTTGCTGACCTGTGCAGCGACAGTTAGTTCCGTTTTAAATACTGTAGAAAAATAAGCCATCTCCAGCGCCGGGAGACCTGCCGCCGTCTCGAAGCGTGGAAGATAGAACAGCTGCTCTGGAGTGACTGGCCCAGCAGAGGACGCTGTACCAGGCCGAGGAGCAGAAGGGCTCGGGAGCTGGCCACAGCCCGCAGCATCTTCGGGTCACGTCAACAGTCCTTCCGCTGGGCGCCCCCTCATTCTGTTGCCATGACACCTGGCCTTCCCAGGGATGAGCTCAGACCCTCCGTCCCCACCCTGAGTCTCCCGCGCTCACCGGGGGAGCACCAACAGTCAAGACTCCTCAGCACTATTTCCATGCCCCGGGACTGAGGGGGGTCGCAGGCAAGGCCTAGTCCAGGGGCTCTTGCTTTATCCGGACGGCAGTCGGGGTGGGCTGCGGCCGTCGCTCCTCCCGGCAAAGTACGTACTCGCTGAACTGGGAGGAGTCCACGCCTCCCCCGCAGGACGCGGCCACGCTGAAGCCCCTCTGAAACAGCCTTTCTAGGACCTGCAGGGCAAGAAGGATAAGAGGTCAGCAGTGCCCCGCTGCCAGGGTTTGCCTGGCCAGGCGGGCAGCTGGGTGCCAGGCAGAGCAAGCGCTACCTTCGGGCGAGTCCCAGGGTCTCTCTCCCTGACAAAGGTCCCAGCTGCAGCGCCAGCTAGATCCTACCCTAGGAGGGACAGGAGCAGTCAGGCCCAGGGGCCCCTCAACTTATCCACCCAGCATGGGCCCCTGCTATTCCAAGGCCTTCTCCCCACAACCCTCAGGGGTGTACAACCGAGGAGGGTTTTGGGGTCCCTTCCATGTTTTCCAAGGTTTGCCCTACCCCATCTTCACACACACACACACACACACACACACACACACACACACACACACACACGGCCCTAGGCACCAACCCCCCTCTCCCAATCTCCCGCCCCAATAATGAAAAGCCCCTGCCCCTCAGCCTCGGGGCAGCCACCTGCTTCCTGGAGCTGAGTCCCAGATGGTTTGAGGCCTCAGGGCTCATCAGCTCAAATGAGCTCTAGGTGGAGGGAAAGGGGGCGTCCTCTCAGAGTGTGCGGGGAGGATGGACGTCTCTGGGAAGGTGAGGGCTAGCTTTACATCCCTGTCCCGAAACTCCTACCCATAGCCTGCAGGGAGTAGGAGGGCTTTCTCCAAAGGGTCCCTTCTGTCCTAACCCCCAAGTATAAGTGCCTCGGAGTCAGAAAAACACTTTCAGAGACACAGAGTCATCACATCATTTCGGTTTCTCAGTTCTTGAGCTCATCCTGCCTGGTAAAGTCAGTCCAGAGATACCCTGGACAGTGGGGTGTGGTGGCGAACACCTGTGAGCCCAGCACTCGGGAGGCTGAGGTGGGAGGAGCCCAAGTCTGCACTGCATCTGGCCTGAATCCCACAGAAGGCCCTGTCTCAGAAAGAAGCGCTCCGGGCAGCTGTTGCCTGCCCGTGGCCCCGGGGCCAGCCTCGAAGGAAGGCTCCCTGCCTTTCCTGGTGCCTGGGTTTAATTTGAATCCAAAGTCGGCCTCTGCATGTTAAATGAAGCATGTTCCGTTGAAAATACTCAGGGCTGCCTTTTTTTTTTTCTCCCTTATAGAACATCCTTTTAGGGGAAAAAGAAAAGTACAGATCAATTTTTTTAAGTCCATCCCCCAGGCACCATCATTTAATTATGAGCAAGGCATAAATTATGCATCGACACATTGTTGCCTTTTTCTGTATGGGTTTCGTCCTTTCCATTCCGGGACTCTGTCTCCCTCCAGCTCTCTTTCTGCATCCTGGGGGGCCCCTGGGGAGACAGCCCACGGCCCTCACCTGCACAGAGTTGAGTCGGCAGTAGCCATTGAGGGGGAAGCGGATGACGTGCGTGGGGTCCTGGTTCCAGCCCGCGTTGACGGAATTGCACATGACATCTCCCGTCTCCGGGAAGACCTCCTCAATGAGCGCCTTCTCGCCGCTGAGCGCGATGCGTTCACCCAGGTCCGGGGTGACCCGGACCACCAGGCAGTCGCAGGCCCGGCTACGGCGCCGCTGCTCTTGTTCTTGCTGCCAGCGCTCCAGTTCCCGCACCATGGGCTGCAGCTGGTAGTACCTCGCCTCCTCGTACAGCAGGTTGAAGTCCTGTCCACAAAGGCACGGCGTCAGGGAAGCTGGAAGAAGTCTCCGGCCCCCAAGGGGCCCCTTTCTCTCTTCACAGACACGGTAACATCCCAGGACACATGTGGACTAGGGTGGCCATTTCCTCTGTAGAGCTGAGCAACTAAGACTCCGATGAGTACCCCACCCCGCCCCCTCCCCACATAAAGAATCTAGAGCAGGCTGGGGTGTATCTCTGTTGAGACTCCCTTCCTGGACCTTCAGCTGACTGGATGACAGACAGAAATGTCACAGAAAGAGACTGAAGCCGCTGGGTGGTTGTGGCACACGCCTTTAATCCCAGCACTCAGGGAGGCAGAGGCAGGAGGAGCTATGAGTTCAAGGCCAGCCTGGTCTACAGAGGAAGTTCCGGGACAGCCAGGGCTACGCAGAGAAACCCGGTCTTGGATAAAAAGAAGGGGGAGGGGTGGAAGAAAACAAAAACAAAAACAAAACCGAAAGGCAGAGCTGGGAGCCAAACTAGTAATCTAGAGGGGTGGGCATACGCTGCCTTCCTGAAAAGCCACCCAGAGAAGACATCAGACTGACTCTAGGGCCTCGCGCCCTTGCCTGGTTCCCGGGCAGACCTTCAGGGAGTGTGTGCATTTCAGCCACAAGGCCCATGAACCTGATGCTGGCCTTGCCTGGGCCAGCTTCCCCTCTTTATAATGAATGCGAACACTGGACCCCGAGAAGCAGAGTGAGGTTTATGGGACAGAAGAAGGGCTGCTGAATCCCTGACCTGGTAGAGAATAGGACAAGGTCGCCGGGACGGGACGCAAAGCTTACTCCTCACCAAGTAAACCACTCACAAAAACTGTCACGAAGACCCTCGACTAGCCCCATGCCCGTCAGTCCCAGCCCCAGTCTTGAATGGCCTTGACTCATGAGGAGCACCAGGCCCATCGGTGGTGACTCCGAGGGCCCCAGGGCAAGGGCAAGGGAGGACAGAGTCCCAAGGCACAGCCTACCCTGAAAGCCCAAAGTGGCTCTGTTTATCACCCCCAAAGGCACAGAATCCTAACCCATCACCGGGCCCAGCACCAACTGTGACCCTGCCTGCTTTCCCTTACCATAAAGACTCCTTGGGCCTCTCAGGTCTCTGCTCTCCTAGTTCTCACCAGGTCCAGGGACATTTTAAGCCAAATCATTCCCTGTAGCTTAGAATGTTCCATGCCTAGACTTTCACTCACTGATTTGGGGCTCAAGCTTCGAGCTTGGGACACCCTCTTGTGCCTCCTGGCCCAATAATCCACACTCCTGGCCTTTGCATCGTCACCCTACATGCAAGACTCTGGGTCGCTCCCAGCAAACCCAGAAACAAGGCGACACCTGTAACCAGCCTCCTCTCCTTGTTCCCTGCATCTCTCACACAAGAGTCACCATCTTTCCAGTTGGCAAACCCGAGGGCTCATGCCCTCCTCTCAGCTGTGCCAAACGCTGAGCCACCCATCAAGATCTAGGTATCACCAGTGGCCTCCGGCTCCCCCTTCCCTTCCTGCTTCACAAAGCCCCAGGCTCCAGACCTCTCCAGGTCCATTCCGGCCCCTCATCTGGCTCCCCCCGCACTGTCCGTCCCTTCATTCATCCTTTACCACCCAGCGTAACACTGTTTCCTTCAGACCCACCCAGGCCAGGAGTCCCCAACATTTGACTAGTATTGTTACCCTTGGTTATTTTTGTTTCTTTGTTTTGAGACATGGTTTCATCATACAGCCCTTGGCTGGCCTAGAACTCCCCAAAGGCACAAAGATCAGCCACCCTTTACCCCCTGTGCTGGGACTGAAGGTGTGTACCGTCATGCCTGCTGACCACCCCCCTCCCCAGCCCTCTTTTTTTTAGAGGGCGCTAGCCTAGAACTTTCAGCCATCCCCCCGCCTCAGTCTCGGAAGGCTTGGGATGAACCGGTGACCCACCACACCAGGCCCACACTACCCTGAAGCGCTGGCCCCATGCAATTCGGCGGACCCGAGCTCTCTTTTCTAGACTGGAAGGAACAGAGCCTATGGCTTCCTCCTGTGTAGCTCTATTTTCAGACCAAATTCAGTTGTTGCCATTTAGAAACTAGGCTGGATGAAAAAAGGGCCCCAGGGCTGCTGGTGCCGTGGTCGCTGCAGGGAGCCTCAAAGCAAGGAGGCACAAAGACAGACAGACATCTGCCAGCAAGAGGCGAGCCCGAGTTTCCCTCCTCCCACGATTCCCAGGATTTCAGAGGGGCTCGGCACCGAGGTAGCTCCATGGGGAACCGTATCAGCCACCCAGGACAAGCTCATCCTGAGTCCTGGGAGTGACGTTTGTTTGAAGGTTGACCACCTAGCTCTTAGGGGGTTTCCCTACTGCAAACTGACGACAAGGAACAGACTCACACAGACACCTAACTCCTCTGTTCCAGCGCACAGCGGTCCTTATGGCACAGCTAACACCAACCTGGGGTAAGCGCCGAAGCTTAATTGTTGTTATACCCTGATAAATACGCTGAAGATGTGAGAAAGCAAAATGAGTTTAGAAAAACTGATTTAGCCCTCGGCTTCATCGGTTAACTTTTTGCGGTTGCCATGACAACTGTGGGTCCATTTATTAAGTCACAGCGTCCCCCGTGTAATGCCACGACACAGGCAGTTCAGGGGGTGCCGGCGGCTGCGCTCCTACCTTGAAGTCATCCGGAAGCAGCAGTTTGGACGTCCTCAGGAAACTCAGGATGTAGCGGAAAATCTCCCCATCCCGGTCGATGAAATAATGCTGCTTGAGACTGTCTAGGACAATGGGCTCCGTGCCGTTGAAGAGGCGGCTTATTCTGGGAGAGACAGGCAAGAGGGGAGGCAGGCTGAGTTCACCTGCCCTACCCCCATCCCCTACGGCTGAGCCTGAGCGGCAAGAGGTCACCGGTGGCTAACTTAGAGACTTTGCCAAGCCTGACCTGAGGCAGACAGGTCACCTCCGCGCATACAGGACACTAGGGCAGTCATGTCACACAGTCCAGCCACATTCACAAGCCACAGCCGCCTAAGGGACATATCCAGCTATGTCCGACGGCCCACCGACACCTATTACAGGCCTGGAAAACCACATAACCCAGCCGGTCTGAGCAGAACACACACCCACGCCAGAAAGACATGGCAGGCAAACACGTGTAGACCACCCAGCACTCCAGCACTCCGGCACACACCTGCTAGACGTATGTCAACCAGCCAATCATGGGGACACACATCTCACCCAAGTCACATCAACCAACATCAGATACACAGGGCATTTGGCCAACAGGCACAGGGTCACAAGGTCTCAGGCAGACCCAGGCAGTGATACCCCCCCCCCCCGACTCCCAGCTAACACAAGAGACTCAGAGACGTGAAGTTACAGGTGCCCCACAGCTGTCCATCTAAGGACCTGCAGGGGAGAGACACATTCCACGGAGGGAGTGTGGATTTGCATGTGGACTGCAGCAGGTGCACCCCCAAAGCCAGTAATCACGTGGCCCAAGCCTTGCCCAGGTGTTCATCAACGCCAAAGCTTAGGCAGAGCTGGTGAGAGGCTGGGACTGGGGAGGAACACAAATGCCTAGAGAGACAGTGTGCCACACACACCGGGCCCGTGGGATGGCCTTGAGGGGGTCCCCGATGCCTCTCCCTATCCATGGAGGAGGAACTCGGCCTTCGGGCCTGGGCTAGTGCCTCCCTGATGCACGCGGTGGCGGCGTCTGCATCTGGTTGGGCTAACTGCTGTGCAGGCTAGGCTATCTCAGGCTAAACTAGATCATCAGGAGCCGTGAAGTGGGCTTGGGGGCAGAAGGGAGGTGGACGGCGTCTTTCGGTGGCTGGGAGAACTGTTTCCAAGAAACAGCCTTGGAGAACCAAGGAGGGAGGGGAGAAGGGGACTTGTTGTCCTGGCCTGCACAAGCTAGGGCCCAAGCCCTTGCACTGTGCCTGCACCACCTCCCCGTCCCCTCCCAAGAATCCTCTCCCAGTCCTACCGCCACCCACTCCCTGCTTAACCCATGTCAGAGTCAGAGCCATGCACACCCAGAACGTAACAGTTGCCAGAAGGCCCCCCCGTGAAAGCCCCCAATGCCCCTCCTTAAGTACCCCCGATCCACACCATCCTAGGTTCTGGCGGGTATGCAATCACTCATTCTCACTCTGGGGACACGGCCCAGCCTGTCCCAGGGGGAGAGTTTAAAGGGCAAGGCTGCCTGGCTGGTGGGAGCGAGCAGGTCAGAGCCTGTGGTTAGGGGTATGGAGGCCTGAGCCTAGAGAACCAGGGGTGCAGCTGACCAATGTGACTCCTTAGGGCTCCAGAGGCTGCTGGTGACAGCATCTTCTTCCCTAGGACACAGGGAGAGCAGATCCAAGGGTCCATCCACACCCAGGCCACCGGGCCTGGCGATCTCTCTCCGGACGGGGTATGTAAGTCTCCTAACACTGCTCTCCTGCATGCAGACTGCCCTGACCAATCACTGAGAGTGCAGGATTCCACAGCCTGGCTGGTTCCTGCTGGGAACCCTTGAGACCTGGCCCAGCAAAACTTGAACATTTAGCTGTGTGTGTGTGTGTCCGTGTGTGTGTGTGCGCGCGTGTGGTGGTGGGGCACCTGGAACCCTACACACAGGTGAGACTCAGCCAGGGCGGCTAGCTGAGGGTCCACACCAGACTCCTAGCAAGGAAAAGACCAGGTCCCCGTGCACAGGTGAGTCAGCAGATTCAATATCTCAGCCTTCCTTCCTGGGCTGAGCTCAAACGTTCAGTTCTGTGTAGCAAGCAAAATGCTGGGCCTGGCCGGGTTCCAAATGGCTCTGACGTCAGAGTTGGCCGAGGCTCCAGAGCGTCCAGTCGGTCTAGAGGATTCCCAGCTCACCCACAGTCTGAGGCTGGCTGGGTTCTAAACTATCTACTGAGACAAGCAGGTTCTAGATCTTTCCACGGTTTGGTGTCTGTTCTGGGACTAAAGACGCTGCCTCTTAGGACAGAGGCCCGAGGTGGTCCCAGCAACCAGGCCTTACAGTGGAGGCCGGGAAGGTGGAAGGAATATTTTGGACAGTCGCCAGAAGGAAACCCTTAGCACCTCACAGGGTCTTGTGACCTCCTGAGTTCTGGTGGCTTCATATGTCTCAGTGGGGACCATCCCCGGACCAGCCCTCCGAGGGAGCACGAGGAGCCAGCTTTGGAGGTCCTCTGTGAGAAAAGCTGGTGGATTCACTTTGGCAGCCGGGACCTGAGTAAGGTACTGTCCAGCCACTTGCCCTGATATGGAAAGGGCGCCATCACACCACCTCTATCTTCCTTTCAGTTGTCCTTCTTTTAAAGTGCTTATTGGCTTCCTGTATGGTTTAGGGCTCAATGCTGCTAGTTCCGGAGGACTTGGTCATCGTCATGCTCCTGCGCCAGCAGCAGCTAAGTGACACCCAGTGGATGTGACACAGGGAGAGACTGAGGGTCCACCCTTGACCTCAGGCCATTGGCTCAGGTTGAGCCAGAGGCGGCACCTGGCACCAGGGGCACAAGGTCTATCTAGGCCATCTTGATCAGCCAAGAGCCAGAGATTGAGATGCAAGGCTATGAGCTCAGAAGGCACAGGGTCCCTTGACTCTTGCAGTGCTTCCCAGAGGGCGAGGGAGGACACTGTGGGCGTCTGGAGTTGTCTCCACGGATAAGCTACACTTTAGCATTCTTAATCCTCCATCTCAACCTGCCCGGTTAGATGCATCTTTTCCAGAACTGCAATTATTCACCTTAAAAATATGAGGAGGACCTTCAGGGGCGCTTTTCACAACAGCCCTGTGGCTCCCTAGGAAGCCTTGTCTCTGCTGTCTCATAAGCCACACTAGTCCTTGCTCTAGGCCTTGACTTCAGGCCTCATGAACGGCCCTGCTGAACCAGAAGCATCCAGGCAGAGCGACAGAGTCACCCTGGACCCGGCTCGGGTAGAGTCCACAGACCGCTACCCCTCCGGGCCCACCCAGACCGTGGAGGGTCCCACATGCCATCTCGCCAGTCCCGCAGAGGACGAAGATGCCCCACTGCGCAGTGCGCTGATAAACAGGGGCACGCTACACCGTGGACCAGGGAGGGGGGATGCCCTCAGGCTCCCACAGCCACCACAGGCAAACACGGGAGGGGAGGCACCCCCCCGCCCGCCAGGCCTGGGTGGTGAGCCGCTGTGGGAAAGTGAATGCCGGATTTCAGAAAACGCTCCTCCAAGAAGGTTGTGGGCGAGGATTCCTACGAATTTCACTCACAAACATCATCAGCCGATTAAGGGATGATCTATCTCACACAACTCGGGAACGCCGCAGAAGGCAAAACTGAAATTAAATGAACGGAATCCATCTCCTGGCGTAGACAGGGCTCTGCAAGCAAGCGTTCGGCCAGCCCCCTGGCTCCCGCCCGCTGCCGCTCCAAGTTCACAGGGACCCTCGTGCCTAGTCTCTGCACTGCCTCTGTCTGGACCAGACGCAAACCCCCATCCCTGTCTCCGGGGGCACCCGTGCGCCGCAGTCCTCCAGGCCCTCAATCTACCCCGGTGGAGCCTCCGTCCTGGTGGTGAGCCCCCAGTGTCTGGGGGATTAATTAATTCCTCTTCTTATTTTAAATGTATAAAGGAGAGGTGATGCCTGACAGGCCTGCCCTCCCGCTGGCCAACGGTGCTCGACGCCGCGCCAGGCCGGGAGCGAGCAGCATGGGCCCGGCAAGCTGCATGCAGTGTCACCTGTAGGAGACACAGAGACACAGCCCCCCCCCCCCATGAGGCCTGCTGCCAGCCGAGGTACCAAGGCGAGTCCTTGGGAAGCGAATTCACGAGAAGTAAAAGCAGGCGAGTTGGTGGCACCCAGCATCGTTCCACACGAAGGGTCCCTCTCCTGGGAAAAGTCTCTGAGGTCCGCAGTCAGGGTCCCCGGCACAGATAGTTCCATACATAACAAGGTGTAGAAACTATCAGCCACTGTCAAAAACATCACTGGCTGTGCCGCAATCTCTAACTCATCGACGCGCCCTCCAGCTCCAAAAGGAAGCCTGCTCCTAGCCCTCAGCCAATGGCGGCCACCCAAACAAAGAAGGGTCCATGCTCCATGCCTTTCCCCAAGGGTCAGGCCAGGAAATGGCACTGACCGTGTCCACCCACACCGGGCTCCTGAGCGTCACTCCATGAGACTCCCTGGCTAGCTCACAGTTGGTCAGGCTCACGTGGGGCTGCGTCTGCCTTTAAGGTCAGAAACTCCATGTCGTGCCACAGGGTCAGAAGCCACTGTCAGAAGCCGCCTTCAGCAAGCAAGAGGTCTCTCAAACCGTGGAGAGCATCGGGGAATGGCAGGCCTTGGCACAGTACCCCAGCAGTGCCCTGTGAAGGCCCAGGCTTCACGCCACATGCCCGACACGAGGAGCCGCGCTTACCTGGAGTCGGGGTACTTGGTGAGCGTGGCCAGGCTGCTCGTATACATGTGACCACCCACGTCAATGTGCACCGGTGCGTTGGCTTTGGTGAGCTGAGCTGGCAGTGGGATCCCCTGGGCAGCCAGGGGAGACACGGGCGACCGGGTGAGTGACAGCCGGGACATATTTCCTCCCTCCTAGAGATTAAAAAAAAAAAAAAATGAAAAAAACAAAACAAAACAAAACAAAACCAGCAAGGGTTCCTAAACCTCCTTTATTTTGAATGTGATCACAGACTTAATCAGATTGCTTCTCTGTGCGCCTGATCACATATTCAGCTGACAAATTACGGCCACCGCTGTAATTAAGTGTATTTGCATCGTTTTCTTCAAAGTGCTGGGGGTGGGGGGTGGGAGAAGGATGCTTATTAGCAATAAGAAATCAAGAAAAAAAAATTTTTTTTTCAAGGTGTCAGCCTCCAGGGGCATAAAACAAACTGCAAAATTCTAATTAAAGGTCGCAGGCTTATGTGTTAGATGTGAAATATCCCCTGACAAACGAATCACCAATTTGTGAATTGGGATTCAGGGGTTTTTTGCAAGTTTGTCTCAGTAACGAGACACCTCTAAATTAGTGACTTCCTCAGCACCTAAGGCGTTGAGCTTTATACATGTAGTAAATTTCACATCAAATTAAGAGCATTTTCGTTTAAAAAAAAAACAACACATAATCGTACAACCAGTCAATACCCATCTCACAAGTGCTGGGTCTCAGAAGACCTGCAGCAGGTAGCCCTAGAAAAGAGCAAAGAGGGGCCCGGGGCCGCCCCAGCCCACCCCGCCAGCTCACCGCCACGCCGCTGCTGCCGTGTGCGTTAAGCGACGACCCGCTCGGCCGCTCCTTGCGGTGAGGCATCTAGGCTTCCATCCCTGCCCAGAGTATCTGTGGAGAGCAGTGACAGAGGCCTCACTTCTCAGCAGCTACCAGTGGGGCTGTCTGGGACCCCCAAGAACACGAGGCAGCCCTCCCAGATTCCACCCAGCCCTCCACACCCTGAAGCAGACCTCCAGGCCACAGCATAGCAGAGCACAGCACAGCATACACGCATGCATGCATGCATGCACACACACACACACACACACACGTGTTTTCCAGGCAGCTCCATGTCTGCTAATTTGGCTAATGACAGCCTAAAACATATGCTCGCCATTATTGCCCTGCAATGTTTCAGAACAAATCTGATTTCTTTGGTATTTTGAGTTAGGGCCCTGTTACCAAGCGTGTCTCCTCTTGCACCAAGTGGAGGGAGCCTTGGGGGAGTGCAGCTCCCCTCGGTTGGTTGGGGAGCCTGGGACCTCTTACCACCCAGGGAAGGTGCACTTACAGAACACACCGCAGGAAGCAGGGCCCGAAGACTCAGAAGAGCCACTGGGAAGCCACCCAGAGCTCCCAAAGCAGACGGAACCTGTCTTTGTTTGCCTTCCCTGCACCTCCCTGCTTCTCCACAGACCCCCAGAACGGTGCTGCCTGAGCCTAATGTATTCCAGACCCCCTCAGGATCACAGGCCCTTGAGGCATGGAGAGCTGGCCAGACAGCAATCAGCAAATGGGCTTTCTCCCCTCCTCCCCAGAGCTACCCGGGACTTCCCTGTGTGCCACAAACACCTGAAATAAAATTGTGCCTCAGTCCCCAGAAGCCACCCTGGGGCATTTTCAGGGGCCCCAAGAAGGAGGAGGGGCGGGGAAGGGCAGGTTTCTAACTAACCTTTCCACTGGCTTGGGGCTGTCTCACAGGAAAACACACACACACACACACACACACACACACACAGAGAGAGAGAGAGAGAGAGAGAGAGAGAGAGAGAGAGGAGTATTCTACAAACATAACCTGGGCTTCTCTGACACAGGTTTAACCCTTATGAGCCATCTACAAGGTATCCTGGGTAACCACATGACGCTTTTTTTTCTATTAAACTCTCACTTCTAGATCTATACCTTGAAATTCAGCATCCAGTTCTAAAGCACCGTCAGAGGTACACAGACTCAAACCATTAAACATGAGAAAGGCTCCTCCCCTCCTGCCATTTGTTCTGCAGCCCCAGTGCTCTGGGAAGTTGTCGGACCTGAAACTGTTTTGGGGTGGGGTGGCTGCGCAGTCCCTGCTTTGGACAGTCCAGGTTTACTTATCTCAGGGAAGTTTTTGAGAAACCAAAACAGACCAGAGGGATGGCTCACCCGGCCGCTGGGAGGGGATGGGGGCGAGGGAGCCAGAAAGGGGGACCCACTGAAGCCCAACCGAGCTAGGAATTCCCAGAGCACCACTCCAACTCACAAGTGACAAGCAGCACCAAGCACCCATCTCACGAGGTGCCCTGGCCTGTTTCTCGGCCTCTCTCCCCACAGCGCAAAGCAGAAACTCACCATTGGAAGCCCCAGGCCTTAGGCCTTGACCCGAATCTCCACTGAACCTCCGACAAAAGCATCTGCGGCGGACCACGACCCTTCTCCCGGGACCACTGCTGGGATCGCAAGCACAAGAGCGCACTGGGTAAGAGACACAAGTTCACCGCACCAAGCACCACCTCAGACGCGGCCCAGCCGCCTGTTGCGGGGACCCTCGGCGGGGCTGCCGACTGGCCCGGCCCTGACCCGCTCCTCCGAGCTGCGGTGGGAGAGCCTGGTCCCGCGCCCACCCGCAGCCGGGCCCCGCCCGCCCGAGCCGAGGGAAGCCGGCAGAATGCTACGCTCATTTACACACAAAATGATTTTGTGTCCCATTGTGCTCGCAGTTGTTCAGCTCTCTGGGGGTGATTAAACTGGCTGAGCTGCGGCAGCTTGAGACGATTTTACTAAATCGCTTCTCCGCGAAGTCGCTTCTTGGCTAAGCTGTTATTTTAACCATAAAAGGTAAACAGAAGGCGCCTCCCCGAGTTCCCTTCGGCTCTGCGCCCCGGGCGCCTGCCCCCGGGGGGCGACAGTGCCAGGGGCCTGCAGGAGCGTCCGGGGGGCGGACCCGGAGGGACGCGGCGGGCCACCTGGCGCGCGCCAGCCCGGCCGCGGAGGCCGCGGGCCGGCGTGAACTTCGGGGCCGCAATACGGGCCCCGCGGGGCGGGGTGGCCGAGGTCCCCCGAAGGGCGCAGCGGGGAAGGGGTGGAAGAGCGCGGCGGGGGCGGAGACGAAGTTAAATCAAGGAGCAGACACTTGGAGACCACAGATGGGAAGCTCGCCTAATTAAGGACGTAAAAGCGCTTTTGTTCTCAAAGTTTATTGTTGCCGGGATTAAAAAAAAAATTAATTGAAACTAATGCTGCTATTCACTCGCGCAGTTAAATTCCTTCATGCACATTCGGGACGCGCGGTGAAAACTTGAGGGTTTCTCGGCTGCAGTCGGGGCTTCTCAGGGGAGGGGAGAGAGGCGGGAGCGAGAGAACGAGGGTGCTCGCACCCAGGTCCCGGGGTACGTGTGGACCGAGGTCCGGTGTTGGGGCGGCGCGGCGCGCGCCCCACATCCCGAGCCTGGCACCCCCCGCCAGCGCGGCAGGCGTGGGACTCGCGGGGTGGGCGTCAGAGGACGCACATCTGTCCCGTTAGAGACTTTTTCTCCTCGCCCCCCCCCTTCCTACTCTCCGAGGTCAACCCGGCCCTGCGAACCCCGAACCTCCCCTCCCCGCCCCTCCAGCTGCGTGGAGCCGGTTTCACACTCGGGAAAGTCAGCGGCTCTGCAGGGCTCGGTCGAGCCGGTCCTGAAAGCAGAGCGCGGGGGACCCGAGCGCGCGCGCCCCGAGCGAGCGGCGGGGAGGACGGGAGCCGCGCCGAGCCGAGCGGGGAGGGTCCACCCGTGGCCGGGACCAGCCCACGTGGGCACCCCCCGCCCCGTGCGCGCCAGGCCTTTGTGCCGGGCGCCCCCACGCCGCCAGCCCCGGCGCTCGGCGGAGGGACAAAGCGGCCCCCGCCCCCACCCCCCCAGCCCGGGTCCGCGGCGAGGGGCCGAGTGACTTTTTCGGCACGGCAGGCACTTTGGGGAGGCGGGGGCGGCCGGCGGCGAGCGGTGGCCGCCCGCGCCGGGGCTTACCTCGGAGCCGGAGCGCGGCGGAGCGGGCCCCCGCGCCCCCAGCGGCCGCCGGTGTCGGGCGCCCGGCGCAGCCCCGTCGCCTGCTGCTCGATGCGCGCGGGTCGCTCCGGTCTCGTCCTGGAGTTACTTTCTCTCTCGCCCCCAACCCTCCCCCCACCCACCCCTCCCGCCCCGGCCCCCGCTCCGCGCGGCCCCTCGCGGCGCGCCGCGCCGGGGCCTCCCCTCCCCGCCCTCCCCTCGCCTCCTCCCTCCCCGCCGAGGCCGCCGCCGCCGCCGCCTCTTCGCGCCGCTCTCCGGCTGCCCTCCCGCCGCTCCCACCTTCTCTCCTCTCCTCCCTCTCTCTCTCTCTCCAGCGGCCTCCCCCGGTGGCTTTGGAGGGGGGAAAAAAGAGCCTCCCCCCCCCAAAAAAAAAAAACCAGCCAGCAGCCCGTGCGCCTCGCCGCGGCCCAGCCCGGATTGCAAAGGGCAGCGATCCGGTTCCCAATTACCCCGGCGCGGCGAGCGCGAGCGGGCGCGCGCGGACGCCTCCTGGCTCGGGGCTCGGCTGCGCCTCGGGGCAGAGGATTAGAGTCGCAATTAGCTCCGCGCGCTCGCGCCCGCCGCGCTCGGCGACAAAAAAAAAAAAAAAAAAAAATGCACCGTTCCCCACCGCCGCCACTTCCTTCCCGCCCGCGGGTCCCGGAGCTCGGTGCCCGGGGGCCCCCGGGGCTCGGCCAGGACCCTTCCGGGAGCTCCGCGCCCGGGCCCCGCGCCCTCCGCGCCCCAGCCCCCCGCCGTCCGGCCACGCGGCGCCCGGGCCTCCTCCGGGCTCGGGGAGGGGGCGGGGGAGAGGCTGATTTTAATCATTGTCATTTCATCTGATGTAATATTTCCCCGGGCGCTTTCAGCTGGGCATAAATTTTCGACTCCCAAATAAGTAACACAGGGCACGTTTCTCACATTTCTCGACTCCTCGGTTACAAAGAGGAGAGGAGCAGCCGCCGCCGCGGCGCCCGGGGGCTGAGGGCGGGACTTGGTGCGGGGAGGGGAGAGGAACTGGGCTGCCAGGCGGCTCCCCTCCCGCCCTCCCTCCCTGCCTCCTCCCTCCCTCTCTCCCCGGGTCTCGGCCCCGGCTGCCCCTCTCTCCCGGGGAGCAGCGCCGCCCGTGACGTCTGCGGGCACGCGGTGGCCGCCGCGGGGGAGGGGAGCGGGGCGCCCGGGCCGTCGCCCTTGGCCGCTCGCGCCATTTCCTGGACGAGCGCGGCGCGATGGAGACGGCGGCGGCCGGAGGTCCCCGCGGCGCGGAGGCCTGCGCCCGAAACGCCCCCGGCTGCCCTCCGCTGCCCCTGCCTCCTCCTCCTCCTCCTCCTCCCCTCGCGTCCTGCCTGTCCCTCCTCCTCGACCGTTTCCCGGCTCCTAGGAAACCGGTCGCGGCCGCTGCGCTCTGCCCGGACTGCGCCCCCGCCTGGCTCGCGGGACGCCCGGGCCGAAGCCAGGCTTTGGGCTACGAAGGCGGGTGCGCTCCGGACGGGAGCGGCGCCCCGGCCCCTTCACCGGCTCCGGCCTGGCCTGGGCGCCCTCTACTGGCCAAACTCCTGGGGGTGCTCTGGAGGCCAGACCCGAGCACTGGATAAAGATGATGTTGGGGGGGTGAGGGGACCCAGTCTCCCCTAAATCCGGGGACCGCTGGTGCGCAGAGAGCATCTCGCCCGCGCCTCCTGCAGCTTCACGCGGGAATAAGAAACTTTCCTCCTGAGGGATTTATTTATTTATTTATCTATTTATTTATTTATTATCGCAAACTACTGGGGAAGGGGGGAAATTTTCTCATTAAAGTTACATCCCTGCAGTTAGTTCAATTACTTGATATATGCAGAATATGTTGTAAATTTATAGATTTAAATAGCTTACAAAGATGCCGCAGGCCCCCATCAGTTAATTTCCTTAATTTATGGATTTTTGAGCTGCTCCTAAAACAGAAAGGGGCCCGGGAAGTAGGTCAGGGATCCGTGGCTGTTAGGGGCCCATGGCGGCCCACGTTTGGGTGTTTGGGTCCCACGCCCTGGATCAGCCCCAGGCCTTCTGGTGCCCAGCTTTGCTTAAACGGTGCTGGCCAGCGAGCGGGCGGGAGAGTTCCAGGCCCCCAGCCCGACAGTCCGCTCAGTTCCTTGCTGGCTTCCCCAATCTTTGGACAGCCCACAGCAGTGGAACTTAGAACGAGTTTCCCCAGCGTTGAAGAAGCTGGCCGTGAGAACAGGGGGAAAACAGCTTTGCGAGGACTGTGGCCTCTCTGTCTGGCGTCCTCAGGAGAGCTGGCTGCTGCGTCAGTGCCCTCAGCTTCAGGGTTAGAACTCCCCCAAGGCGCTGGAGAGGGGTGAGTGTGGGGAGTGCGCTAGGTTCACTCGAGTCTCAAGGACCCCCTGAAAACTATGTGTCACGGCCCTCGTGGGTCCCAGCGCTCTTCCTTCTCCTCACCCGAGTGGCTGTTGGTGAGTCTTTGTTTTGTGTTCAATACGGGTGAATACATACATATAAATTCACACTTAAAAGATTGGTATAAACTCGACTGTTTTTGGAAGCCACGTGGCGAAGTGATTGGGGCCGGTATCCAGGATCTAACGTTTCTTTTCCCCTAGATGAAGTTTCTAAGATTTGCACATGTCAAGGACGGGCGTATAAATGGATTTTTCTTTATTCACAACTGCAGGACTAATTGCTTCCCTTTGCCTCAAGGCCACGAGATTGGTTTTAATATGACACTTCAAAAGTATTCATAGAACTCCAGAGACAGCAAGTGTCATTGTCTAAGAGACAAATCTCACCGTGATACTGCTGACCCCGAAAAACAGCAGACTTCACTTTATTTTAAATCCCCGAATTTTTTTTTTTAACGTTTCGCTTGACACCAACTGTATTAAAAATGCACAATTTAATCACAACGAGGGCTGGCCATTTTGAAGGACCTTTATCTCCATGTTCTCCAATCCTTTTGTTGAAACGCTGAACCCTCTGTGTGTGTGTGTCATTAAGAAGACTCTGAACTTCTTAGCAGGTTCTGGCGAAGAGGCCGGAGAGATGGCTCAGCGGTTAGGATCCTATATGCTGCCCTGCTGGGGCTCCCACACCCTCTTCGGGCCTCCGAGGGCACCTGCCCCCCACCTGCACACACACAGCCGCACACGGCCCCTCCATAACCTGAAATCAAAGGAATCTTTTAAGTTTGTAACTAAGTGTCAACCACCTCAACCAAGTCAACCAAGTCAAGGCAGCCCACGACAGTTCGTTATCTGCGGTATCGAAGCGGGCTGTGCCTTCTGAAACTGAGGGTGTATAATTAGGGCCGGACGCGCACTGAAACAGCTTGTGGACTTTGTCTTTCACGACCACGGTCCGGGAGATGAAACTGGATGAATCCGGGCAGAACTCGGGTCGTTTAGATTTGGCTGGCGCCGAGGTGGTCAATCCGGGCCTGTGCGCCATTCCACAGAGCGCAAGCAAGGGCAACTCCGTTAGCTGCAAATCCACAGGCTGGTGAAGCCTGGAATCCTAGCACTCAGGAGGCCGAGGGAGGGGGGTCGTGAGTCCTAGGCCAGACACTGACTCGAACAACGACCCCTCCCGAACAGGCCCTTAGTTAGAACCTCTAATGAGATGAGCTAGCCTACCTCAACGTTCTTAGGAACTCTAGGAGCAGACCAGTGGATGGCCAGACTTGATCTTGGTGGGAGGAGGGAGAAGAGCAGGAGTGTGTAGGGTAATTGGGTAGAGATGGCTCTTTCCCAGCTCGAGTCTTCCTGAGGGTCAAAGTCACACCTGTCTACATCTATACCCACTTCAAGACCAAGAAAGAGCACCTCTCTGTGCTAGGATGGGGCCGGGCTGGCCCAGAGCTCACAGACTCACTCACATCCACTTGGCCCCGCCTCCACCTTGTGGACCCCCTCCCCCCATCGCTAGAGAACTGAGCAAGGAAAGCAGACTGGACCCAAGGAGCTGGTGGCCCAGGCCTGTAATCCCGAGGAAGGGGAGGCAGAGGGATCAAGACTTCAAGGCTAGCCTGGGCTACAGAGTACCACGATGACTCCGCTGTGCCTGGAGTGGTAGCCCACGTTTGTAACCTCAGCACTTCAGAGGGGCAGGAGGATGAATCCAAGGCCAGCCTTGGCTACATTTTGGATTTAAGACCTGGTCTCAAGAACAAACAAACAAAACACCAAAATTAAAGGAAAAAATACCCTAAGAAAAAGGGACCTAATTCCACACCCTCCCTGCCACACCCTGCTGCCCCCACCCCATGAGTTTCAAGCCAACAAGCTTTGAACAGTCAGACCCACCTCCTAGGTTGGGCCCCCTTCCTTGGGAGTGAAATGAATCCTGGGCAAAACCGGGCTCTGCCCAGGGAAAAGAGAGTGATTTGGTGCTCAGGGTCAGAGCCCATAAGAGTTGATGAGGTGCTGCCTAGAACTCTGAGCAGATGGCAAAGCAGAAGCAGAACCGTGGAGAAAGCTCACCAAAGCCGGGCACAGTGGCACGTGCCTAAACTGCCAGGACTCGGAAGGTTGAAGCATAATGAGCCCTCCCACCCCCATCCCCACCCCATCTTAAGAGAGATGGCTCCGCAGTTAGGAGCGCTGGCTGTTCCTACAGAGGACCCGTTTTGTCCTAGCACCTAAGAAATTCTGTGCCTCCTAGAAAACTCTTCGAGCCCCTGGCACTCAAATGTATAGACTGACCCCACATACACAGACACATAATTTAAAAGTGATAAAAGTCAGATGATTTGGGGGAAAAATGGTGTGGGGGTGGGGAGGTGTGACAGGGTCTCATAAGTAGCTCTGGCTGGCCTGGAACCCCCTGTGTGGACCAATCTCCAGCTCCCGAGGTCACCTTGCCTCTGCCTCCCAAATGCGCTAGGATTAAAGGCGCACGCACGTGCCACCAAGCCCAGCATGATATTTGATTTTAAAGAAGTTCCTCGAGCCAGAGACAGGAGGTGGCTTAACCTGCCTTTCACCCACACCCTCAGGAGACAGGGCTCGGCGGTGGGGGTGGTCTGGGAGCATGTGGCTACTTCCAGGCAACCAAACCAGGCCCCAGGCCCCAGGCGCTCCACCTGGGTTCCTCTCAGGGCTCATTCCACTCCAGGGAGCTGCTCCAGCGGAGCCTGAGTGCCTCCCAGCGATCTCTCGGGGCATGGGGGATGGGGCTGCTCCCTCCTAACTGGGGAAAACAGGTTAGTGCATTTCCACACTGACTCTGGCCTGGCTTTGGTAGGTAACCCAAGGGCAGCCTCCAAAGTCAAGCATGTTCTGTGCAGCAAACTGGTAAGTGTGTGTGTGTGTGTGTGTGTGTGTGTGTGTGTGTGTGTGTGTGTATACAGTGAGGCTCTCTCTCTCTCTCTCTCTCTCTCTCTCTCTCTCTGGGGTCCCCCTGTCAGGAGGACATAGGCTCAACATCTGGGTCCTGATGCTAAGTGACTTTGTGTGGCTACAGGTGAACATCTGGTCTTACAGAACACAGGGCTCTGCAGACAGTTTTGTAAGAGTCCCAGGGAATTTTTCCCAGGAAGGGTTACAGGCCATGAGGAAAGTGACCTTTGGTTTCCCAGTCCTGTCCCGGGGCTCTTTTTCCAGGACAAAAGCCTCGAAGGATGGTCCTCTTCTCTTCCCAGGTAATTCCTTCTCCCTGGGTTTGTTTTGGGGCCTGCGTGGCTTGGCTGTACTCTAGCTGAGTAGCCTTGGGCATGCCATCTCCTGTCTTCACACGCGATGTGGGCATGGTGAAAGGCCTTAGCTGATGGGAATGCTGGGAAAATGGAGTGTAAGGACAGACAGAACAGAACTTGGCTTGGCCTAGGCTAAATGCTTAGAACGTGATGATAGGTTGGGTGCTGGGTTGTGACTCAGAGGTGGCTTACTTAGCATTGCAAAGCCCTGGCTTTCATTCCCAGCATCGAAGGTGGCGATGGCAGCCCTTTCCAAATGGCACTTGGACCAGCTCTAGTAAAGCCTGGGTTGTACCATCACCCCTCTTGCCCTTCAGGAGGCACAATGTATCGTGGGAAGGCTGGGTGGCAATCACTAGAGCATCCCCTAGATTCTAGAGTTGGGGCTTACAGCTTTGTGACTGTGTAATTAAGATAAACATTGTATACCTTAAGGGGGAAACTGTAAAATCTGCCTAGGGTTTAAGATAAAATACTGGACTCCAGAAAAATGTCCTCTTTGCTCTAGGGCAAGATTAGGAAGTGTCCTGGGGTTCTCTGTCCTCAGAGCCTGGGAGGCAAAGGGCAGCAGAGCTCCTGGGAGGGTCTTCTGGGAAGTACTTCTTTTTCTCCTTCTCCTCTTCCTCCATCTTCTTTTCCTCTTCCGAACCTGGAAACACTTTTCCTGTCTCTTAAATGTCTTTAAAAACACAGGGCTGGGTGAGGGTGTCAGGATCATTCAGCCGAATGCGGGTGCTGAAATTTCACAGGGAACCCCCTTGACAGGGGCAAGCCAGAGATTAGGCAAAACCATTTTGCTGTTGTTTTGAGACAGGGTTTCTCTGTGTAGCCCCGGCTGCCATGGAACTCTGGAGACCAGACCGGCTTCAAGATCTGTCTGCCTCTGCCTCTCCAGCGCTGGGTTTAAAGGTGTGCACCTCCACCGCCCAGCTTAGCACTGTCTTATATATTATTATTTGTAAGCAAATTCAGTAAAGCCTCAATAAAATGTACAAAAAGGAAATACAGCCAGATTCCTCTTCCCAAAGGGACATGCCAATGCTTGAGTGTGGCCACCCAGCCTTTTCCTGTCCACGGACACTCATCAGCCAGACTCACACAGACGCACACGCATCAGCACACACGCTCAAAGACATGGAGAATTCAAGCTCTAGCCCTGTGACATGGGCAGACACGGTGGCAGAGCGAGCTAGCCCACGTGAGGCTCTGGGTTCCAGGTCCAGCCCTCAACAATAAGGTCAGCTACAGGATTAACCTGTTTTCATCTACCCAGAGAGTAATACTCCTCGCCAAGGTGGATTGCTCTTGTTGCCCTTGCAGTGAGGACCGTGGAAGCCAGGCCCCTTTGCCTTCTGACACTTGGGCTTCCGCTGAGCGAGACCCCCAGCCCCCCCATCCGTGTGTTTCAAATGAGTGAAGACAGTCTCGAAGACAAGCAGGGAGCCACCGCCAAAATACAACCAACGTTATACAAAACAAAGGAAATGCTACACATCGGTTAAAACTCATCGCCTCTTTAAGTTGCTTTGCTGGGTGGATAGCAACCTAAGGACAGATTCCCAAACATGGGGAAACAGCTTGTTTTAGGCTGTGTCTAAACGGTGTGGAAATGTCCCTCCCCTGGCATCACGTGTGTCTGCCACTAGCTCTGCTCACATCACTGGCCCCCCTCCCTCGTCCCTCCCTTGATCCACAGGGACTCCATAGCTTCTGCCTCGAGCCCCCTCCCTCAACGGGCGTCCCCTCCCCCTTCTTTCTTCCTGCACTTCCCCCTTCCCATCCCCCCCCTCTCATTCTCTCCTTCTCTTCCTCCCTTCCTTCCATCTTTCTTGTTTCCCCTCCTCCTTTACCTGCAGGGCATGCAAGCCCCTGGCAAAAAAACCTGGAAGGTCACCCAAGGAAGCAGAAAAAGAAAAGGCGTCTAGATACATTTCAAAACAGTGTCTCTCTGTACATTTTTTTTTTAAACCACTGGTTTTTTACATTTAAGGCTCTCATCCTTTCAGAATTAACTTTTGCCTACGGTGAAGGCCTTGGGCTAAAGAAGAAAAAAAAATGTAATTTTCAAAACAGCTAGTCAGCCTTTTAGACTAGCCAACTGATAAAAGATCTCTCTCTCTCTCTCTCTCTCTCTCTCTCTCTCACACACACACACACACACACACTCGAGGTGTTTGGCTGCAACTGGGGCAATGGAAGCTTTTTTTTTTGTGCTTTATCACGGAAGGAGCTAGAGAGTTCACATACGTTGTAAAAAATTAAAACATCGATTCTTTTAGTAATTAGAACTAATTACAAATGAATCCCGAACACCCTGGCAATCTCATTTTCTTCTTCGTAGGGAAGCTGGGTTCAGATGTGTAAGAGGTTAAATTATTGATTCCAATTTCCCCTGCCTTGTAGCACCTAGCTCGCACGGTCTGTGCCTGTCACGCCACCGGCACTGGCCATGCCACCGGCTTTGTGAAAGAAAGAACTTCAGACCTGGCAACCAGTGTCACCGAAGGCAAGTTTGCACCAACAGAGGCAGGAAGCGGGGACAAGTCCTCCGGCTGCAGGGCTGTTCCTGGCTCTTGCAGCCAGCAGATGAGGCTGCTGCGGGCGGCAGCTGGGGGCTGAGCCCGGGAGAGAGCCGTGCAGGGTGGGCGCACAGAGGAGGAAATGAAGGCCTCCGGGGGAGCCTCTGAAATTCTGTGTTTATCATGCGGCAATAGCGGAGGACTCTAAATTCTCTAAATTGTGTCGCGAGTGTGTGTGTGTGCACGCACAAATATATACGAATCCATGAGGATATTATATGTACTAGCCTATTGCTGATAATTATATAACATACTGTGTATAATTATACATACTATAAATATATTGTTCATATCTTGCTCCTAGCCTAACTTTTGAACTATTTATTTATTTATTTATTTATTTATTTATTTATTTTTTGAGACGGGGTAACTCTGGCTGTCCTGTACCTCACTATGTAGATCATTCTGGCACAGAACTCACAGAGATCCTTCTGCCTCTGCCTCCCAAGTGCTGAGATTAAAGGTGTGCACCATTATGCCTCGCCTTTTTTTTTTTTTTTTTTTTTTTTTTTTTTATGTGTTCCAGGGTGCAAGTGTAAAGGTGCACTTCCGGGAGTCATTCTCCTCTTCCACCACCTATCGTGCCTGGGGATTTATAACTTCAGGCCAAGTGCCTTTGCTGACTAAGCCATCTTGCCCAATTTTAACAATTTTTGGGGCCCAGACTGAGAGGGTAAATCAAGATCCAGGCTGCAAACGTTTAAGCATTTTTGTTTGTTTGTGTTTTTCAAGACAGGGTTTCTCTGTGTAGCCCTGGCTGTCCTGGGACTCCCTCTGTAGACCAGGCTGGCCTCGAACTCACAGAGATTCTCCTGCCTTTGCCTCCTGAGTTCGGGACTAAAGGCGTGTGCTACCACCACCAGGCACCAAGCATCTTTTTTTCCTTGTAATTGTTTAGTTCTGTTGTTGAGACAGGGTCTCTCTCTGTGTAGCCTAGGTTGGCCTTGAACTTGCGATCCTCCTGCTTCAGCCTCCCCAGTGCTAGGTCACTGAGGTTCGTCCCCAGATCCAACCGTCTAACTATTTAAAGGTAGTGAATGAACAGAGCTAGACACAAACATCCTCCCGGAACCTTGGCAAAATCTGCCTTCATAATGACAGAGAGCACCGGTTCCCAGTTCTCCGGAATTCTCTGTTCCTTGTCCGGCGTGGGAAGGTGGTGCCTTGGGATCAGCCAGCTACTCCTGGCTGTCACCACACCGGGCCCCATTGGCCAATGTGTGGGGGTGGGAGGTGCTTTCATGTGTTCACACAAGCACAACCCGTCTGCCCATCCTGGCTCTGTCTACACCCGGCACAGATTCCTGCTTCTTCCCATCAGCAGATCCCACTCGCCGCCTGAATGACAAGGCCTCCTCTGGGGTACCCGAAACTCCCTAGACTCAACAGATCCCGGTGCGGGCTCAGAATCCAGGCTCCCTCTACTTACAGCCTGGACACCCCTCCAGGCAGCCCATCTCACCTCTTACTCAGCTCTGTAACCTAGAAGCTGCAGGTCATCTGGAAGCCTGCCTTTTTACCCTCATCGCATCCCCAGTCCATTGCTAAGGACAGGTCAGGTACTCCTCAAACTCAGCCATCCTTCCTCATTACCATCCTCCATCTCTACCTCACGCCGGGCCGGGTGCTGTTACTCCTCATCTGGGTGCTCGATGTGGTAATCTTTCTGCATTCACTGTCTGTTTCCCTCCTTAGCTCTCCTCTGTGCAAACCAGAGGGCAAGAGCTCACAGGAGTGCGTAAAGCAATGAGAAGGCATCCCTGGCTCTCAGGTGGAGGGCTACATTCTCAGGAGTTCACTGTCCTTAGCTGGGCTCTGATTGGCTTTTAAAGCCGCAAACTGGACCACCCAATGAAGGTACAAAACAAGGATGCCACAGCCCTGTCCTTCATGCTTGGGCCTTAAAGACCAGCACCAACATTTGCCATCTCCCGCTGTTTCTGATCCTTTGAGAGAATCACTCACACAAAACTCCAAGGAGCATTTCCCCATTAGCTGGGTCCCCTGCTGGCAGGCAGCCTCTATAGGACAGGTTTCCAGATCTGGAACATCTGAGCTCCGAGAGACTCGGACAAACAAATGAAGGTGAGACCAGCTCCTCCCAGCACAGCAGGCCCAGAGCCCAGCCCAGGCTGCTACTCTGTGGACATAGACGAGGAAGTCGATCCACTGGGACCGAGAGGCACTCAGGGATACAAGGCCTGGGTCATGTGAGCACTTGGTCAGATCCTTTCCGCTTTATGTTGGTGGCCTCGGGCTTCCATTTGGGGGGTGGAGGGCCATGTGGGTGATCTCTCCACTCCACTCCTACCACTGCACAGTGCGAGCTGGAACCATGTCCGGTTCTCCTCATTGTTATCTAAAGATGGGACTCCCCTTTCCTGGTCCTTGGGAGTTTATTGAGCTGTGTGCTCGTGTTGTGTGCCTGTGGCCTGTGACAAAGCTGACTTTATTCCTGAGGACTCTGAATAGCGACTTAGTCTCTGGAGGAGGTAGAGGGGTGTGTGTGTGTGTGTGTGTGTGTGTGTGTGAGAGAGAGAGAGAGAGAGAGAGAGAGAGAGAGAGAGAGAGTTTTAGAAGTATACTCACATCAGTTTGAATGTTGGCCTTGGCCAGGAGACAGACTGTCTCTACTTCCCCAGGGCTGGGATTACAGGCATCTATCACCGAGCCTAGCTATTCACATGCATGCTGGGGATCTGAACTCTGGTCCTTGAGCTTCTGCAGCAAGCATTTTATGGACTGAGCCATCTGCCCGGCTCCTCCATCCTTGGTTCTGAACGCCTCGGCCATCTTTACGGTACAACAATCCTGATCACTGCCCTCCCCAGGTCACCCCAAGCCCTTGTCCTGTCAGCCACCTTCCAATGGTCCTGTTCATTCTGCGCTGACCCCCTGAGGCTAGCCAAGCTGGCTGCCAATCCACGGAGCGCTAACCTCTGAAAAATGATAGTGAGCCGTTGTCCCCGTGTCATTAATTCTGCCGCCGAGGCTTTTCCCCCAGGGTGGGCGCGGGGCCAGGTGACTGATCGCACCTGCCTGGCCTCTTGAGGGCTTAGACCAGTGGGAGGCATTTCCCCGGTGAAACGCGGCATGGAGATTAATGGCCCTGAGCTGTGTGAAGCCCTGGGTGCGCTAGGCTTGAGTCAACTGGCCCCGGGTGCCCACGGCCCTTGGATCTGCCCCTACCCTGCTCTGCCCAACCTCTTCCTGGATCAGAGCTGAATCCCGGGTCTTTGCCTTTGCTTGGATCTCAGAGTTCCCCAGAAACGGTAGTCTCAGCATCATGCCTGAAACCTCCAACACAAATAATTTTCAATTTGCCTGGGAGTTTCAATCGTACAATCCGATGTTAAATAATAGATTAGATGCCTCAGGGAGAGAAACAGGATTTAAGAAGAAATAAATAAAAGGCAAAGCAAAAAAATCTGTGCAAGGGCTTGGAGAGTAACTCTGATCTCCCTGCTTCTGCTCTTGGCCTGCCTCTGACGTCCTGCTCCTTCCCAGGTGTCGGGACAAGCAGGCCTCTGGGACTGCTGCCCACACACCTCTCTGAGAGTGGTCGGGTGGGGTTCTATCCCAGATGTTGGCCTGGCCCATTCTCTTGCCCCTCTTCGGGGGCTCCACACCGCAAGGAGAAGCCTTGGCTTGTAGTCTTGGCAACTACCCCTTGGCCAGGCTGCCAGGCTGACCAGATACTTTCGTAGTCACACAGACTTTCCTGGGCAATACGAAGCCATGCAGGCTGGCGTAGTGATGGGCAGGAGTAGGCAGGGTCTGATGGTGTGTGTGAGATGCTCGAGAGGCTGTGTTTGTGTGACAGGACCTGGCTGCTGCCCCTCAACTGTGGTCATTTCTGTCTACCCCGTGATGCCACTCTTCCCTGTCAAACCAACAGAAGGTTCCAGATTTCTCTACCTCTCAGCCCTCTTTCCTGAGGTTCCAGGCTGGCTTGGATTGATCTCTCTTCCTCTTTCCTCCCTCCTCCTTTTTTTTTTTCCTTCTTCTACTGCTCTCACTCCCTTAATTTTCACTTTTCAATGCAGGGTTGCTCATGTAGCCCAAGCTGGCTTGGGGCTTGCTTGTAGCCAAGGATGGCTTTGAACTCCCGGTGGATCATCCGGTCTCTGACTCTGGAATGCTCAGGCATGCACTAAGCCCACTCAGGATGTCCTTATCTTTCCTATCACACTTGCTGTGGGGGGCAGCTCTGATTTCCCGTGCTACCTTCCAGCAGCAGGAGACATTCATTAGACACCTCAGGCAGCCACGGGGTCTGGAATTGTGGTTCCCTGCAAAGCTTGTCTTTCCCGTGCTCCAGAGGCCCCTGGATTCCTAACTCCTCTCACAAACCACCCCCCACAGAGCAGCAAAGTATTCTAATGGTTAAGGACTGGACACCGGAGCAAACAGCCTGGTTCTGAAAACCCGAGACAACCCTTTGGAAGCTATGTGGCCCCGGGCAAATAATTTAACCTCTCTGTGTCTCGATGGCCTTATCTGTAAAATCCAAGGGGAGCATATAATTGCGCTATATCTATCTTACTGGGTGGTAATGGCAAGTAAATAAGATAATGTATTCATGAAATATGCAGAGCAGTACCGGGGTAGGCCTGCAGATACCGAGATTGTGAGTACACGTGCTGGGGTTTTAACCTAAGGCCTCAAGCGTGTTGACAAATGCTTCAACAGGGACCCACACTCCCAGACCCTCACAGGGGAGTCCAGGAAGGCCGCATACCAAGGCTTGACTGGAATCTCCAGTTTTTTTAAAAAACATTATTACATTTATATGTTTATTTTGTGTGTGTGTGTGTGTGTGCCATCACCCAAGTGTAAAGATCAGAAGACACCTTGCCAGAGTCGCTTCTCTCCTTCCACCGTGTAGGTCCTGGGTATGGAATTCAGATTGCCAGACTTCGTGGCAAGTGCCTTTACATCCTGAGACATTTTGCCAGCCGCTCTGGTACTGCTTTCTGAGACAGTGCCTCAGTCTGTTGCCCGGGCTGATCTGTCACTCACTAGGTAGCTTAGGTTGGCCTCAAACTCAAAGTGTGTCTCTTGCCTCACTCTCTCGAGAAGCCAGATCTCACGTGCAAACCACTACAGCTCCATCCTCGCTTCTCATTACTTCAAGAGCCAAGGCCTGGGAGGGCAGTGGTTTGGGCTTAAGTGACAGCTCCAGCCAGGTGTGGCAGCACATACCTCTAATCCCAGCACTTGGGAGGCAGAGGCAGGAGGATCTCTAGAGTTTGAGGCCAGCCTGGTCTACAAAATGAGTTCCAGGACAGGCAGCCAGGGCTACACAGAGAAACCCAGCCTTGAAAAACAACAACAACAACAACCAACCAACCAACCAAACAAACAACCAAACATGACAGCACCCTTCAATTCTATTAGTACTACAGAGGCAGGAGGATTTTGAGCCAGGCTAGCCTGGGTTACTGCGTGCATTCAAGCCAGCCGAGGCTATGGTACCAAGGCACTGCCTCCAAAACCAGAAAGAAGAAAGCAAAGCCAGAAGGGGGGAAGGGAACGGATTGGTGACACCCTTAGGAGTCAGGACAGTGGAATGCAGGGTGGCTTCAGGGGTGGTGGGTGGGGCGGGGACCCCGGAGAGCTGAGGCATCCTCGGGGTGTAATTATGCAGATGTGGGGCAGGCAGGGAGGCTAGAGGTCAGGGGTGGAGGTGTAAATTGGGATCCAGGATAGGGGTGGTTGCTCAGGCAGGTGAGCTGCTGGGCGTGGCTGAAGAAACCGCTTCAACTGTTTAGAAAGGGGTGGGGGAGGGGAAGGATGTTTTCAGAGAAAGGGGAGGTAGTGGGGTGTGTTTTGGTGGGAAAGACAGAACAGGGTTGAGATAAGCCTGGGGGCGGGGGGGGGAGACTCTTATTTTCAGATACGGTTGTACTATGCAGCTCTGGCTGGTCTCAAACTTGAGACCAAAGCCTCCGCCTCCCGAGTGTTGGGATTGCTAGGTGCGCACCGCTATGCCTTTTCTTTCTTCCTCTCTCTCTCTCTTAGAGATGGAGTGAGTTTGGTTTTGTGCTCTGTTCAGGGGGTGCTTGGGTGATGTCTTGGAGAGAGACAGAGAGACAGGGTGGGTGTGGGAGGGACGCAGGACCCAACAGAAAGTACCTGCGTTTGGTGAGAAGGTGGGGGCCTGCCGGGCTCTCCCGTCTATTTAAATTACGGAAAGAGGTGACTATGTGTGCGCGTGTGACCCAGCTGTGTTTGTGAGGATGGGAGTGTGTCCATGTGCGAATGGGTTTGCCCTTGTGTGTCCGGATGTGTTTGTGTGTGTGTGTGCTTTATGGATGCTGCCAGTGAGGTCAGAGACTACTTGGTATCTCTCGGGGATGGACAGCGAAGGGCATTCCCTTGCCCAGTGTTGGCTCTGCTCTTAAGAGGGCCCGTATATGAGGGGTGAGAGACGTTGGGGTGCTGGGGAGTTTAGTACCGGGAGAGATGGGTTGTTTTGGAACTGGTGGATCTTCCCAGAAACCTCGCCTTAGGGAGGCTGTGGGTGTGCAATTCTTTCTGGCCCATCTGGCTCTGGAATGTTGCTGCCACCTGGTGGCCAGCGAGGGCGGCTAGGCCTCTGTTCAGGAGCAGGGACTTAGCCCCACCTGCTGGTCACGCGCGGTCCTGCACCCATGAAGTCCGTGTTGGCAGCCGCATCGAAGCTGCCTGGGAGGGGGAAGTGGCTTGTCCTGTCCCTAGGCTCAGTGGGTCTGCCCTTACGGAAGTTTAAATGCCTCTCCCTGGGGGACTGGATTCTGCTGTGAGGCCCAGGAGGGACTCTGGGCTTTGAGATGCCTGTTATTGTGTCTATCCCGACAATGGCTTCTACATCCAGGGAAACTCAGCCATTCAAAGACAAAGGCCTGGTGGGGACCGTGTGCCTGCCTATGTGCGTGCGTGCGTGCATGTGTGTGTGTGTGTGTGTGTGTGTGTGTGTGTGTGTATCCTAGTGAGGCCCTGTGTGATGGATCACCCCAGAGGAGGGCACCCGAGACTGGACAGTTACTCTCCAAACTTGATGGGCTTTCTTGGCCCTGGTGACCCTACCTTGGTCTCTGATCAGACCGTCCCCCTTCAGGGAGAATGGTGGACACATGTGCCAGAACTGAGGAGTGAGTACAGGTGCCAGGGGGAAGGTGGGGCAGGACTGTCCATGGTCCAACACACACGACCCCATCTAGCCATCTAGCCATGGGTACCCAAGGACAGACAGACAGCCATGCATGTGCGCTCACTCTCCTGTGTTCCACGTCTGCCCCAAGCCATGAGGCTGAAGGCCGGGGCTGGATATACCTCAGGGCCTTCCAGGTGGGGTCCCAGGGTTGGGCCTATGTCCTTCGGTTGATGGCCACCCTGGGGGTCATCCAGGTGGTAATTAGGTACTGTCAGAGTCCTGTGTCCTGTTTCCACAGTGTGCGTGGGTCTGCCCAGCTCAGCTCAAGCTTCTGAAAACATGACCCCCTGAGGGTATGTTATCTTTAGCTCGGTCCCTGACACATTCTTTCTGTTTTTCCCTCCCTCTCTCCCTCCCTTCCCCCTCCCAGTGGTGGTAGCCCAGGGCAATCCCGACACCCCCCACCCTGAGCTGCAGCAGACCAGGCTGGGCATCCAGGTGCCCTTTTGTTGAGCAAGACGCTGTGCCCCAGGCTCTGCCAAACGTACCCACAACCGGGAATGCTTTCCGCATTGTGAATTCAGCTTGGCTTTGAGTCTTCTAGCCAGGTGCCTGCTATTTCCCGGTCACAGTTAGCCAGGCCTCCCTTGCTTTCCCTCGCACACATCTGTGCAGAGTTGGTTTTGGTTCTGGCTCAGGTCAGGGCGACCTTCTTGGCTCTTTGGGCTTCTGGACACCTGCCTTCAGCAAATCTCTTGAGTCCCTCAGGCTGTGATCACAGCCTCCTCCCCATCTCTCTCTGGGTCCCTCCGTATCAGATAGTCATTTCCAGCTGGAACCAGAGTGCAGCCTCGCCCTTGCTCAGGGCTCCTGGATGGATGTGACTCCAAGAAGGCATCCTCGGTTACTCGTCCAGTCATGGAAGCTTCCAGAGCCCACAGTGGAGACAGAATGGAGACGGGGCAGCTCCAGCCAGTGTGAGAGGCCAGCGGGATTCCAGCAGCGTCTCCTGCCCTTCGGACCTAGTGCTGTCTCCTCTTAGGGACCCAACATCACCCGGGGGAACAGCTTCAGGAGGGGTTCTCCTAGCAGGACCTGAGGATTGCCCCACAGAACAGAGCCAGAGAGGCAGGCTGAGGTTCCCAGCAGTCCTGTGGAATCAGGTAAACAGACATTTCCCCCCCTCTGCATAGTGCTTCCCTCCCTCCCTCCCTCCCTCCCTCCCTCCCTCCCTCCCTCCCTCCCTCCCACACAGTCCTCACAGCCCTCACCACACCCACACGCTAAGCGCTGACAGTACTTCCACGGGGATCCTTCTGGCTGTGGCAGTTTCAGAATCAGGTCTGGCAGGGAACCCGTACGCTCCAGGAGAGGTTTCATAAACAGCTTTGCCCTCTCCTCCCTCCAAAGATGGCTCCTCTAGGGTGTGTAACCTGTCAGGCTTGAGGGGTTTGGTCAGGTGATCAGATAGGGCTGAGGGTCAGGGTCAGGGATGTGCGGATGACAGCTTTGCCAGCTTAGATGTCCAGGAGGCTGGGGACACCATCACTCCCTGCTGTGAGAACCCCCCACACCGACTGCTGTCCCTAGTGCCTTAGTGGTTCTAGCAGCAACCACGATGGGCAGCTGGCAGGGAGTGTGGGCCTGTTCCGTCAGTCCCCAGAGGGCCTCCCTCCGTGGGGACAGCGACTTACCTCCAGCATGGTCCACGGATGGTCTGGCTGATTGTCAGGGGGAAAGAGAAATAACTCCAAAAGGGAAAACCCCAACAAAACAAAACAACACCCCTAAACAACAACAAACAAAACAAAACAACACACCCTGCCCCAAACCAGAGCTACACAGCAAGATCCCATTTCGACAAAAGCAGGAAGTGGAAATGTGGCTCAGCAGTTACGATCTGGTTCAAGGGGACTGGAGGTTAAGGCTGCTCTTCCAGAGGCTCAGAGTTCAATTCCCAGCACCCACGTGGTGGCTCACAACCGCCTATAGTGACATCTGGCGCCCTCTTCTGGTAGGCAGGTATGCATGCAGTTGGAACTCTATATACAGACCCGAGTTCAATTGGCAGCACCTATAGAGAGGCTCACAGCTGCCTTGGGGGGGGGGGAACCACCTCCTCTGTCCCTCACAGACACCTGAAACCTCATGTACACATTCACCTATAATTAATCTGTCCCTATCACTTCATAGCACGACATGGAGTGGACGCCACTGCTCTGAAAACCATGTGCTTTATTGAGACCTTTCCTGGGTCATAGAAAAGCAGCAAACCACGTGGTTTGGTACAAGGCAAAGGACGGAGGGATGCAGGGCACCCCTCACCGCCGGGGCCCTCTTCTGGGCTTCGGGCCTCCCTGGTTAGCACAGCTGGGCCGCGTTCTTAGAGCATACACCTGAGAGCTCAGCATCAAGCTAAGCCAACCCGACAAGGAAACGACTGGGGGGACGAGGGTCAAGGTTCAGCGCCTGGGCCTCTGTCGCCCACAACCCCAAGGCCTCATATCCTCAGAGGCCAGGGTTCGAGCTCAGCTCCCGGAGGGTGCGCAGGCGGACAAAGCCCGCCCCCGGCCCGCAGGCCCCGCCCTCAGTACAGGTCCGAGAAAGGCTTGGAGTAGTTGAACATCAGGTAATCCATGTAGTAGAAGTCGTAGGCGCGCTGCCGCTGCAGGGAGGACAGCTGGGCGAAGTAGCGACGGGTGATGCTGGCCGTGGTCCTCGCCTCCTGGGAGTGCCTGTCCTTGAACCTGGGGAACGTCAGGTTCCCGGGCGCCTGGATGAGGCGCAGGAAGAAGTTGGCATCGCCCTCCATGCTCTCGAACTTGCCCACGAAGTCGTAGTCGATGAGGCAGGGGCTGCACAGCCGGCTCACGTGGTCCCAGTGGATGTCCATACCCACGGGCCGGTGAACGTCCAGCAGGTACTGGACGAACTCGGGGAAGCGCACGCCCGAGCCGGTCCGCAGCGCCTCCAGGGAGGCGTTGGCCCGGTAGCGGGCCAGGATGGCCTTGCCGAAGACGGGATGGTAGTAGCTGTTGGGGTGCTCGAACTTGTCCCGGAAAGCCGAGACCAGCCGCTCGAAGGGTTCGCGGACGAAGAGCATCTTGGTGTAGGTGCTGAGGCGGTGCACGATGCCCTGGCGGTCGAAGGTGTCCAGGCGCTTGAGGGCGCTGCCGTAGTGCACCGTGTTGTGCTGGATGTCCGCGGTGGAGGAGGCCAGGCCCGCCAGCACCATCAGCACCCGCTTCCAGTTGGAGCAGCCGGCTTTGGGCACCTCACAGTACAGCACGCGGTGGCGGTCCTCCACGAAGATGCGCGACACGTGGCGGGGGGTGACGGCCCGGCGGCTGCTGCTGGCCCTGTACTTGGCGCAGGCCTCTCGCATCACGCGCTTGCGCTCCTGCTGGGTCTGGTGCAGGCTGACCCAGCGGCTGTCCGCGGCGCGGGGTCCCGGCTGGACCAGGGTCTCGGTGGCGTTCTTGCCGCGCGTGGTCCCCGCCGCCGCCGGCATCTTCTTGATGAGCAGCCTGCGCCTGCGCTGCCGGAGCCGCGGGCGGGACCCCGCCGCCCTGGCGTGGGGTCGAGGCTGGTCAGGCACCTGCAGTTGGAGGCCTCGCGGGAACCCGCTGGGTGAACCTCTCGCCGCCCTCTCTGTGGGTATCCTCAAGGGGCTGTCCTGGGACGAGAAGAGAAGAGGTGGAGGGGGTGGGGAGGTGGCAGGGGGAGGGGCTGGCGAGCCTCTCCCTGCCCTGGGACCTGCAGCTACAGGAGAGCAGAAGGTGGGACCCGAGCGGCAATTCTATTGTCTACCACTAGGTGGAGCAGTTCCCCCAGGAACCTCGGCTTGGTCGGCGTGGGCGGAGGCTGGGGGCCTGCAGGAAGGAGGCTGCCTCAGGTTTACTGGGTCTGTTAGCCCCGTCCAAAGGAGCCATCTAACAGGAAAGGGAAATTCACGGAGCCAGAGCCCCGGGTTTTGTTCCCAAGGCTCCTGGAAAGCACCCGACACGTTTTTTCTCTCTAAGAGTGGATCCCCTGTAAGCTCCAAATTGTCTTTCTCACCCGCTCCAACTCCTCCCCTGGGGACTGAGATTGATGGGATTCTTTGAACTTACATGCTGGGGCTGCTGGGGCCGGATGCTGAACTTTATGCCTGGAAAGCAGCAGAGGAGAGAGAAGCATTAAAACAGTAGAAGCGTGTGGAAGGTACTGCATACAGGAATGGCCCAACTGTCAGGACCCCCTCAGGCCACCTTCCACCCGACCCGGTCATTAGGTCACCAAGTACCCTTTAGAAGGCTCTGTCCAGCCTCTCTCCGTGCCTGTCACCACACACTGCTCCATACTTGCATGTGACAACGGCTTCACACAGCTAGCCCACGGAGAAAAGGCATCCTAGCACACCTAGGAGGGTCCCTTGCCTCAGCATTCCCGCAGGAGCTTTGGTCCCCTCGGTATAGTCCCGGGGATGGTGTCCATGTCTGGCTCATCCCTGTGTCCCCTAAAGGTGTGAGCAGAGCCAAGACACGGACAAGTGCCGAATGGTGATTCGGGGAAGATGGAGAAAGAGATCCGTGTGCTGCTGGCCGTGTCCACCGCTTTCCTGGTTGCTATGACGAAGTGCCTCACACACGCCAAATAAAGAAGAAATACTGGGGGATGGAGAGATGACTCAGCAGCTCAGAATCCTTGTGGCTTTCTCAGAGGGCCAGGGTTCAATTCCCAGCAACACATGACAACTGTAACTCCAGTTCCAGAGCCTCTTTTAACACCTTTTTCAGGCCTCTGAACACACTTGGACGTAAATGTAGCAAATACCCATACACAGAAAATTAAAGAGGGAAGGTTTATTTAGGGCCACAGTTTTAGAGGGGTCAGCCGGTGGTTGCTTGGCCTCGTGTGCTTGGACAGAGCAGCGTGATGGACAAAATCCATCATGTGTTAAAGGGGATTTGTTCACTTCACAACTGACAGGAAACCGAGAAAGCAAGACAGGAAAGGGCTTGGGGCCAGATACTTTTAAAGACTTAACTCCAGGGCTGGAGAGATGGCACAGAGGTCAAGACCCCTGCTCTTCCAGGGGTCCTGAGTTTAAATGCCCAGCAGCCACATGGTGGCTGACAACCATCTATAGAGAGATCTGGTACCCTCTTCTGGCACAAAGGTGTACATGCAGGCAGAACATTGTATACATAATAAATAAATCTTAAAAAAAAAAAAACTTAACTCCAGTGACCCTCTTCTTCAAGTTCACAGAACTTCCTAAACAGGGCCAAGAGCTAGGGACCAAGACTCTAACATAAAAACCTTGTGCCAATACTTTTATTATTGTTGAGGCAAAATAACAGACAGAAGCAATATAGAAGGAGGATCTGTTTTTGTCTCACAGTTTCATGGTGGGGGAGGCATGACGACTTGACTTGTCTGTGGTTGGGAAATGATCTGTTATAGCTCAGCTGACCACAGACCAGAGATCTTAGGCCCAAGCCAATGTTGCTTAGCCACAGTGCCACCAAGTGGTGGCCAAGTGTTCAAACACCTGAGCCTGTGAAGGACATTTCACATCCACATTCACAACCTTTGGCCAGGCTGGGGAATTCAGCTCCACATCGTTTGGTATACTGGGGGAAGCTGGCTGGGAAGGCAGGTCTTCTCCAGATCTCAGCTGTTCCCTGAGATGGCCGGGACTCTGTTCCTGGACCCTGGAGTGGACATTTGTGCTCTGAGACTCTGCTAAAAGCCCGTCACTAATCAGAGAAACAGCCGTTCCCTCACACAAGCGGAGAGGCAGAGTGATGGCCGGCATGTTGGGTCGCTGTGCCCGGTTCCTGGCTGAGAGCTTCCGTGGGAAACCAAGGTCGGCATCATGAGTCTTCCTCCATCACTGCCACCTTGGGGGTCTCTCTGGCCCTGGCACTCATCGCTTTAGCTAGACTGGCTGGCCAGCGATCTCTTGGGGTCCTGTATCCCCAGCACTGCCAAGCCTGGCATTCTTACGTTGTGAGCAGAAAGTCCTTATGCTCGTCCGACAAACACTGAACTCACCAAGCCGGTTCCCAAGCCTCCAGAACCTTCTTCTCTGAGACGGCCTCAGTTCTCAGTTTTACACCAAGCTGGCCTCGCAGTTACAATCCTGTTTCCATGTCCCTGCTAGCACTGCAGGCGTCTCAAGAGATTTCAGTCCACCACGGTAGGGGAGGCATGTGGTAGTCACGGTGATGGGAGCATCAGGTAGACTCCCCCACAGTGGTGGACTAGGAGCAGAACCAGAAGTGGGTAGAAACTCAAAGGTCCACCATCATGGACCCATTTCTTCTGGCCAGACCCCACCTAAAAGCACCATGGACTTCGAAACTGTACTGAAAGCTCGGGACTATGTGTTCAAAACATGAGCCCGTGGGGGCCATTTCACATCCAGACCTTAACAGATGGAAGCAGAGGTAGACCTTGGGTACACTGTCACTTTCTTCTGCTGGTCTTGGATTGGGTACAAATGACCCCCTCTTGGGGACAAAGGACCCACCCTCCTGGGTATTTGCAAGTCTGTGTGTATGTGAGCACACACATGTATACCCACGGGAAAGTTGCAAAAACAAGCCTCCTCCTAGTCTCTTCCAAAGAGACTGGCAGGGGTTCAGTGCAGAAGTGGGGTGAGCCTGGCTTAGCAGTGAAGCTCCTGCCCACTGTCTCCTCAGCCCAAGCCTATCCCACCCTCGCCAACGCCTGCCTTCCTCATCCCCTCCTGTCTCCAGCACAAGCTTCCCGAGCTCATTTCTCCTTGGCATGTGGGGTCCGCTCCCACTGCCAACGATGACAGATCCCTTCACCAGTGGGGACGCGCCGCAGCCGCTCCGTTTCTCTCTCCACCACGGCGTTCCTTAATTATTTTCTTCTGGTGACGGCAGCTGGCTCTGCTAAATCACCTCTCCTCCTCAGAGTCTCAGACACGGGGGTTTACTCTGGTTGTCACTCCTGTCAACCTGTCAAGGTGTGATGGCGCTTATTTATATTCCCTTTCTGGAGCAAACGAGTCATGCTAAATTTGGCCAGGAGAGGGGCTGGAGAGCCACTTGCGGAGGCAGCCCATTAACTCAGCGAAGTCAGACTGAACTGCTGGGGCTGTGGGCCTGTCCCCTTTTCACCCTCGCTGAGGGGACGGGAGGGCCCTGACCGGTGCATGCTGTCTCCAAGCCAACAGGGAGTTCCAACAGATAGCCACTCCTAGGGGCATCAAACGCACAGGATGAAGGGAAACTCCCTCCTGGACACAACCCAGAGTCACATTTGCCCACCAGGCCAAGCTGGCTGCAACCGTCCACTTGGAAAATAATTTCATATTGCAAGTAATAACAGGTGAAAGAACGGGTCTCGTGTGAAGCTGAGAGTGTGCCCAAAGCTGTATGCTCCCAGCCCTTAAAGTCAGGGCAGTTCGTTAGGTGATGATGAACCCGATTCCCACACAGCCGCTTCTGAATAGAGGGAAGCGTAATGAAGGGAATGCAATTGACCTTCCCCCCACCCCAGTGGCTCAATTCTCACAAGGAGGAAGTGGCTTTTCCATAAGTTGTTTAAATAAAGTCGGAAGGTCTGGGCAAGCCAAAGCTGGATGTTTGCATGCTCTGGGCCACTGCACTCCAGGGCCATTGATAGCTCCGAGGAATGCCCAGGAAGGGTCATTGCTAACCCTCAGGCCTGCCATCAGGAGCATGGGTCTCTTGCTTGTTTTTGGAGACAGGGTTTCTCTGTGTAGCCTTGGCTGTCCTGGAACTCTGTGTAGATCAGGCTGGCCTCTAACTCACAGAGATCCGCCTGCCTCTGCCTCCCAAGTGCTGGGTTTAAAGGCATGTGTCGCCACCACCTGGCAGAAGGAGCACTGGTTCAACCCAGTGAGGGGCTGGAGTGTGGCTCAGTGGTAGAGCCCCTGCCTAGAATCCCCCAGTGAGGGGCTGGGGTGTGGCTCAGTGGTGGAGCCCCTGCCAAGAATCCCCCAGTGAGGGGCTGGAGTGTGGCTCAGTGACATAGCACCTGCCTAGAACCCCCCAGTGAGGGGCTCATCAGTAGAACATTTATACATGAAACCCTGAGTTTCACCCTCAGTACCACAAGAAAGGAAGGAAGGAAAAAGAAGACAAAAAGATGAGCCTTGCCTATCGTCATTAGCCCTAGCTTCCCCTTAGCAGGTGACAAAAGGTTTTCAGCAAGAAAGAAACTGAGAAAAAAACTGCCAGGCAATGAAGAGTTCACAGCACGGAACGCATTTGGCAGTCCCCATAACTCATGCCTTGTTTCTTCTCACTGATGCTCACTCTTCTCACGCTGTGTTTCTTTGAATGTCATCTTTCCAGAAGGAGAAACTGGCTGTTTATTTCCTGCTGTGCAGAGGGCTGAAGTGCCCTTACAGATTTTTAACACTGTCCTGAGAGTAGCAAGCGGGTAACCCAGACACTGAGAGCAGAGACAGGGTGTGACTGACCTTGAGGGTCTCCTGTCCTGGGTGGGAGATGGGCACACAGTAGTGTTTGTGTCACTGGAAGGAAGAGGGGACTGCGGGTCCTGCTTACGATCTCCAACAGTCTCCCTTTTTTTTTTTTTCCTGAAGGTGAAATCCAGGACAAGCACAAGCACCCTACCACTGAGCCACACCCCAGCCCCTCACTGGGGGATTCTGGGCAGGTGCTCTACCACTGAGCCACACCCCAGCCCCTCACTGGGGGATTCTGGGCAGGTGCTCTACCACTGAGCCACACCCCAGCCCCTCACTGAGGGATGCTAGGCAGGTACTCTACCACTGAGCCACACACTAGCCCTCACTGGGGAGTTCTAAGCAATAACTCTACCACTGAGCCAACCCCTTATCCCCACAAAGTGAGGCTTCTTTCCTCCACGTTTTCCTCTTTTTCCTCCTCTATTTTATTCTTCAGAAAGTCTCACTGCATAGCCCAGGCTGACCTCAAACCTGCAATCTTCCGATCTCAGCCTCCCACATTCTGGGATTAAAGGTGTACCAACATGCTTGTCTCTCACCTAGCTTCCTCATAATGAGGAGATGCAGTCTGAGTCTGTGGCAGAGCTGGGAGGAGCAGAAACCCTGGTGTCCTGGGCCTCTGAGGCTGCAGTGTCTGCACTGTGGTTTCCAGTTTTTAGTAAGAAGCCTGTACCTGACACGTGATCCACAGGACCCAGAGCCACAGGACAGCCCTGTATGTGACCAGTGCTGAGCTGAGCCTAGAGGCCAACATCCTGGTGCCCAGGAAGCAGCTGGGGAGTGCTCTGTCCAGCAGGCTCAGAGACAATGCCCGAGGGGCGTCCAGGCCCCATGTCACAGGAAACATTCTCGAGTGAGGGGCTGTTCTCTAGGATTCTGAATTTTTTTTTCTTTGATAATGTGAATCTTTCTTTCTTCTAAAGGTCTTCAACTGATTGGTTGGGCCCACCCACACTCCTAGACAGTGCCTTGTTATTCTTATCTTCGAAGGCTCTAAATGCTAATCGAATCTAAGGTATATATGTAACAACATGCCGACGAAGACCTGTGTCCCCCGGGTGAGCTAAGCTGGCTTCCTTCCCTATATGGTGGCTGACACTAGGCATCTACAAATCAGGCCAAAGCAACTTTGTCCCCCTGCAAGTCTGGAAGTCAAGAGATGAAGGGTTTGGGGCAGGAGAGGTGGCTCAGTGGTTAGAGCAGAGGTTTGGTTCCCAGCACCCACCCGGCAGCTCACACCCATCCTTAACTCCAGTTCTAGGGGATCTGGTGCTCCTCTGGTCTCTGAGCACATCAGGCACTCACATAGGACACACACACACACACACACACACACACACGTGTGGAGCAAACCATTCAATAAAGTAAAATAGAGAAATACAGGTGTTGGCTTGCTCCCGAGCCTCTGGGAAGAATCCTTCCCATGTCTTCCAGTTCCGGGGTGTTCCCCGGCTTTGGGCAACACAAGTTCAGTTTCTGCCAGCTGTCTTTCCATGGCCATGTTCCCCAAAGAATCCCCTTTCCTTGATTATGCCCGCCGAGAGCCTGTGTGGCCGAAGGTCTGGGTGCCAGGGTGAGGGAGGCCACACACTTCAACCCGCCTCAGGAGACGTCGTTTTTTATGGGTCTGTAGTTGTCCTGAGGGCAGGGCGGGAGCAGCCTAGATCTTGGCAGCAGGGGTGGAGTCGGGATCTTGGGATTCTTGAAGGACTGTGTTGGAATCTGTCGCCCGTAGAGAGCCGCCCTGGTCTTCTCTCTTCATTAGACCGGAGCAAGGCCAAGTAGACTCTAGGGGCGGGTCCCAGATGTGGGGTGGGAGTTGGGTCTCTCCTTGCAGAGACGGCTGCCAGGGTTCCAAGCCTTTCCAGGCATTTCTCTAGAACAGCACCATGGTCTGGAAGAGCTTGGCTGCCCGAGTGGCAGTTGCCAGTTGGGAGGTCAGGTGGACAGGAGCAGCCCAAGTTGAAGATGGACCCACTGCCCCTTGTGGCTTCACGGCTATGAAGCCTGGCCTCCCCCCTTGGCATTAGACTCCCCTAGCTGGCCACATCCTGTTGCCATCTGTGGCCTGCCAGGCTAGAGGGCCTGTTCCTGAAACAGCGGCCTTGTAGTGGCTTCCTGTGGCTCTCTTCCCATCAGCCCAGGTCACTCTGACCTTGAGGTCTCTGCTGCTCCCCTGGGGGTGGGGGGAGATGAGGGGTTGAATTGCTCCCGTGGACCTCCAACTGCCTCTGTGAACGGGTGCCTCTACCCAGGCTGACCATTAATGTATGCAGATTAGATGCAAAGTGAAAGACCCAAGTGCTCAGCAATTAGAGAGCAGCCTGGGCTCTAGGCACCACATTTGGATGAAAGAAACCTCACGAAAGGGCTTTAAATCCTCACGTGTGTTCACAGGAAAATTCAATTTACTAAATTGCTAGATTACAGGGCATTGCCTGGACTGGTCTCCATGTATGCCCACACGGCCGCACGTGGGGGTCCCAGCCTGTTCCCCACACAGAGGCCCACTGTCCCTGGACCCCGAAGTGGGCTCTGGGGTTGGCACATGCACCGTAGGAAAGGCGGGATTCAGACCAGGTGATACACACAGCAGCCAGTGTCCCTGCAGGAGCATCTAACCTACCAGCCTGGAGCCTCGGCTTCTCTGGGTGGGTGTCCTCCAGCTGCTCAGCCAGGCGAGGGTTCCCCGTGATTCGCTCACTCAGCCTGACAGGCACTCTACTCCTGAGCCAGGCCAACGGCCTCTTGCTGGTGGAGTCTAGACAAGTGCTCTGCCAATGAGCCGTGCCCCCAGTGGCTCTTTCTGTTATTTACTAAGGCGCTAATCCTATCAAGGGGTGGGCCTAGGACCTCATTCCCCATAACTCCCCATAACTCTAATTCCCTCCCAGGTACCAATCATCACAAGAACCTGGAAAACACATGAATTTGGGGAACCGTGATCCTCAAGCTTTGGGCTCTCCCCCAGACACGGCTTTGAAGAGTTGTCTGGACAGTTTGTTCTGCTATTGGAGACAGGATCTTGCTGTGTAGCCCAGGCTGGCCTTAAACTCACGGTCTTCCTGCTGCAGCCTCCTGAATGTTGGGATAACAGGTGTGTGGCACCAGGCCTGGGTTCCTGGGTAGGAGTCACATCATTTAAAGAGGTGTCTATATCAAAAAGGGAGAGGGAGAGCAGGGGGTTGTGAGGTGGGAGAGAGACAGAGACAGACTTGCTTGCTGTGTGACCTTAAACCCTGTAATTCTCATTGTTTTTTGGAAACACTCTTCACGCCAACTCACAAAGGAGCTGGTGGCATAGGACATTTGGAGCCCATTGGCTCCTGGTATCTGGATGTCTTGGTCCCTTTCCTGGCAACTGTATCCTTGGGCACAGCGGTACAGGGTCTCTCGGAGGGCCAGCAGAGGAAGGAAGCAGAAATCTCCCTGTCTCTGACTGAAGGACCCGGCCCGTCGGATCTTGCTGATTCTCAGTTTGGTTTAGTGATTCCACCCCCTGCCTTTGCGATTAGGAATCTGGATTCAACTGGGTAGTTCCCTGTCAGCTCAGCCCGAGCTGTGAATTCCCTGGGAGCTGTCAAAGGCTGGCCCGTGGAAGCTGTCGGTCAGTCAGCCGGCCAGCTGCTTGGCTCGTCTGTGAACCCAGCAGCTGCCCCACCAGGCCGGCAAACAATCGCCTGCCCATCACTTGGTGGCGGAAGGAAGCTTTAAACACGTCGCTCCTCCATATGCCCCGCCCATCTTATAGGGAGGTGGCCCTGACCGGCAGCTTCAGAGTCTGTGGGAGATTCCCACTGTGCTTGGGGTGTGTGTATGTGTGTGGAGGGGCCGCAGCACACACATGATCATTGTACTTCAGCTTGTGTGTTGCTGGGATTTGACCACACGGGTCTCATGATCCAACACAGCATGCACAGTATGTCGTGGCATGCATGCATTCTCCACACGGCAAAGCTTTCTGCTGTGTGATGGTATGTGGGGTGGGGGGGCGCTTGAGTTCACATCCCTGCTGGTCTCTGTGTCTACACACACACACACACACACACACACACACAGCTCAGCACAGGACGTCCCTTATCTGCCTGTCAGGTGCCCTTAAAGGTGTACCTGGAAGAACAGGAGTAGAAGGCAAGCAGGAACAAACTTCATGACACCCACGAGCAGCACCGCATGCACCCCAGAGCTCCCGTTTCTGTCTCCCACCCTGGCAGCATCTCAGGCAGCCGGCCCTCTGCCCACCACAGCAGAATGCCCTGCTGTCCACCACCATGTGTGCCCCCACTCAGCATGGAGGAGCTGGACAGGGCTGGTTGTGTGCTGCCACTGGTGACAGTGTCACAGCCAGGAAAGAGATAGTTCAGTCCCAAACTCGTGCAGACTACAGTCCGGCTAGAAGTTACGGCAGGGACCAGCCACTCCTGTGACTGGAGGCTGAAGCAGGCAAGGCCTGTCGGCCAAGGACACGAGGTGATGGCAGTGGGCACCTGAGGAAATGAATAAAGACATTCTTGGCAGAGCTCGGGGCTGCCTTGCCTCATGAGAGCAAGGCTCACGGGGTGAAGGGGCCAGGCTCATGGGGTGAAGGGAGGGCTGTAGAGATTGAAGCGTGACGAGAAAAGGCAAGACTTAAAAAGCTGGGTCTGCCAAGCAAGGGACTTCATGGTCCTAAAGGCAGCAGACCCTACCTCCTAAGGTTCAAGACCTCAGCTGTGGGCTTGTTCTAACTCAAGGCCCACTGAGTGATGCGGAGGTGAAGACAGATCAGCAAGATCCATCAGGCAAAGCCGCCTTGAGCAGATGAGAGACACCAGAGGCCTGACCCAGATGAGAAGAGAAGAGAGTGGGTAAGAACAAGAGGATGGCATCAGCTTAGGGATGAGCTTTCGAGAGCTTGGACCACTTCCTCCCTGAGCAGAGGAGACGGGGAGGAGTCTGACCTTCCGAGCTGATCTCCAACATCTAAATATTCCCACCACAGCAGATTTCACACTGTGGCCGTGAAGGTAGAGCGAGGCTCTCCTAAGCTGCTAAAAGCTGGCTCCAGCTCAGCAGCAGGGCCTGGGGGCCGGCTGAGAGTGGGGCGAGGCAGCTTCCAGATTCTGGCTTGAGTGTTAAGTTGGACTCTGGTTGTGTTTTCGTTGAAAGGGGACAAGTCCCGGTAGAATGCTCATGGGCTTCCCAAGTGGAGAAGGGCAGGAGGAGCAGATGAGCTCAGGCAGGCCGGCTAGGCCTGTTTCTCGCCGAGGCTGTGCTTAGGTCGCATGAGACTCTGTCTAAGAGGAGCAAACTTAAACCGAACAGAACAGGGTGAACATAACTGCTTATAGGGCAGGTTCCCCGGCGATGGCTCTCAGCAGGAAGGGAGCAAATTTGGTTGAACTCTTACTGCAGAGTTCCAGAGATAAAAACCAGGGGACCGCCTAGGAGCTGAAACCTGCGGGGGCTCCGTGGAGAGGATCGTGCCAGCCATTACCTGCCCCGCCCTGTGTTGGCCGGTCCGAGGGACGTTTGCTGTCTCCCTCACCGGCTTTCAGAGGCCGTCAGTGGGCAGCCTCATTACTGTAGTGGCCTGACCGAAAGATAATGATCTTTCCAGCTCCAGCTGGCCTCTGGATGTGTCGTTCAGGCGGTGGCGTCAATTACTGAGCCGGCCTGTGGCTGTCAGGCCTGTCACAGCTGCTATCTGTGATACCCTGAAGAGCCACAAAAGTGAATCCGTCTTAGCTGATGTGCCTTTAAAGCGCGTCTGTCTCTCGCAGGCCGCTCAGCCCACCCCAGCCCCTTTCAGAAAAGAGGGTCGCCTAGCCTAGGGCGTGTGCAGGGGGTCAGAGGTAAGTGTTCGTTATGTGCCATGATGGCTGTGTACTGTGTGCTGGTGGCCAGTGCTGACCCCTGATTCTATCCAGAGGGCTCTTGAGTCTCCCGTTCCTGACTCCAGCAGAATGGGCAGGCAATGATACACCAGGGCCCTCCCATCCCATCCAGCGTTTGGACACAGGGGCCTCTGTCTTCCAGAGGTCATGCTGTGTGCCCACTGACAGACAGGATTGCAAAGCCAAGGCCAGGAGCTCCGTGGACCACTCCAGGGGGAGGCAGGAAGTTGGGGAGAGGTCAGTATGGCTTTTCCCTGTTACAGTACACGTGTGGAAACAAAAAGGATGGAATCTCCCAGGAAAGGGCCTTCAACCTGGAGTCAGATGCAGCCAAGGACTGGGGCAAGAGTAACTCAGGAGGCTTCCGGTCCATAGGTCTGTGTGGAGGAGAGCAGGGAAGACCCTACCTCTTGGCTTGCCTAGAGAGACCCACCTTCCCTGTACGTGTGCCCACTTCTGCTATCTTTATAATGGCCAGCCTGTGCTCTGCCCAGCCCAGCTCCTGCGTGCAGCCCCTCAGAGTTCTCGCCAGAGAACAACTGGGCTCAGCACACTGGCCCCAGGCCATAAAGGCAGTCACCTTCCCAGTGCGGCTGAGCTCTCCACACAGCCCGCACTCACCGTTAACCCCACAGGCACCGTGCACTGTAGGACCCGGGCCAAGACTGTTCCTAGGGCCCACATTGCAAGGCTGGGAAAGTGAGGCAGGGCTTTCTGAGGGCTGCATATCCAAAGGTCATTCTTGGGGCAACTCAGAAGCAGCCTGATGTGAATGAGGCCCAGAGGAGAGGGGAAAATGGATTAGGATTGACGTCATGGCGCGGATGGGAAATGATTAGGTCATGAACTCAGGAGGAGAGGAGCAGGGAGGGTGGATTTTGTGGAGACTTACTGAGGCGGGGGTGGGGATGGGGGTGGGGGTGGAATCAAGCATGTGGAGGGTGAGGGGAGCTTCCAACGAACCTTCAGGTCCTCCACAGAGTGAATTCTGTCAGGGACGAAGGCGCCAGTAGGGGTGAGGGAATTCTGACGTTGCCGCAAACCTGAAGCACAGCTCGGAATGCTGCCTGAAGGCTGACCCCTGTATCGGTAAGCAACAGTAGGGGCTGTGTTTAGACAGTGCCCGTTAGCCAGCCTGGAACGGTACACCTCGGCTTGATTTCATTACTTCTTTATTTGGCTAGGAGGGGAGGGAAGGGTGTCAGGCTCTCACTCCATAGTCCCGGCCCAGCTTCAAACTTAGGGGTCAGCCTCCTGAGGGCTGAGATCACAGGCAGGAGCCACCACTCCCATCCCCCACCACAGCTTTGGTGGCGGCGGGGTGGGGGTCGGGGGGGCAAAGTGCACCACGAGCAGCCTGGCAACAACTGATATTTGTCACACCACGCTCCTCAGCAATGACCCATCACCCAGGACGCTCACACTTGTCAGGAGCGCTTGGAATCTGGCAGATCCCTCTGCAAAGATGCCCCCAGCTTTATCCCCTGGGAGAGGCAGGATGTGCACGACCCCACTAAAGCCAGTGCTTAGCTTGGCTGGGGTGGAGGGGCACCTGAATATTCCTTCCGAGGCTCAGCCCTCCTTTGCCTGGAGTGCTCCACATTTAGACCTGGTTTGTATCTGCTGATATAACTTGGTCCTCATGCAATGGCCACCCGCAGGGCAGCTGGGGTCGCTATGAAAGGACAGTTAGAGATATTCTGAACGGTTCTCTGGCCTCTTTGAATTCTAGCCATCCTGGCTGCTCTGGGGATGGGGTGAGCTGGTGGCAGGCACAGAGGCCTCCTGCTGTGTGCGTTTCTGGAGAGAGGAAGACCCCAGGGTGGCCTACCACATAGATATCTGGGGCCCTTCTCCTTGGTCGTGACACCTGCCGCTCAAGGAAACAGAAGCGGCCAGGCTCGTGTCTTTGGCCTTCCACGCCTGTGTGTGGAGCTGGTGGGTGGGCCATCTTCTCAAGAATTAATGACTTGTGAGCTGCCTTGCCCACTGAGGCACCTTCTGCAGGATTAAACGTCATTCCTCCTAATGACTTGATTTATATCCAAAGGTTTACTGCTCCAAACAAAATATTGGAACGGTGGCAATAAATCACGCCAAGGATGCTTCCAGCTGCAACTAGCACGTTTGCTGTTTGTGTGGGAGCGGACTGGGATACTGGGGGTGGGAGCGGGGTGGTGGTGCTGGTTATCGATGCACGGGGTCTACGGGGAGCACAGGGCACAGTCAGTGTCAGACGGCAGCGGGCTTGGCCGGGGCACCACAGGGCTTCTGAAGCCCGAGGCTTTGGGAAGAGAGCATTTTAGAAAAGGACTTAGCGAAACTGGAAATCCCCTGAGCTCCGTGGAGCAGCTGGTGGTGATGGATGGTCCTGATGATGGCATTCTGAGCTTTCAGCCATATGCCCTACTGTATCCCCAAGCGAGAGACGCAGAGATGGGACGGGTTAGATGGCTCTGCAGGGGTGAGCTCCCCAGAAGGATGACAAACTGCAGATGGGGTGGCCCTAGGCTGGCAGAAAGTGTTCCCTGGAAACGAGGCCCCTGCTCTGCAGAGTGAGAGTTCAGGACTGGGATCAGCTTCAAGGCTCCCTTCCTGACAGATCTGGCTAGAACCCAGCCATCTCTGGCTGGAAGTCTGGGAGAGTGTGTGTCTCCTCATGGCTAGAGCTAATCCTGATCCTGGCACCAAGATAGAGGGAATGTGGAAGGAGGGGAAAAAGCTGAGGTCCAGTTACAGGCCAAAATCGACTCACCCATGCACAGCAGAGCTGCTGTGATGTTTCCCCGGATGACTGCCATGGCCTAGAATATCAAAGCAAAGGCAGGGTGCCCGTAAGATGACAGCGTCTGTGATGATGGGGTGCTGGGCACTGGGGGGAGCAATATCTTCAAAGGTGCATGTTGCTGGGTGGTGGTGGCTCGCACCTTTCATCCCAGCCCTCAAGATGCAGAGGCAGGCAGATCTCTGTGAGTTCGAGGCCAGCCTGGTCTCCAGAGTCAGGGCTACACAGAGAAACCCTATCTCGAAACACACACACGCCACATACACCCATAGGCTCATGCTTGTGGGTTCTTGTTCCTTAGCAGGTAAGCTATTCTGCAGACGTTAGGGGAGGTAAGTCATGGATGGTGGATGCAGGCCACTAGGGAATAGCTTTTGGGTGTTAGGTGCCCACTGGTTCTGCCCCTTTCTCTGTTTCCTGGTCTTCCATGATATGAACAGCCACCGCCTCATAGCCTGCTGCCACAGACGGAGTTGCTGAGCCTCCCATGCTAGACGGAATGAACTCACATCCATCTTTCCTCTCTTAAGTTCCTCCCGTTGGGGATTTCTCACAGAACACAGTGAGATTCTGGCCCCGGATCTGGACTCACCGAACTGGGAGGTGCTGAGGAGCTCAGGTCTCCCACGTCAGACGCAGTGAAGCATGGGTGACGGGGAGAGGCACATGACAGCACGCAGATGGCAGGTGGGATGGAGAGGACAGTGCATGGCGGTGCGTGAAGCATGTGTGTGGAGGAGGGGTGACAGTCTATGGATGCTATCTCGGTGATGGACGGCGGGTGGTGGTCGGAGTTTTCAGAAAAGGACGTAGGATGGGTTCCCAGCAGGGCCAGACAGCAAGAGCCGGCACGTGGGGCTAACAGGGAGGCGCTGGTCTAGCTCTACCGGCTGAAGGTACTGCCTCTGGCTGTGGTATCCCACAGAACTGAGTACAGGAAGCTGGTCCCCCACGCCCTTGCCCTCAGGGCAAGCACAGGCGACCTTGACAGCAGCGGCACCTCAGGAGGGAGAGCACCGGTCTCCCACTCACCTGTGTGAGAACCCTGGCTAGGACGTTGCTGTCCTTTCTTTTTCTCTGCAAACAACCCCGAATGTCAGAATGCAACGCTCCCATCCGTCTTTGATTAATACAGGTAGGAAAGGGAGAAGAAGCTGTTTGCTTTATAAAGTCTGGCAAATTTCGATAATGAAACCTTCCGAACATCAAGTTCGGAAAAACCCTCCTAATTCCAGGCAGATAAGGGCTAATGGCAACGTATTTCAACTTCAAAAGCAAAAAAAAAAAAAAAAAAAAAAAAAAAAAAATAACCTTTTATCACGGAATTTAACAATGTTGCCGGCAAAATATGTTAGGAGAATGTAAAATGCTATTTAAATGATAAAACGCGCTGTCTTGGGTGGCAAGGATTTTAATTGTCACAATCAGAGTCCAAACACACTTCCTTGCTGGCCCGGACAGACGCAGCTGATGAGAGGGAGTCCGTTACAGAGGACAGTGGAGGAAAGGGTCACTCTCGGCTTCTGTCCTCTCCCCGGGGAACCATCAGGCTCGACAGCTGTCTGGGCTCGGCTGCAGTCCTCAACATCGGTGCCTTGTGAAGTATGAATCGCCTCAGATATTAATATTAATCAGCCACCACATTAATATTCATCAGTTAATATATACTTCCCGTGACAAGAGATAAAGGAAATCTTATTATTCGGAGGATTGGGGGACACAGAATGCCTAAGTGGATTTCCCTCTTAGGCCTCGGAGACGGAAGCTGGGGCTAACGTGGAGGCAGAGCAGCACGCATGCTGAGGCCTCACGGAAGTGAGATCCTTTTCCCCAGCCAGCAGTGGGCAGCGTAGAGGGGCCGTGACTAGCGTGGATGACCCCACGTCCCTTCCTCCCGGGGCTCAGGTGGCCCCTGCAGAGCACCCCAATCAAGCTCTGGGCGAGTAGGAGACAGGGCGAGCAGGCCAAGAATAGCCAGGCAGGACCCCTTCGCTGCCCGCAGGAAAGAACTGCTCCGGCCTCCACTCATTATTCTCAGTCTTGGTGCAGGGGAACACCAATTCTGTAATAAATCTTCCGGGACTGTGCCAAGCCCTGGGAGAGGGGCGCAGGGTAGGGAAAGACGCCGTGTTCACCAGCTTGGTCCACAATCCCCATTTGAGGGGTGCTAGGCGTCTTACTATGTATGGTCCATGTTGCTGGCCTGGTGGGTTTCAGAGCTGAGGTCTAGACCACACGTGACCTGGTGTCAGTGTCCAGGGAAGAGGGTCTTGGCCACAGAGAGGGTAGAATGGGAGTTGGGGGAAGGAGAGGGCCACGGTAGATCTCAAGAGCACCCCAAAGTCACACAGAACGAGCTCAGAGCCCTGCCTTGGGCAGCCCACACGGGGATCCCTGGGGGAGGCCAGCTTGCTTGATGGGTGTGGGGGGGTGTGGGGGTAAGGAGGATTACTTGCTGCTGCTGGCTTGCAGATTGCTTCCGCAGGCAAATGTACATCTGAGCACAATTAACATTTCAAGCACTAATTATTTTACTTGGGTGTCTAAGTCTGAGGATCCTTCAATTTCAGTTTAATTGGAGAAAAATGGTCATCAGTTATTGAACAGCAGGAGGGAGGCTCCACGCTTCCTCGACACGGAGGGGCAGAAACCGCATTGGAGCGGGAGCAGATGGGCTTGGCCGCAGCAGCTGCGCAGCTGGGTCTAGTGAGGGTGCGGTGGGTGGGGCGGGAGGACCCTGGGCACCCTGCCCTCCCCACCCCCCACTCCCCCGCACCGTCCCTAACGTGTGCCGTGAGGGCTTGCTGGCCAGGTTAATGACTTGCTGTCTTATCTCTTCCATTTTGTTCCATTTCCAGTAACGCATCTGTTATGAAAAGACCAAACGCAAAAGGAAATGGGATTCCTTATTAAAGGAGGGCTCATGACTTCATCACATTCCCGTGGACTCGATAGTAATCTGAGCTCGTAATGAAATCCTCAGGCACTCCCCACTCGGATTGCAAGGCCGCGTGAGAGACACCGGTGAGAGACACCTTGAGGAGGGAGGGCTCTGCCTAAGGGACGTCTACCATCCCAGTGCTCTAGCAGGGTGTCCTCCAGCGTCTCCCCTGTCCTGGGGGAACCCCAAGGATTTGGTGGTCACAATTATGGAACACTTTGACTTCTGCCAAGTTTGGTCCTGTACAGGGGAAGCCTCAAGCCTGGCCCACTGATGACAATGACAATGCGGGCCCCAGGGGCCTGGCTGCTGCTGGGGGTGGGGATATAGCTGTGTCTTTTGTTAGCTTTCAGACTACGCAGACTGCAGCCTGGCCTAGGGGTGAGCGGTGCAGATCTGGGTGCCTGGGACACAGGAAAGTGCTCTCTGTGTGGCTGGCTCCTCCTTGGTTCTAGGCCCTGTGGTCCTGGAGCGGGGTAGCAGGGGGTGGGGGGTTGGGGGGGTGGGGAAGGCAGTGATTTTACCTGATGAAGGAAAAGCAGAGAAGCCTGCAGTCTAGCTTAGTGCACAGTCTTGCCGGGAAAGGGGATTTTGAGTCCCAGGGAAACTGAACTCAGCTATGAACCTATCAGGGCAGCAGGTAGGCCATGCCCCAAACCGCATCATCACATTCCTAGTGGCATCCCATCCCATCCCTCAGCTACGCCCTCGGTGACCCCTGTGACCTCATCCTCCTACCCCTCCCCAACTCCTTCTCGTTTCCGGGTCTTTCTCTGTTGGAGGGGGTCCCTGCTTTGTCAGGCTGCCCTCCGGCCCACGCCCTCTGGCCCTTCTTCGAGCGCCTCCGTCGCCCGACCACACCACCTTCCTGGACTAGCCCTCTCAGTGCTCTTCTCTTTGCAGAGACTTCATCCCTCGTCAACTCAGGTCCTGCAAGATCACGGACAGGTTAAAGGGCTCTTCCATTTTCACTCGGCTTTCCCACAGCAGAGTCTGTTGCGCGGCAACGGCACGCAGGAGGAAAAGGGATGCTTCCACAGCCTGCAGCAAAACCCTACCCGAGTGTGCTGTGAAAGCAACTTCAAAGCTCCCAAGACTCCCTCAGAAGGGTTTTCAACAAGAAATATTTCATTTATGCAAGAAAAAAAAAACATGTAATATATTATATTGACACTGTGAAGAGTAACCGCCGGGGCGGGGATGCAGCCCGGTGATAGAGCACTTGCCTAGCATGCTGAGGCCTGGGTTCCATGCCCGGCATGGCAGTCTCACTAGCCCTCTTCTCAGGGTCCTAGCAACCTCTGATGCTATCACCCGCTGCCACTGCCAGGGACGTGTCAGGTATGTGCCCGATCAAAGGACCCTGGCGGCCTCCGCAGCTCTCTCACTCTCTCTGACTCTCTCAGTCTCTTTCTCTGTCTCCTTCTCTCTCTGCCCTTCTCTGCCCTCACGACTCTGTCCTCATCTGTCTGCCTGCCCGTCTACATGCTCAGTCATCCTCTGGCCCTTTCCCAGGCCCTGACTCCTCTCCCTTCCCCTCCCCTCAAATAAACCTTTATACCAGATCCGCTGCGTGGCGTTCATCGTTATAACAACCACGGCAACGCAAACAGCCCCCTCTCTTGCTTTCTTTCTGAGCTTTTTTTTTTCCTTGTTATACTTCCAACCGGCTCATTATTATTATTTTTAACATGGAAACCTTAGAACTGGATTCAGTAGAAATATTTATACCACAGAAATTGGCAGATGCTCCAAGCGGCTCAAGCCTTCATTTCTCCCCCACCCCAACAGAAAGGCATGTGAATGGCGTCAGTCCACTTCCAGGGGGCAAGGGTCACCTTCCAAAAGAGGAGGCTGCTGTCCAAGGAGCTCCAGTCTGTGATTAAGGACACAGCCGCGAACCCATCAGCATCCAGCTGCAGTCCTGGCACTGGGGGATGGGCACACGCCCCTGTTAAAGCCCATCTGGATAGAGCTCCGGAAGCTTCTGGTAGAATAAGTTATGGCCGGGTCCAGATTGGAAGTGACCCCACCAATCTGCCCGCCCCCTCATTTTTTACCCGATGGCTAGCAGTATTTACAGACCGTTCCTCGGAGTCAAACACATGCTTACCAGAACCTTCCCCACCCTGGAATTATTTATGACTTGGCATTCAGTGTGGAAAAGCAATTTTCTCAAAGTGTCTGATGGCATGATATATAGTCCGTTTGACATGCATATGCCCAAACAGATTGCCGTTCGGGCCTGCCTCTCAGTGACTAAGACCCTGAATTAAAAATGGAGAGCGAGCCTAGCTCAGTGGGTGCAACCAAAGAAAAGGCTCGGCGCGTTTAATGGAAGAAACAGTGAAACGCAGTCCTTCGGTGGGATTACTTTCTCTGGGTCTTCTGCTGTGTGATGCTGTGGAAGCCTGCAATCCTGGTCCATGGAGCTCACCTACGCCTCCTGCCCGAACTTCTCGAGGACAACGCTAGCTGGGTCCCTGGGTGTCGTGTTGCTAAGCTAAAAGAAGTCCAACAGGTGAGTGCATCCATCAGTGACAGGACATCTATACAACTAACTGTATGTACCTGTAAAAGGAAACAGACGGCCAAGATGCGAGCCCAGTGCGGATGCCCTCAATGGCAAAGAAGCAAAGCCTGTCACGAAAGAGAACCTGTCCCCGATGTGAAATTTCAGAATGGGACAAGCTGATTTCTGGTCATGAGATCAGATCAGATCAGTGCCTACCTTGGGGGCGGAGGAAGGGGGTCTGAATGATCAGGGACCCAGGGTGGAACTCAACAGTGAGGGAAATGCCGTGCGCCTGCACTGGGATTGTCAGAAATCAGTTACAACGCATGTGTTCTCTTGTTTACGTTTTATATCTTAATTAAATTGACAGAGAATGGTGCGAACATATTTTGGAATGCTAAAGCGCCAGGTTGTTTTTATTTTTATTATTATTTTTTAAAAGCCATTTCAGGTTTTTGTTTTGTTTTGTTTTGTTTTTTTGGAGCTCTATCTCAGAACCAAATGGCCGCCCCCGGAAGGGCTTTCCCGCATCTGAAAGGGGAACCGTTCCCAATAACGTCAGTCACTTCTCATTTTCGGTGATCTTTCCACATTGAATCTCCCGTGATGTTCGCTCCCCCGAAAAGCAAGCGCTCGGCAGTTCTTGTCCTCTGTGGAGGGAGAGCCTGGATGGGTCACTGAGCCATAGATGAGCGACAGGGAGTCTAAGGCCAGATGAGCCCAGCAGGCAGCTCAAGGCGGAGCCTCTCTCCCTTCAGACATTACTCTGAGAGGCAGTCACCTCACTCAAGGTCGCTGTGACTGCCTCCCTGGGGCTGCCTTCATCCCAGGGCTGGTTCAAGTGGGGTTTGCAGGCTCCCTTCCCATCAGTCAGGACGCAGCTGTGGAGCCGCAGAGCTCCTCGTGGGATTGGCTGACTAAATCACAGCCTGAATTCCTGCTGCCTTCCCTGTCCCCGAGGAGTGTGCTCCAAGGTCACCCCCAACCCCCTCCCGAGGTCCTAAGACTCTTCCCCTCAGCAGCCTGAGAGTGCACACGCTAAGATGAAAGGTAGGAGGGGCGAATTACTACCGAGCAGTCAGCAGGGAGGACTCCACGATGGGTTGGTAAGCACGGGATGGGTTGCTGCCTGTGGTAAGGACGGTGAGTTAGGCGGCTGTTAAAATGCGTGCCGCTGGTGAATGAGGCCAGCACACCAGTGGAAGGAAATACTCTGGTGTGTGCAAAAGAGTGTCCGAAACTGTGGGGCAGGTGGTGACTAGCACAGTGAGTGAACTACCAAATGCCTTTTTGTCAGCCTATACAGAAATTCTCAGTGGGCTCAGTGGTAGTGCTCCAATCTAGAATCCCCCAGTGAGGGGCAGGGGTGTGGCTCAGTGGTAGAGCTCCTGCCTAGAATCCCCCAGTGAGGGGCTGGTGATAAAATTCAGCAGTAGAGCACTTGAGGCCTAATACTTAGGGGAGGGAAAAGGAGAGAAACAGAGATAGATAGAGACCAAGTAGGGAGAAGAAGGGAGGGGGAGGGAGAGGATGAGCTAACATGCTTCCTAGAACTTATTCTAAGTGAGGCTGGGTACCTGACTAATAAGGAATGAGGTGTGGAAAAATGATCTGGGACATCAGGATTAATACACAGACAAGTCTGTAGACTTCCCAGAGTCCTCTGGGCTTCAGAAGTATCCCAGTCTCCTGCAGTGTAAGCTGACAGCCACAGGTCTCAGTTGGGCAAGAATTTGTGTCCTCCTTAGGATCTACCCACACATCCCTACAGAATGAGTGACCACATCCTCACTGGGGAACTGCTCCATTGCTAAAGGAAGTAAGGAATGATACCCTGAGAGAGGTAAAACACCCAGAAAACAGGCACGTCAGACATGTCAGAAACCAGGAGCTTAGTACTTAGCACTGAGGGTCCTCAGTGAGAGAACAGACCGTGAAGTTGGCTACGGAAGGATGGTTTACGGGGGGGAGGGGGCATTCTCCTGGGAGATGGGCTTTAAGCACACGGAACAGATTCTGGGAAAGATGCTACCGGGGTAGCTGTAAAGAGCATGGGGAAAGCAAGCCAGCAGCAACGATCCAACTGCAGATGGCAGATGAAGAGCAAAGCCCTGCCAGAGATGACCTGTTCTCGGTGGGTCCCGCTGCACACTAGGAAAGGCTGGAGATCCCGCTGCTGGCTGTGTTTGTGGGCGAGCACCCCCCTTCTGAAGTGCTAGCATTTAAGGAGGCTCAACGCTGAATGTCAAAGATGCCATGGAGACTTGGACTCCCTGATGGATGGGAAGCAGACTGATCACAGCCACATGGTGATGCTGGCCCTGATAACCAAGGCGCACACTCACCCCAGTGCCAGCGCCCCCCCCCCCCCGGAACCTGCTCAGTTGCTGTTATTGTCCTAATTATAAGCTCCCCCCTTTTGGATATGGGGGTCTTCTATAGCCCAAGCTGGTCTCAAACTTACTATGTAGCTGGGGATGGCCACGGATGGAATGAGCATCAAGCCTAGCTGGGGAGCTGGGGTTACAAGCAGAGACGACTCAGAAAGCATCATGATTGACAGCAGAAGGCAACATTCTGGCAGAGGTCTGAAGTCAGAAGCAGAGCAAGTGACAGTGGGGCAATCCAACCCCGGCTTAGGCAACATCACAGCTCACCAACTGCCGGAAGGAGGCTGTTTTCAGGACCTCAGACAGCTACCCACGTGCTGTTTCTCACCCCCCCACCCCCCACCCCCCGCCTGACCTGCAGTGGCTAACTGACCCTTGACCCCTGGTCCTTACCTCTGGAGAGGGAAGGTGTGACATGTCCTACCTTTCAGCCTTAAATAACTGACGGGTCTACAACTGCTTCAACAGTGTGGGCAGCTCCTCGCGGTCCTATTTGTTCGCAAGCCAAGATATGTACACACAGCACACTGTCAATGCCAATTCTGGGGGCTGATGTAAAAATAATTTGTCCCTAGAGAGCCTCAGTCTTTAGAGAGGAAGGCAAGTGGATGGGCTTGGGATAGACTTCAGGGGCCCTGCAATTTCTGTAGTGGTGAGTTTGTGTGCGTGTGTGTGTTTAGGACAGAGAGGGATGGAGGGAGAGAAAGGGGAAAGGGGAGAGAGACAGAGAGAGACACACACACACAGACTTCATGTTAAAATTTGCTGATCTTGGTTTGCAACTCCTTGCTGGGCTCTAGTCCCAGGTATATTAATCACTTTTGTGTGGCTTGATGAAATACCCGCCACAGACAACTTTAAAAGGAGGGAGGATTTATTTCAGCTCGTGGTTTCGGAGGGTTCGGCCATGGTGACTTGGCTCCCCACTTCTGAGCCTGTGGTGAGGCATAGCATCATGGCGGGGGAAGCGAGCCTCGTGCGGTAGCTGGTTCTTCCCTCAGCAAATAGCCAGCAAAGAAGAGACTGGAAAGACCGAACGAAACTGACTTTTTCCATGGAGGCCCTACTTTCTAAAGTTTCTAGAACCTTTCAAAAATTGTGTCGCCAGTGGGGAAGCAAGCATTAGGTGTGTGAGTTTGGAGTGGATGTTTCATTAACAAACAAAACAAAACCCACCAGGAGCCCACCAGTTAGGGTCTGAAGAAGCCTCCTCATCTGTAGGGTTTGGGGATTTCTGCTGGCGAAACTCAGGCCCACAGTGAGGTGAGAGATGGACGAGATTTGCCTGTGAACCAGCCCAGGCTCATGCTCTCATATAATCCCAGGATAAACTACAGCTGCCCACAGCAAGCTGACTTAGAAACGAGCCAACGTGTGTCTTTGTGTGTGCACATGCGTGTGGTGGCAGAGGCCAACCTTCTGTGTCATTTCCCAGGAGGGCTGTCCATCCACCTTGGACAGGGCATCTCATTGGCTCGAAGCTCATTGAACAGCTATTGAGTCTGGCTGGCCAGAGAGCCGCAGAGATCCATCTGTCTCGTCTCCCCCATTCAACTATGACCATTTTTCCCCCTATTTTTTTTTTTTTTTGAAACAGGATTTCTCTGTATGCCCTCCCTGTCTCACTCTGTAAACCAGGCGGGCCTCAAATTCATAGAGATCCACCTGCTTTTGCCTCTCAAGTACTGTCATTAAAGACATGCGCCACCATACCTAGCTCAATTTTTTTTTAAGGTGGGTTCAGGGGCTCAAACTCACATCCTTATGCTTGTGTGGCAAGCATTTTACCAGCTAAGCTAACTCTCCAGACAAACTATTTTAAAGTAACTTATTTTACATATTTAGAATAGCATATTCTACACATTTATTATTTATTTGTTTGTTTGTTTGTTTATTCTGTGTGTGTGTGTGTGTGTGTATCACAGTGGGCCTTGTCTGATTCTTCATGATGCTCTTATTTCTCAGCCAAGATCTATCTTTCTTTCTTTCTTTCTTTCTTTCTTTCTTTCTTTCTTTCTTTCTTTCTTTCTTTCTTTCTTTCTTTCTCTCCTTTCCTTCTTTCTCTCTCTTTCTCTCTTATTTATTGTGTATATTGTGTTGACTGCATATACACCTGCACACCAGAAGAGGGCACCAGACCTCACCATAGATGGTTGTGAGCCACCATGTGGTTGCTGGGAATTGAACTCAGGACCTCTAGAAGCAGCCAGTGTGCTTACTCTCAGAGCCATCTCGCCAGTCTGGGAAAAGACTATATTCACCTCACACCTAGCATCAGGGACTATTAGAGGAACCAAGGTGATTTTTGAAAACCATGTGAACTCAAGGGAGTGTTCTGGGGTGCATGAAAAAAAGTTCTGAATTCCGCTCAACACAAAAACAGACACACAGTTACACACTATGCACTCCTAGCCTTGAGCACCACTCAGGCTCCAACTCCACAGATGTCAGAATAGAACTAATGTCTATAGCAGAACAATGGTAAACAAAGTAAACAAGCAAATTGTTGTCTAATCGTTTACTGTGCAAGGCCAGGGTGAATGAACTGCAAACACTCGGTATTTGGGCCTGATCAGACCGGAAGAAAGACAGATACTCAGCCACAGTGAGAGGGAGGAAGGGAGGGGGCCGGCGGGAGGGAGAGGATTCTGGCTTCGGTGAGTTCTGGCGGGGGATGAATGAAATCTAGGAGGGGCTGTACAGTCAAGGCGAGCTGTCCTCTGCTCACTAACACTCCATCTTGCTGGAGTATGGGAGCCGCCTCGGGGCCAGAAGCAGTCACGGATGAGAGCGGGGGAGGCAGAGATGGGTGGCTGGAACTAAAAGCGAAAATGAGTCTCTAAATCTCCACGAACTTACATTTTTCTTGCTTACCCTGCTCCTCTCTCTGCAGATGGAAAGAAGCGATGTGTGAAGGCAACCCCACAGTCTCCCGTGGTCAGTGAGTTTCCGCGGGAGGCAGAGACTGGGGCCGAATGCTGCCTGATTCCGTGGGCACAGCCCTGACGGGGAAGCCCTTCTGGAAGGCTGGGTGGTGAACTGGGACCTCAGAGCCTTAAGGAATCGGGGTGATCTCCTCACCTCCTCCCTCTAGCCAGGAATTGGCCATTGTGCTTGTTAAAGGACCCAGATGTCAGAACAGAACTAATGTCTATAGCAGAACAACGGCACAAAGGCTCCTCAACTGGAGTCTGCTTCATTTAGTCAGTTCCTCTTTGCTTCGGAGAGGACCGTGGCTTTGAAGCAATGAGAACATATTTAATCCTGCCCTACCTGGGGCCGCCTGTTTTGTGGCATTTTGCCGAAATCCCAGGGAAGGGACCTCTATAAATGGCAGATGACTCCCAAACCCTTATGTTTCTACATGCCTTTCACTTTCCTAATTAATGCAGAGATCAAATGCTGCAAAAAAAGAAAAAAGAAAAAAGAAAAAAAAATCCCAGGCAACACTTCCAGGGGCTTCTAACTTGGTAAATGGATAAGCCTGCACCCCTGCACCCCGACACAGACTGATGGTGAGGAGGGCACTGAAAAATCCCCAAATCTGCCCTAGGAAGTTGGAAGCAGCCGCAATCGTGGTATATTTATCTAGCGAGGAGTTCTAGCTTCATGTCACTTCCTCATCAAGAATGGGGAAAAGGGTAATTGGATTTAAATGTCAAGATGTTCCAAGTGTGCGGTGGAAGACACATATCTATTTTCTTGGCTACATTTTTTTTTTTTGGCTTTATAATAACGAAAACCACACCACTTGTTGCTGGAAGATAGAACTTGAAGAAAAATGCTGAAGTGACAGCCAGGGGGCAGGCAAAAAATGATTATCAGACGTGGAGGGAGAATGACAATGGACCAGAGGAAGAGTGAGAAACCTTGGCAAGACTTAGCAAGGCAGAGGACATCTGGAGACAGAGCAGTGAGAGCCCCAGGAAAGAGCTGGCTAGGACATCAAGCCTGGGAACACGGCCACACCTCAGAAAAGAGTGGGTCAAGCTTTGTGGTCCCCAAGAACAATTCTTTTCTGGGGGTTCTGTCTTGTGGCTTTTTTTTTTAAGGATTTAATTTTAATTCAAAATTCTGGGTATACGTGTCTGTGTGTGGGAATGTGCACATGAGTGCAGGTGCCCACAGAGGCCAGTAGAGGGCGTCAGATCCCTTGGCGCTGTTTGTGGGCTGCCTCACAGAGATGCTGAGAACTGAACTCTAGTTCTCTGCAGGAGCAGACGCTCTCTAACATGCCAAGCCCTCATCTCTCAGGCCAATTTTGTAAACGAGCATTTGAAAAGGCTCTTAGGGAGGGGACCCTCTCCCCACAGGCTGCTTGCTCCCTAGCAGGCAGTGCAGTTTTGGAAGGTTGTGGAATCTTTGAGATTTCGGGGGCTGCTGGAATTGTGAGTGTCACTAATGGCTGGCCCCGTTTCCAGTCTCCTTTTCTCTTCTTCCTGGTCTACTGAGATGTGAAAGGTGGTACTGTGAAGTGTCACTGCCACGGACCGTGCCGTTTTGGCCCTCAGGCCTCCCCTGCCATGACAGACTTAAAGCCCTGAACCAGTGTAAGGGCACAGCAAGGAACTAGTTGTAGCCTGCTACCGGAACCAGCCAGGAGCCTTTTTGAGTGGCCACCGGAAGCAGCACTAATCATTCCTCCATCCTAACAGGGACACTTGGTGGGTGGGGCCCTGTGTCAGCCTGATGCATAGCCATGGTGACCCTGGTGTGGTGGTCTAAAAGAGAATGACCCCCAGTAGGCTCATCTATTTGAAGACCTGGTCCCCAGTCGGTGGAACATTTTGGGAAGGATGAGGAGGTGTGGCCTTGTTGGAGGACGTGTGTTACTTTGAGGTTTCAAAAGCCCACACCATTCTCAGTTTAGCACTCTCTCTACCTCTCTGTCTGTCTCCTGCTAGTAGAGCAGATGTGAGCTCTCAGCCCGTGCTCCAGTGCCACGCCTGCCTGTCTGCCGCCGTGCTCCCTGCTATGATGGCTGTGGATTCTAAGCCCCTGGAACGACGAGCCTCCAAATTAAATGTTGCCTTTCGTAAGTTGTCATGGTCCTGTTGGTTCTTCACAGCAATAGAAAAAGCAACTAAGACACCTGGTTAGACTGGGGCCTGCCCTCCCACCACCTGTCAATATCCCTGGTGGATTAGGTGAAGGGAGGTGCCCTGGAGTTGGGGTAGAGTGTGTACTGCAGAACAAACAGTAGGTCTGGCATGATCCACCCCTGGTTGGATCATCCACAGCTTACTTCCCAGGCCACGCCTGACCACGAGTGCAGTCCAGCCTCAGAGGACAGCAGATACTGTCTCTGTGTGTTCTCCAATGACAGAGGTCCTCTGGACTGTGTCTAGGCTTAGGATCCATGGCAGGAGTACAATGCACGATGTACTTGCAATAGAGAGCTGATGATGGACTCCCAGCCTGCCTCCTGGTGTCTGTCTTGGTCACCACAAACTGTTGGCTTTGTTGGATTGAGGCCTTGAGGCCACCTATGGACTCTCTTGGCAGGGAGCCCTCAAGGACACTGACACCTGGGTGAATGGTATTGCAGAAAATACCCACTCTTCATTAGAGACACGTGGAAGAGATACTCCACTCCATTATAGGCGGTGCTGGTTCTGAGAATAATCTCTCTCTCTCTCTCTCTCTCTCTCTCTCTCTCTCTCTCTCTCTCTCTCTCTGTGTGTGTGTGTGTGTGTGTGTGTGTGTGTGTGTATGTGTACGGTCTGTGTGCAGAGAGGTGGAATGTCTGGGCTGGAGGCCTACACCCTGCCTCTCACCCATCCACATTCTCCAGCCAGGGGCCCATTTGACACTTTGGCCGTTTGCTCTGCCTTCCTTCCAGCCAGGCTGTTCTGCCTGTGAAGTGTATAAACCCTTGTCTCTTCGAATGTGCCTATCACTCCGCTGTGAGGAAGGTCAGGCCTCCACGGGAGGAAGGCTGCAGGCAGACGGGGGAGGCACCTGTAGCTGCCCTGTCCTTCTCTCTTCCACCCCTTCACAGCCAGGCTGTTGGCAGGAATAGTCTGCTGATGGCTGGGATTTTCTGATCCAAAGCCAAGCCTGGCACTGCAGCTTGCCAGCAAGCACATGCCTTTAAAAGGATGCCTCTACTCCCCTGGGCTGGAAACTCCCCTGCCTGATGTGTGTTCCGGTCTTGAACACAGCACGAAGCTCCCTCAGACACTCTCTCACTCTCTGCTTGGCCTGATGCTAGAGGCAAAGGTTGTTTCATTGGCTGAGCTGGGCAAGGGGAATGGTCCCCAAAGTCCTCCTTCAGGATGCTATCCACTCCCCCAGCCCCAGCCCTGGGAAGGGTTTGTTACGACTTGAAATTCACAGGCCGAAGTTTTGAATGCTCAGCCCTCAGCCTGTGTGACTGACTTCAGAGGCTGTGGAGCCTTTAGGGGATGGGGGTGGGGGACGTGAGGGGGGCAGCCCGGCAGAACTGGGTCACCAGGCAGAGCTTCTGAAAGTCCACGTGCTCTCTGTTGCCTCTGTTTCCCGTGTTCTGCGGTGTGAAGAAAGGTCTATCTAGGACAAGCTCCGACTGGCGTGCCCTCCCCCACCACGGTGGACTGAAATCCCTCCAGAACCATGAAGCAAAGCGAACCTTTCATCTTTGATGTTGCCTCTGCCAGGCATTCTGTCACAGCAATGGGGAAAGTAACGAATACAGGTCTTGAGGGTAAATCAGGACCAGGGGGATGTGACGGGCAAGAGGGGTCGGGGACGGCTCAGTGCTGATACCCTCCGGCTCGGGGCTGAACACACAGGGCCTCCCACAGACCATCTGGAAGCACGTTCTCCCGAGAGTCACGAGCCTGGCACCTGGCCTGCCTGACCACCACTCTAATCCCTTCATCTCCACTCCTTAGGGAGGTGCGGGGCTATGTCACGCTCTGTGAACCCAAGCCACCACCTCCTCACACATAGAGGAGCCTGGCCCTGGCAAGGCAGGCTCACAAATATCTCCCTCTGAGCAGGCTGTAGTGTGACATGAGGGTCCTGGGCGGAGCTCCCAAACATAGAGGGTGGCACACGGAGGGTGGCCGGGCTCTCAGTAACCTGTGCCTTCGGCTCAGAAGCTCTAAGCATCTCGTGTGTAAGACTGCTCAGTTGTATCCCCAGCACTCGGGCACGCTGAAGGAGAGGAGGGAGGCACGAAAGAGCCAGAGGGTCCACGTGACGCAGCCGTCATGCTCATGAATGCACAGCAACTATGGCCACCCCCCCCAAAGTGGGACCCTTCAATAGTCCATCAGGGGTGTGAGAGGGTCTCACAGGGTCCCATCTCTCCTCAAGAAGCCAATGGCAGCTGACTGGTCGCTAGGGGAGGAGGAGTCATTTTCTTCGGTGGTGTGCCACGGTACGGTCCGTGTGTGGGAAAGAGTTAGGTTTTCTGGTAGTGCACCTTCGCCTGCAGGCACAGAAGCAAAGGTTCCACAAGCCACCGTGGCCTGGAACCTTTCCTCATTATAAGACGATCGTCTCTGATATTTTGCTATAGTCATGGGAAGCTGACTAACATGGTCGGTAATGGGCTGTGGTATAATTAAGAACTCATCTGGACTTTGCCTGCGGGTTCCTGACACATAGCTGCGACGCTCCCACAGTTTCCTGCTGGATGGAGTATCTCATTATGTAAACGAGGTCACTGACGGTAGGGAACTCTTAAAGAGCTCAAGATGGACGCCAGTTACCAGAAATATCAACCACTTGAAATGGAGGGGGCCTGATGTCCAAGGAGAGGGTGGTGGCAACTGGGGATTGAAGCCAGTAGGTCTGGACTATTCATAATTAAACAAGAACCTGCTTAAAACTCTGGAAAATGGGAGCTGGAGAGATGACTCCATGGTTAAGAGCACCAACTGCTTTTCCAGAGGACCTGGGTTTGCTCTCCAGAACCCACACGGTGACTCACATCTGCCTGTAACTCCAGTGCCAAGGGGTCTGGTGCCCTCTTCTGGCCTCTGTGAACACGGCACAAGTGTGGTACACACACACACACACACACACATACACACACACACACCCCTAAGCAAACACCCATAAGCAAAAACTAAAATAATAATTGACAAATAAAATTCTAAACAACAAGGTTCAGGAGACCTTCTGGGTAAACAGGCTAATGTCCCGGAGTCATGTCCAGTCATGAACTGGACTCTGTGGAAAAGGGACAGGGAAGCTTTGTATTCAGGACTCAACTAGCCTCTGCACCAGGCAGATCCTCCCTATAAACTGTTGTCAGCTCAACAGTTTCCTGGACTTCAGATCTTTCTAACAAATCCTTGAACACGAAGCAGTCATACGAACGCCACGGTCTGGATAAGCAGCGGGCGGCCTGCAGGCCCCTCCGGGTGGCTGCCGTCTGAAGTAAGGCCTCTGTCCTCAAACTGTGGAGTCTGCTGTTAACTCTGGGTGGCCGATGTCACAGTTCTGTTGCAGCCCAGACCATCTAGGGGTGGCCCAGGACACGAGCTAAGCCTGAGGCATGAGCCTCTGACGGCTGATGGGAGAACAATTATTCCTGACACAAAGACTGGACAATGGGGCCTCCAAAGCGATGGGCAATGTCCTTGACCTCATTCTTAAAGCAGGGGTGAGTGTGAGCTGTGGGGGTGGGCGTGGTTTTCAAGCCTTCAAAAGAAAGACCCTGCTACGGTACACAACGGCTCAGAACCTAACTCACAGGCTAAGTGCACGCGCTGGGCCGACAGACTATGTGAAGAGGAAAATCAGCCGTGGAACAAGTTGGGCAGGAAACAAGGAGCTCCCGCACCTCCATCCCAATGCCATGGAGGCTGTGGCAGCTTCCCACGCTGTGTCTGCGCCAACCTGCAGGGACACATCAGTACCTCTCACGTGCTGTGACGAAACGCCGGACAGACAGCAACTTGAGGTCGGGAAGGTATTGTCTGGGCTCACGGTTTAGGCTCGGCATAGCACGGAAGGAATGCGGTAGGTCACGGCATCACTGGTTGGAGACTGTTCACAGGTTGGTGGATCACGAAGCAGAAAGCCAGGCCAGAAAGGTCTAGCTGTAGCCTCGGGCCCGCCCCCCGTGACAACTCTGCCGCTCATGCCTCAAAGCCAGGCCAGACATTGGTGACCAAGTGTTCAAATACAAAAGCTAGTGAGGACAGTTCTCATCCAAACCATAACACAGCAAACCAGGGGATCTAGCCATCCCCACCCCCTCTGGAGTGACTCATGCGAAACTTGAACCTTGTCCGTAAGCGCCCTACTCCAGAGTCTAACGCGGAGCAATGAGATCTAACAGAGAGAAGATCATGCACCCACCTGGCCTCTCACCGAGCACAGCCTCCACATTCTCTCCTTTGATTCCCGTAGGCTCCTCTACAGAGAGCCCTCTCAACAGCGGTCCAATGTACGAGTTTTCATTTATTTATCTTTAATTGTATGTATGCCCGTGAATCTGTACATATGTGCATGTGAGCGTAGGACTCACAGAGGCCAGAAGAGGGCTTCAAACCCCCCTAGAATTGGAATTATAGGAGCTGTGAGTTGCCTGACGCACAGGTGCTAACACAGGTGGGTGTTGGCAACCAAATTTGTCTTTGCGGTTCCAGGACAGAGGGCTCGGATTTCATTTCCCACCTACAGATTAAGGCGTGCTGCTGAGTCTGTCTGCTCTCCACCCGAAAGCCAGCACATGGCAGGCAGAGAGGGTGGGGGAGAGATCAGGTTTATTCGAGGGCTGGTACCCAGGAGGGTGACTGCCCCTAGAAACAACCACCCCAGGGAACTCAGAGTTGCTGATGAGGCATCTTACGATGCACTGGGATCCTTTACTCTCTCTCTCTCTCTCTCTCTCTCTCTCTCTCTCTCTCTCTCTCTCTCTTTACTTTGGTGTTCTGTGTGAGGGTGTCAGATCCCCTGGAACTGGAATATTAGAGTTGTGATTTGGGTCCTCTACAAGAGCAACGAATGCTCTTAAATTGCTGAGCTATTTCTCCAGCCCCCTTTTCAACTTTATGAAGGAGAGAAGGCAATATGTATCCTATGAAGTGTGAATTTGGATCTTTCCCCAGTGCTGTGTCTACCAGTGGTGGTGGCAGCAAGCTACGGATTTGACCACACGGTCATTTAGGGAAAGCACGTGGCCCCCGTGGCAGGCTCTGCTCCTAAGCCAGTGTGCTTGGTAGGCAGAGTGCTCTAAACGTGATCGTGACTTAAGATTACTTCATACACGCTGTGGGATCTTATTCGGCTGCAAAGAACAAGGTCCCACAGTCTTTTAAAAAATACATAGAACTGGAGGTCATTGTGCTAACACAAGCTAGACTCAGACAAAAAAAAAATCATGTTTTCTTTCATATGCAGAACCAAGACACAAATATCTTAAAAGCGGAAGGCCAGCCTGAGCTACAAAGCAAGTTCCAGGACAGCTAAGGCTGTTATACAAAGAAACCTTGTCTCAAAAAAACAAAATAAAAAAACAACAACAAAACCACCACCAACAAAGAAACCCTGTCTCAAAAAAGGCAACCCCAACAAACAAACAAACAAACAAACAAACAAACAAAAAAAACCCCACCCAAACCAAAGCAAACCAAAAAACCCAAATATCTTAAAATTTCAGAAAGCTAAAAATAAAGAAGAAATACTGGGTATATCCATGAAGAAATAAGGACACACACACGCATACACACACACATACACACATACACACATACACTCACACAGAGAGAGAGAGAGAGAGAGAGAGAGAGAGAGAGAGAGAGAGATTGAGAACTGAAGAAGAGCCAGACACTGTCCAGTGGTTAAAAGCTCCCCGAGAACTGAGACTTGATTCCCAGTACAACATGGCAGCTGTCTAACTCTAGTCACCGCGGATCTGACCATCTCTTCGGGTCTCTGAGAGCAAAGCATGCATATGGCACACAGGCCTATAGTCCAAATTCCAACACACACAGAAATAGAAAGAAATAAACCTCTTTTAAGAGATTTAAGATTTGGGTTGGGGGGGGGCGTTCGCTGGAGAGATGGTTCAGCGGTTAAGAGCAAGGCCTGCCCTTCCAAAGGACCCGGGTTCAATTCCCAGCACCCACATGGCAGCTCACAACTCTAATATTCCAGTTCCAGGGGATCTGACACCCTCACACAGAACACCGAAGGGGAGAGAGAGAGAGAGAGAGAGAGAGAGAGAGAGAGAGAGAGAGAGAAAGAGAGAGAGAGAGAGTAAAGGATCCCAGTGCATCGTAAGATGCCTCATCAGCAACTCTGAGTTCCCTGGGGTGGTTGTTTCTAGGGGCAGTCACCCTCCTGGGTACCAGCCCTCGAATAAACCTGATCTCTCCCCCACCCTCTCTGCCTGCCATGTGCTGGCTTTCGGGTGGAGAGCAGACAGACTCAGCAGCAAGCCTTAATCTATAGGTGGGAAATGAAATCCGAGCCCTCTGTCCTGGAACCGCAAAGACAGGTGGTAGGGCGACTTCATATTCTTTCCACTTGCGATGGCTTCCGTGTGGCACAGCTTCATTGTGAGCTGAGGAGGATCTTCGGTAACCTCTCGCCCTTTCTCTAGCTGTGTTTCCCTCCAGGGAGAGGCATTATTTTCAGAAAATTTCTCCCAAGTAATCTCTCAGCATTGTCCTTGCCAAATCCCTCTGTTTCTTCGCATGGCAGCCAGGGTAACCTATTACACTGTAAATCAGAAAATACCAACTCTCCACTTCAGTGGAGACAACTGAGTGAAGTCAGCTTCAGCCATATCCCACCAGTAGTAGGCACCAGTGAGGGGCTGGGGGTGTGGCTCAGTGGCAGAGCCCCTGCCTAGAATCCCCCAGTGAGGGGCTGGGGTGTGGCTCAGTGGCAGAGCAAGTACCTAGAATGCACAAGGTCCTAGGTTTGATCTCCAGTGCTCTACCATCAGCTCAGGGTTCCCTTGTTTCCTTGTCATCTGCTTGAGATGCCACCAAGAGGAAGGTTTTATTTATCCCATGATTCCCCAACACAAAAGGGAAAAAGAGGCCCAGCTTTTTAGAGGACCTTCCAACATCTACCGGAAGGACCAAGCTTCTAAATCATGAGTCTGGAGACACACATAGCCATAGCCGAACCACAGCAAATGTAGTTGCAGAGAAAAACAAACAAACAAACAAACAAACAAACAAACCAACAGCCATTCCCCAGGAGGCTGCCTCCTCCCTTCGGCTACAGATGCCACCTTAACACAGCATCAGTACCAGGTCACGGGTAAGTTTAACTAGACGAGATTGTGTATGTTACATAAAATTTGCCCAAGACATCCAAGGTTGGCTGCATACCTGAAAGAGTGCCTGAATGGCCTGAGAGAAGGTAGGCTGGGGTCTGGAGCTAAAAATGTAAAATCAAGTGTTCCATCTGCCATGCCAGAACCCACTCGAGCCGCCCTGAGTGCCAACCACAGTGCTAACGGCACTTACCAGGGTCTCAGGGCTCCACTCGTCACAGCACCGGATTGGTGCCCTGATTGCCCATAGCCCACCCTTGGCTCAGCCATTCCATCTGGCCGGACTGAAAGAGTGCCGAGCAGACGGAGACACAGACTTTCTCTCTCTCTCCATCATAAAACAGTGCAGTCTGAGTTTGGGGCTCAGCAAAGCAGTAGAGTCCAGAGAAGATGGTCACCAGGAGGGAAGGCACATAGGTTACACAAACAGTGGAGAAGCTGGAAGGCAGCCACCAGCCTGCTCCTGCAGGAGGCTTCCCCAGGGAGCGGAGCCACTTGGCACCTGGTCACGGTAATTACCGCTGAACTTTAAAACCTAACGCAGCAAAACCACAAATATTTAACATGCGCTTCTCCTCCCGGGGGGCCCCCCGAGGAAACAAGAGCAAATGGCCAGATTCACAACATGAACTCCCAAGTCTGTTCACAAAACGAATTAATAAAGAAGCCGGCCAATGGGAGCCGTGGTGCTTTGGCGAGCTTCGAGGCCCAGCCTCCAGGGTCCTCTGGCGGCCACGGACTCTAGGCTTCCGGAAGCCCACACTGGGACTTCATGGCACAAGCACACGACAACACCCGTGTGCATGGGTGTACACACCCGCAGTCTCGTAAGAGCCAGAAGCTGCACGTTCTGTGTGTAAAAAACCGTGGGCCATCATCCCTGCTTCCTGGTGGGTGTGGCCCAGCAGAGGACACCGTGACAGCCTGGTCTAGCCTGTGTTAGCACAGGCTGTGAGCCTGGTTTGGGACAGCAGATGGAGCACTTCTGGAAGGGGCTGTTTGAGGGCCTAGGTTTTCCCATGCCAAGAACCTGGAGTCAGCCCGTGGACAGTGGTTTGAAGAATGCAAAGGGATACGCTCAGGGGACCACCAGCGGCTCCCCGGGACTCTAGAGGGAGTCAAGAAAGGGATACAGTTGCATTGGGCCCAGCTGTACCCTGCTTCTACGCTGGGGATCGGATCCCTGGGGTCCAAAGGCTTGTTCTACCTCAAGGCTGAAGCCTCACACCAGAAGGGCTCAGTGCCAGGGCCTGGTGTGCCCAGGCTCAGGGCAGAACAAGCTCAACGTAGATCTCAGCTGGCCACCAACCATGCAAGGGGCCCCAGCTATGGCAACTGACCTTCATACTCCATTCTGGCTGCTTCCCACTAGGCCAGAAGACAGAGGATGGCCTCCAGGGCACAGCTCCAGAGCAGCATCCTCTGGGCTCCCTGCACTCAAACTACACCCCACGACCAGACCCTGGACCAGGCCACCTGAGCCTCCCCAAAGCATCTATCCTAGTCAGACAGGAGGGGACGGTGGATGCCAGGACCAGAGATGAGGCTGAACCCTGCGATCCAGTTCTCCTGGCCCACCTCTTGTCACCCCAGTTGAGACCCCCAGAATCCTGGTTTGGGAGACTCCTCCTAGAGGGAGGTTGGTGGAGGTGTTTCGGAGTCAAGGGAGAAATAAAACCAAACTCTTGGTGACATCTGGACTAGATGGTGACAAAGAAGCAGGTGCTCCCTGGGCTAATGGTGTAGCAGTGGAAAAAACTCCAGGGCTGTTCTTCCTCAGGCCCCACAATGAAACAGCAGGGACCATGGACCATACCAGTGACCATGACGCACACATGCGCACGTGGAGACACGGAGACATGGAGACACACACACACACACACACACACACACACACACACACAGAGGGAGAGAGATAGGGGGAGAGAGAGAAGAAGAGGGAGAGAGACAGAGACAAAGACAGAGAGAGAGGAGATTGGTTTGAAATGAGGCCTCCCTGTGTGGCACAGGCTAGCCCCCACCTCCCCAGTACTGAGATTACAAGCTTGTGTCGTTACATTACACACGTGACCACCGTATCTTAGTTTTTGCCTTTGCGAATCTCATTACTGGAAATCTCAAATGCGAAGGATTGGAACTTCTGGCCCAGCCCATATTGGAAGAACCCTCAACAGTTGTGGGTGGGCAGACTCAGGAACAGGATACCCCAGAATCTGAGTATGGTGGGGGGGACTAAAGCAAGACAGAGGCTCTTCCTATCTCTGTTGAGCTTCAAACACTTGGAGACTCGCTTGGGTTCCACCATCACACAGCCACATGGCTCGTGGGCCTCCCTTACCCTACAAAGTACACACCACATGCATGCACTCCCGTGTCCATCACGACAACCCACGCACCCCTGTGTGTAACCGGAGGCAAGCAGGTCTCTTGGTGGGAGCTGTGCCCTACAGATGCTCTCCTGGAGCACCAGAAAACCACCACCTCCTGGCCTTCCCATCATGCCCGGAGGAGGCAGTTCCTCAGGAGACAGACTGCAAGACTCCAGGGGACCCCTGCTTCGCTGCACCTGGCCTCTGGCTGGGACACGCCCAGGAGACAGCCGCAGAAAGGGCAGTCTCCACCCCTGTCACTCTCCCCACGGAGCCGGCCTCTCTGTGCCATCTGCCTTGGGAGCCTAACGCCTGCTGCCTGCAGTCGGTCTTCCTGTCTGAGCCTATGGATGCTCCAAGGATGGGGAGCGGAAAGTGAGGCTGGGAAGGAGAAGGAGCAGCAGTCGGGGCTCTAGCCGATCTGTCTAGGTCTGACCTCTGCCTGGCTTTGGAACTGCCCCTGGCTGAATGGAGCCCACCCACCAGCAGCAGCCAGAACACTGTGCAGCGGCAGCACGGTGCGGAGGAAGGGCGTCCTGGCGGCTGCCGCCACTGCTGGCACACACTTTAAGGTGTCTTCAATTATTCATGGAGATTTGGAAGAGCTGTCTGCCTGCCCAGAGCCGCCCTGCAGCCACACTTGGCAGGATGGAAGCGTGCCCACTCCTCTGTCTGTGCCCCATGGGGGACATAGGTGCCCTCCTCTAGGAATAAAGGAGCAACTGAAAAAGAAAGGCACCTCCCATGCTGTTCCTGGCCCCAGTGGGTAAGGACCGGCTGTCTCCTGCTCTCTTCTTCCTTCCCTTCTTCTGAGAGACTGTGCCCTGAGGGACAGGGCACAGCTACAGCCTGGGGAGATAGCTCCTGTCAGGAAGAGGCATGCCCAACAGGGAGAGAGTGGATTGGATCAGGATAGAGAGTCTAGGAAGGGTCTGGAGTCCTAAAACCAGCCAGCAAAGCCTGGCCAGAGCTGCTCGCTGCACCCACACAGGGCTGCTGCCATATGGAGACGGGGGTACCCACATCCAGGCACAGCGCCCAGTAAACCAGGCACAGTACTAGGGAGGGAGGTGCCCACCTGCTGCTCCTGTTCCTGGCTCCCCCCCCCCCCCGACTCCGTGCACGCTAGCATTTCCTTCCTCGGGGCCTTTACCATCCAAACTAGGTGACATCTCACGCTAAGAGGGACCCAGGACGCCGGGTCCAGCTGGACCAACTGGCTTGGTTTATGATCATGTCAGAGGATTCGGATCAGATGTACTCACATGGGTGAGGACTGGTGAAACCGTGGAAATGCCAGGGCCACCCCTTGGTTTGAAGCAGTTGAGTTCTGGGGACACTGAGGTGGCGCCAGAAGGCGGCTCTCCTGGAGGAGGCCCCTTGTGAGGAAAGGCTCCCGTCCAACTCACGTCCTCCTCCTCCTCCTCTACTTTCTCCGGCAGAAAGGACAACAGGTGAGGGCTTGGCCATTCACAGCCTCCCCAAGTATGTGCCCGGTGAGATCAACGTGGAAACGTTCCAGGGTAGGAAAGCCTGTAAGGCATGCTGTCTCCCAGAGAGATGACTCAGGGCCCCCAAGGGTGCTGCAGCGTCCAGCATACAGTCACACTGGATGACAAATACAGGTCTACAGGCACACGCAAAGTACACAGGTACATGCTTTTCCTGGCAGAAAGAGACAGACAGAGAGAGACAGAGACAGGCAGACAGACAGAGACAAGGAGACGGAGAGATCTGCTCACAGGTGCAGACCCTGAGCCCCCAGTCATGGCAGGATCACGTGTAGGAAACGTGAGCCAGGTCGGCACCCCGGGCTCCGCAGGGGAGTGCGGCTGAGGAAACTTTGCTGGTGCCTTCTGGGAGCCACGCCGGTCCTCTGGCAGGGTGAACGCCAGGTGAAAGATGATTAGCTGTCTCTCGGCGCTTGATGGATGCGGCCCTCCCTCTTCCCCTGCTCTTGGCGGAAGGCTGACGCATTTATTGATCCACTTAGTGTATTCAGATCAGCAGCTGAACACAGGCTGAGCTGAGATTAGCTGAAGAACATGGGAGCCGGGGCGGGCTGTGGCGGGGTGAGGGCTGCAGGGGTGTCTACCTGGTCACCCCTGCCTCCTGAAGGCCTGGCTCAGCTGGGAGGTACTTAGCTAGGATGCCCAATGCGTGTTTCTTCTGGAAATGTCATCTCCAGGCAGGTCCCTTCCTGGATCATCTTAGCAACCATGCATTCCCAGGCCTCGTTGAAGAGGGAGGGGGTAATAGGAGGGAACCGTGATGAAGAAACGCCCAGAGCAAGCACTGGGGTAACAGTCACGGGAGACCATCCAATCTAGAAATGCTAAAGCTCCCAGCCTGCTTCCCAGGAGACAGTGGTCTACATTGGACAACGGCTTAAGTCTAGTAAGTCTTCGCAGAACTTCCCTCATTCATCCCTTACACTACCTACCATTCACCCACACGTCTATCCATCCATCCGCTCATCACATATCCACCCACCCAGCCAGCCACACTACAGTATCCATCCATCCATCCATCCATCTACACTACAGTATCCATCCATCCATCCATCCATCCACCCATCCATCCACTCACCCACCCATCCATCCACACTACAGTATCCATCCATCCATCCATCCACCCACCCATCCATCCATCCAACCATCCAACCATCCATCCATCTATCCACACATCCATCCACTAACCTCCCCATCAGCCTTCTAGCCACCTGTCCACCAATCCATCCACCCAACAAACATTTATTAATCACGTGGCATTTGCTAGGCCCTGCAGAGACAGGACGGAAGTGTGGAGTGGAAAGACAGAGAGACCTGGGTCCTGGCCCAAGAAACATCCAAAGTCAGAGGACAGGGCAACAGAGCTGTCATGAGCTGGCTGAGGGCGCCCTCTGCTGGCACTGAGGCAAACACACCCCTGGACGCGTCACTGGCTGTATGAAGAGGGCTTAGTCTGCAGACGGGCAGCCTTTCCACTGAGCCCTGCCATGTCCCACAAAGGCTTCCTTTGTGTATCCGTGGTTCAGGGATCAACTTGCCTTGAACCTGGGGATGGCTGCAGGTGCATCAGGCGTCTCTGATCAGACCAGGCCCATCCAGCTCGAGAGAGTCAGGGCACCGGTCCTCGACGGCTCCCAGTGGGCCAGTGACAGCGGCCACTCTGATCTGAGCCATGATGGCCACGACCCCCTAAAGCAGAGGCCTCTCAGGCGCCAACCCCAGTCCCCTGGCTGTGCTGTCCACCAGAGCAAGAAGGGGACTGGGGGGTGAGGCAGAGACGCCAGGTGCTCAATACTGCTTGCCTGTTTTGCTCGCTCTTCTGTGTCTTTCTGGATTTGCCATTCGGACTTTGGTGGCCAGTCCTCTGCTAGTCAATAGAAGCCAAGAGTGTATGTGATGTGTCTGTCTGTCTATTTGTACAGACACATATGTTATATATAATTTATATATATATATTAAGTGTGTGCTATGTACATATAGGTATGTATATATGTCATGATGGTATAGATCTGTGTGCATATGGGTGGCACATGTATGGTACGGTGTATGACGTGTATTGATATGTGTGTGTGTGGTGTACATATATGTGTGTGCTGTGTATGGATGGTATGTACATAGCTGTGTGTGTGTGATGTGTAGGATATGTGTACTAGCGGGAATGAATGGTGTGTGGTGTGTACATGCATGTGATGGGCATGTGTATGTGTGTTCCCTGTGTGTAGGTGGTGTGCGTGTGGAGTACTTGTGAAGCTTGTACAGTATGTGTATGTATATAACATGCGGTGCATGTGGGCGGTATACGAGTGTTTGTGGATTGTGTGTATATGGGTGCTATGCAAGCATGTGCTGCGTCTGTGTGTGGTGTGTGCATGTATGGCATGAGTCTGTCTTACACATGGTTGGGCAGCGTGTGCATGACCTGGCCCAGACAGTCCTCCTCGTTCCTTCCTTCCACAGGTACCAGGAACTTCCTGTGCCCTCCTTCCTCTGCTGACGGACAGGGGTTCTCTAGCAGGGAATTTCTGGGGCTCATGGGGGAGGGGCTGCCAGGCTCTTCACTGCTGCAGTGATAGCAGGATCCTTCATGGTAAGAACAACTATCATGCTTCCACGGGGAGTTGAGTCAGGGCTCTCCTTTGTGGCCTGAGCCCTCCCACTCTCAAACAGCAGCCAGTGGAAGAGCGTGTGGCCATCGAGGTGGCCCTGTCACAAGGCAGGACGCCCACCTGCTCTGATGGTAGCAGCACAGAGGAGGCTGATACACTGGGACTGACACCCATGCTGCCCTCCACTGAGTGGGAGACCCAGGCTTGCCGTGACCCTTCGGTAGCCACAGCAGGCTGCTCCAGACCCATCCTGCTGGATGAGGCTCACTCGCTCCTGCCCGTTCTGCTGAACAAACCTCATCTACTTCTGACCATCTTCCCAGCGTGCTAGGCAGCTCGGTGGGCTTGACTTGGAAGTGGGTGCTTGGCTGTCCTCTGCCTTCCATCCTCTTCAGCCATTACAGGCAGAAATAAAATGCAGCGCTGAGGCCAGTCTAGTCTATCCAGGTGACCAATCTCCCCTCCCCCCACCCCCCCATTAGAATCCTGTCACATTCCTGGGCTTGTCATCCAGTACGGGGAAAATCAGTGCTCTCTCTCTCACACACACAGTTCTTTCATCTTTCTGGATAGCTTGGGCTGGCTTTGAACTCGTGAAGTGGTTTAGGCTGGCCTCTCCATCCTCCATCCCCATCTTCTGGAGTACTGGAACAACAAGCCTGTGCTACCACGCCTAGCTGTTACACTCTTTCAGAAAGCACTCCGCTCTCACTCTTTCCTCAGAGAACAATCGTCAGGGAGCTCCAGCCACTGAAGCGGGTGCCTCGAGTGGGGTGGATCCTTAGGCATAATGCACACTTTCCTCGAGAGGGCACCAAGGCCCTGGAAGGGAGAGGCGGAAGGAAGGCCGAAGGAGTACACTGTACATTATCTTGCCTTAGGCGTGCAGCTCATTCCATTGGTCTCACAGCTTATACACAGGCATCTGATGGACAAGACTCAGCCCCACTCTGGGTATCCCTTCTGGCCGGGGGAGAGGCCTGGAATATGCCTGCACGGAATCAGGGGCTCCCCACCCGACCCTCTCCCTGCCGACAAAAGGAGTTCGCTTTATATCAGGGGAAGTGTAAATGGCTTTAAAAACATGAATCAATATCAGCCACGGTTTGGAAGACGCGTTTCATTGGGGAGGCGGCAGACACTGCTGGCCTGCCTGGTTTCTTGTTATAGAAAGCCACACACCTGCGACATCATTGGTGGGACTGTTGAGAAGAGACTGGGCACGCCTTGGCAACTTCAGGCTGAGGAGGGGTGGGTAGCAACGCAGCCCTGGGTAAACAGACACCCAGCTGAAGCCCAGGAGAGCAGGCGCCTTGCAGAGCAAGAGCTAGGGAGGCAGGGAGCACCTGGCATCCGGGAAGCCCAGAGAGGTGCCCGGGCCCTCCCTGATCACACACAGCTCCCACCTTTCCACGAAGTGCCCCAGGCCCCACGAGATCCAACAGGGACTCAAGAACTGGTGGCTGCCTTGGCTGGGTGGGGAGGCTTTCTCGCCCTCCTCCTCAGCCCGCAGCCTTTACCTCTTCCCGAGAAGGCTTCTGGGTAAACACAGAGGACTGAGCATACACATTTATCTCAGCTTCCCTCTAAGATCACAGTATAACGACAGCAAAGAATGAAACAGATAGCAGCCCACGGTGACAAACAGCACTGGTGGGGGACGGCAGCAGATGACAGATTCCAACACATTTCTGGAAAGCGAGAAGAGGATCAAGGGTGGGAACGGCTTCTACGGGTGAGGGGGACACGCTGGCCGAGCCCACGGGGTGCACGTGGAAGCTGATAGAACCCACAGCAGAGGGAGGAGGGCCTGAAGACGGCAGGAGAGACAGCTAGCTGAGCTGGAGACCCCGGGCGATTTCCCGCTTCCACTCCTGGCCAGAAAGCTCAGAGGTGCCTTGGAGCGACTGGCAGAGGGCAAGCAGACTTCAGGTTTGGATTGGGGCGCGCTGATGACAGAGGTAACAAGAAGCCTTCAGATGGGACGGTTGGAAGCCCAGAACTTCCTCCCCAGCATGTACACACGGACACCCTTCCCAAGGCTGGAGATGGTAAACCTCTCACAGACTCAGTTGTGGGCTCCCCCTAACTCACTGTGTTGGAGTCCTAATTATTACTACATTAAGGAAGGTGAGTTAAGATGGCGCCATGAGAGTGGGTCCCACACGGCTGGTATCTTTATAAGAAGAGAAAGGTAGGATTTAGACGCACAGTAAAGAGCATGTAGAGAAACTGGGGGGAACTGGAGAGATGGCTCAGTGGTTAACAGTGTGCACTGTTCTTCCAGAGGACCCGAGTTTGATTCCAGCACCCATGTTGGTGGCTCACAACCATACGTAACTCCAGCTCTAGGGATCTGACACCTCTGGTTCAGGGGGCACCTGCACTCAAGTACCCATACTCACAGACAGACAGACAGAATGAGAGAGAGACAAAGAGAAGGTGGTACATACAAGCCAAAGAGAGAGAGAGAAAGAAGAAAACAGCCCAGTTAATACCTTGATCCTGAACTCCTAGATTCCGGGGCTGTTGTTTAAGCTACCTGGTCCATAGGAATTTTGTTACAGCAGCTGGAGCTAGCTAACACGCTCTTTCTTGCAACATTCCAGCAAGATGGCAGGCTCCTCACATCAATTCCTTGAGTTAAGGGCCTGCTCCCCCTGTGCTAAATGAGGGCTTTGGTGCCCAACTCATGACTATGAAAGTGTCACTAAGGGTCACCAAGTGTTTGGAAAGCCTCCACCATAAGAGCAATCAAAAGGAGCAAACAGAATCTGATGACTCACTGGAAATAGAAATAATTCATGCAGTAGTAAAACAAAAACAAAAACCCTAGAACAACTTAAATGTAAATCATCAAAGACGCGGAAGCTGGAGGGTCGCAGGTTCAAAGCCGGCGTGGGTTATCTACTGAGACCGCCTAAGGACAAAACAAAACAGTGCATATTTGTAATAAACACCACCCAGATGTGGAGAGAAATAACACTCTAATACGCTGATTAAAAACAGGTCCACCATGTAGCGTAAACTGACAGAAAACTATGGACCATTTATGGAGTGTGATTTGTTTGTATCAGTGACAGCCAGGTAAGAAAAGCGTTGGGGCTGGTGAGATGGCTGAGCAGTTGTGAATGCTTCCTGCTCTTCGATTCCCAGCACACAAATGAGGCAGCTCACAATCACCTCCAACTCCAACCCCCGGGGATCTGACACCTGTGGCCTCTGCAGGCACCTGTACTTAGCCACACCCAGACACAATTAAAAACAATAAAAATAAATCTTAAAGAAGAAGGGTCTTCAGAGAGAAAGTCTGCACACTTACAGTGTTTGTATGCTAAGATTACTTTCTAGATGTGTCCACCCACATGCTGGGTAAAGGTTCTCCGGATCCTAAGTTTTCCCAGGCGCCTCTGGACCCACAGAGAATTATTCCTGGTTGGTCTGAAGGGCCAGAGACTTACACACTTGCTAAAGAAGCCAGAAGGAGGCCAAGCACACAGCAGGTGCTCAATGACAGTTTCCTGGACAAGGGGCTGGCCTGGATGGACACATGAGAAGGAGATGGACAAATATACATTGAGTGGATGAGGGGTGGGTGGATGGATGGGTGGGTGGATGGTGGATTGGTCTGAGGCTTGATGGATGGGTGGTGGATTGTGGGGATGCATAACAGATGGCTGGCGAGACAGAGCCAGCTAAATCATCAGGGAAGTGAAGGTCACCCTGAGAGCTGTTGTCTGCCTGCCGATAATCTGCACACTTCATGGGCCCTATCACCTTCTGCCTGAGCAGTCACTGATGCCCTGAGAAGAAGTTTAACCTGTTGAGTTGCCAAGGCAACCAGAAGCATGCTAGAATGCAGAGCTTACAGTCTTGGGGAAGACTTGTCTTCTGTTTGCTAAATTATAGTCCATCAACCTTCCCTCGGGGGCCTGATCCTATCATTTCAAAAGCTGGCCAGCAAGTCGGTGCATTCTTTCCTGATCCCACCTCTGGGGGGAGAAGGCTGCGGCCTCGCCAGGAGCCCCGTGTTACCCACAAGTAGTTCACAGCTCCAGCAGCGGCTGAGATCATGTTGGAGGCAACAGCAGGAGGCAGGCAACAGCATAGCCAGTGGGTGCAGTAGGAGCACCGCGCTCTTCACAGGATGTGACCAGGACCAAACAGCAGCTTCGGGAGGGACGCATGCAAACGACTTGTCCACGGGCAGGGATGGGGCTCTTCACTGTCCAGAAAGGGCACAGCTCAGAGGGCAACAGGAAGAACATGATGGATGGGTGCATGGATGCATAAGGGATGGATGGATGGATGGATGGATGGATGGATGGATGGATGGGTGATGGATGGATATTAAATGGATATGGTGGACCAGTGGATGGACTGATGGAGCACGTGTGGGTAATAGGTAGATAGACAAGGGATAGATGGCTGGATGGGTAGAAGGATGATGGATGGGTGAATGGTTAGTTTAAGTGTTGGGTCAGTGTCTTAGAGAGGAAGCAAAGGAAGAAAAAGAAACCATGGAGGAAGAAGGAGGCGGAGACAATACAATATCTACGTTCAAAACAGTTGAAGTCAGGGGCCAGAAAGATGGCTCCCTAGGGAAGGAGCAAACCAAGCCTGATGCCCTGAGTTTCATGCCTGGCACCTATACGGTGGAGAAAGAGAACCAACTCATGTAAGTTGACATCTGACCTTAACACATGTGCTGTGTCCAGTACACACACACACACACACACACACACACACACACACACTAACTTGAAACAGACCACAACAATATACGAGAAACTTATAAAACTCTTGGAAGAAAGCATAAGTGCATATCTTTGATCTTAGGTTAGGCAAACATGTCATAGACACAACACCAAAAAAATGACCCATAGAAGAATTGCACTTCTTCAAATCAGAAAATCTAAAGCAGATGCTGTAGATGGGGCAATCTTTGGGCAGAGTGCAGGGAATCTTATGAAAGAAGTGGAAAATAATAAGACCTGGAAAGGACAGGAGCTCCACAAGGAGAGCAACAGAACCAAAAAATCTGGGCACAGGGGTCCTTGGTACAACCAAGGACCATGCATGGAGATAACCTAGAACCCCTGCAGAGATGTAGCCCACGGCAGTTCAGTGTCTAAGTGGCCTCCATAGTAATGGGAACAGGGACTGTCTCTGACATGAACTGATTGGCCTGCTCTTTGATCACCTCCCCCTGATTGGGAAGCAGCCTTACCAGGTCACACAGGAAGACAATGCAGCCACTCCTGATGAGACCTAATAGATTCGGATCAGAGGGAAGGAAAGGAAGACCTCCCCTATCAGTGGACTTGGGGAGGGGCATGTGTGGAGAAGGGGAAGGGAGGGAGGGATTGGGAGAGGAGGAGGGAGGAGCTACAGGGGGATACAAAGTGAATAAAGTATAATTAATAAAAAAAATAAAAGTTCTATTTATTTTAATAAAAAAGAAATCAAAAGGACAAGTTGCAGACGGAGATTCTTTGCAGACCCACTGTAGTAGAGAATTAGAACTCAAGACAAAGGCAGTCCATTTCCACATGGGCGTAAGACAGTCCATTTCCACATGGGCGTAAGGCTGAAGAAGCAGTTCACTAGAGAAGATACTAAAACGGCAATAAGCACAAGCAAATATGCCTGACATCATCAGCCATTGCAGAAGCGCAAATCAAGACCGAAGGGAGTCTCCTCACTTCACACTGGTTGGCATGGCTGTAACTGAAGAGGCAGATAACAGTAAGTGCTGGGGACAACATGGACACATCTGCCCCATCCATTGCTGGTGGGTGTGGCCACATGAGTCTGGGCTGGCGATTTCATTCAAAGTCAGCCTACAGCCTGGCAAATCTACCCCTAAGAATCCATCTGCCCAAGGAAATGAAAACACACGTTCACACAAGCGTGTGCACAGAAATGTACATAACAGCACGACACATAACAGACAAGAAGGCATGAGCAACCTGCAGACATCAACCTGTGGGGGAGTGAGCCAAAATGCTACAGAATGTTAACTGATGTTAACGCGATGTTAACTGATACAATTCAAAAGGAACAGGGTGCCTGTCCTGGTGAGTTTGAAGCTGAGGTGACGAAACAGCTAGAGTCAGTCCAGAAGAGAGAGCCTCTTTCTGTGAGCAAGCCTGCAGTGAATGGCTGATAGGGAAGGGCCCAGCCCACTGTGGGTGGGGCCAGCCGTGGGCAGGTGGTCCTGAGCTCTATAAGAAAGCAGGCTGAGCAAGCCATGGGGAACTAGCCAGGAGGTAGCACCCTGCTCCCTATGGCTCCCATGTCAGCTCCTGTCTCAGCTGCTGTCATCTCTAGGTTCCTGCCTGGAGTTCCTGCCCTCACTGCCTCCGGAGATGCAGTGTGATCTGAGAGTCCTGAGCGGAAAGAAAGCCTTTCTTCCCCAGGCTGCTTTCTGGCCATGGTGCTTATCCCAGCAACAGAGAGCATAACTAAGACAGTGCTGAAAGCGCCGAAGAGATGAATCCTCAAAAGTGTGTCTGCTAAAGGCCTGGGGACCTAGCTCAGTGGTGAGGCAGTCACTTAGTACACAGGATGCTGGGTCAAATGTCCAGAACTACAATCTAACTAATAAAACGATGCTGGAGAGATGACTGCGTGGTGAAGAGCTCCCAACGCTCTTCCTAAGGACCCAGTTTTAGTTCCCAACACCCACATTAGGCGGCTCACAACTGCTTGTAACTCACGTCTACAAACTCTGATGCCCTCTTCTGGCTCTGGGTGCACGCGCACACACACACACACACAGAGTAATAAGAACAAATCTTAAAAAAAAAAAAAAAAAAAGAACATGCGAAAGAGAAAGAAGCCAAGGGGAAAAAGGCCAAATGTCACATGATCACACTTACAGGAAGTGGGTTTTTTCTGAAGATGGACCCTACAAAGAACAGCTGTGGACTTGTGGTTGCTGGGGCCAGGGGTGGTGGAAATGAGACGGGAGGTAGGTAGTGACTCAGAATGGGCACAAGGGATTTGGGGAGAGCGATAGAAATATCCTGAAATTGGATGGTGGTAATGGTTACACAGCTCTGTAAATTTACTAAAAATCACCGAGGTGTGCATGTAAAATAGGTAAGTTTTATGGTATGTAAATTATACAGTTCGCTCTCGATAGCCGTGAGTTCTGCAATCTCTGATTCAACCAACCGTTGACTGAAAATATTTGGGGGAAATTGCATTTGTGCTGAACACGTACGACTTTTTCTTGTCATTATTCCCTAAACAATTCTGTATAAATGGCTATTTACATAGCATTTACATTGTGTTATGTATTGTAAACAAGCCAGACCTAATAAAAAAAATATACATGGGATGTGCATAAGTTATACATGCAATTGTTGTACCATTTTATATATTACGGAACTTGAGTATCCAGGGATAGGTGTTCTGGAGCCCACCCCAACTATTTGTACCTGAATAAAAGCATACTCAGTGGTAGAACCCTGCCTAGAATCCTCTAGTGAGAAGCTAGGGGGTGTGGCTCAGTGGTAGAGCCCCTGCCTAGAATCCCCCAGTGAGGGGCTGGGGTGTGGCTCAGTGGTAGAGCCCCTGCCTAGAATCCCCCAGTGAGGGGCTGGGATGTGGCTCAGTGGTAGAGCCCCTGCCTAGAATCCCCCAGTGAGGGGCTGGGATGTGGCTCAGTGGTAGAGCCCCTGCCTGAAATACACAGAGCCCTGGGTTCTATCCCCATCTCTCGACCACTGAGATTGTATATGTGAACAAAAACATGTGGTCTTTGTCTTTTCTGGAACTGGATTTTTTTTTTAACATAACAGAATATTTTTGCTTCCATTTATTTTCATGCAAATGATATAATTTTGTTCTTCTTATTGGCAGAATACTACACATATATTTATGAAATGCACATATGTATATATACATTTATAAAACATTTCTTTATCTGTTGATGGACACAAAGGGTGATTCCATAACTGGCTCTTTGAAAAGTACTGCATTAAGACATACTAAAAAGGTCCTTCCTTTAGTAGAGTTCATGGTGACCAAGGCGAGAGAGAATGCCTGGTACCACCTTGCCTCTCTCCAAGCAGGCATTTCAGCAGCGTCCCTGGGGTAAAGACAGGCATGGCCTCTTCCATCTACTTGCATGTTGGGATAGGAGGCAAGGCAAAGGCCTTCTTGCAGTGTCAGAGAGTAAGTGTGTGCATGAGGATGTCACATGACAAGTCAGAGCAAGCATGCAGCTGCCTGTATCTTCAAGAACCCCTAGCCCTGCGGTGGAGCCCCTGAGCACGTGACTTCACCATAATTACATTTCCCAAAGGGCCAACTCTTCACAAGATAGACATAGAACTAAATCGTTACAAGCTGGGTGTGGTGGTGCACACCTCTTATCCCAGGGAGGCAGAGGCAGGCAGGTCGCTGTGAGTTCAAGGCTAGCCTGGTCTACAAAGCGAGTCCAAGTCAGGGCTACTCAGAGAAACCCTGTCTCAAAAACTAAACAAAAACAAACAAACAAAAAAAAATTACACTACCAACAAGTTTAGGGAACACATTCAGAGTGCAGCATCGACCATATCATCATCCTGCCCCAGCCCCTCACTGGGGGGTTCTAGGCAGGGGCTCTACCACTAAGCCATGGGATAGAGAGGAAACCCCCAGATGGGGGCAACAGAATGGGGGTCGTTAAAGTACTCGACATACACGCATAATGCAATTTATCACCTTGTGCAATAGATACACACGAATAAAAATATCTCTGAAATAGGCTGGCCTGGGCTACCCAGTGAGTTCAAGGCCAACCTGGTTTACATGATGGGTTTGAGGTTAGCCTGGGCTGCATAGCAGCACCCTCTCTGAAGCGAATGAGTGAGACTAGAGCAGCTTTCCCAGCAGCAAAGGCCACTCCCATCACTGTGCTTTTTCTGTTCTTTCAGGCTGTCCACCCATTGCTTGGGGAAGGAGATGAAGCCCGCACCAACACTGCAAGCCCTGTGCCCTGCACACGCTCCAAGCTCAGGCTTGATTTGAGCCAGGCCCAACCCTTTAATGACTGCTGCTACTTCCGGCTAGGTTCTTCGGAGGAACTAATTCAAGCAGTGACCACTCGACCTGAAATTTTATGAATGTAATTTCCTTATTTAGTCTGTCTGGGCTGTGAGCAGGGGCTGCAGCCACCGCTTCTGCTGTTTTCTTTCTGCAGTGAGAACTCTCCATCCACTGCCATGGCTGAGAATCTACGGGCAACTCGCTCTGAGTTCCAGCCCCTGCCTGGGCTTTAAAAGTGCGCCCTCTGTCTGTCTGTGGAAGGATAGAATTTCAGAGTCCACATAAAGTACCCAGCCCCAAGTCCATATGTGCGCTGTTTTCTCCAGGAGTCATGGACTGAGGTGAACGCATAGCCTATGGTGTGTGTTGTTTTGGGGTAGAGACACGATCAGATCGAGACTGGATCAAAATGAGGAGTTGCAAGGATCATATAGTCTGCAAGGCCCAGGGACGAAGCAGACCCCACATGACGGGTCTTCAGGGCTGGCCTCCAATGCCATGTGTCTTGCAGGGGGATGCCCCCAGCCCCGAGTAACTGTCAGAGCCATGGATGTGGAAACTAGGGTTCTTTCTAATTCAAACACAGACACCACCTGGCTGGGTGACTTCCGTCCGGGGACTCTATCTCTCTGGCATGGTGAGGTGGCTGGGAGTGCCCATGCAAGACCTTCCGTAAAGAATATAAAGCGCAGGGCCTGGGACACAGGGAGCACTCAGTCATCGCTCCATCATCATCGCTCACACCACAACCTCCCTGACGGCCGTTAGGACCCTCCGCTTCCACTCACAGCCCTGGTGATGCTACTGACAGGGAGCATCAGAAGGTCCTCGCCAGGTATAACAGCCACAGGAAAGAGAAGTGATCGTAGCTGTCTCTGCAGCACAGGTCACTGTGGAAAACACGCAAGCAGAAATCCTTTTTCTGTCTAATCCTCCAGGCACCCATAGCTGTATTCTTCAGTGGTCTTAGAGGACCACTCTAGGTGTGTGTGTGGGGTCACTGCTGGGAATTGGGTTCAGGGCCTTGTACATGCTAGGTCGGAAACGTACTGCCAACCCATATCATCACAGTCTCTCTCACTGATGTACCCTAGCAGGTATTCTACTGGTGAGCCACACCCCTAGACCCTCACTGGTAGATTATTTGCTGGGACTGTACCACAGAGTCATACCACCAAGATCCTCACTGGCTAATTCTAGGCAATCGCTGCAATATTGAGCCATTCTTTCAGGCCTTTATTAGTGGTTCCTAGGCAAGTACTCTACCACTTAGCTATACCAGCAGACTCTAGGTAGGTGCTTTACCACTGAGCCACACCCCAGCCCCTCACTGGGGGATTCTAGGCAGGGGCTCTACCACTGAGCCACACCCCAGCCCCTCACTGGGGGTTTCTAGGCAGGTGCTCTACCACTGAGCCACACCCCAGCCCCTCACTGAGGAATTCTAGGCAGGGGCTCTACCATTGAACCATACCCCAGCCCCTCACTGGGGGTTTCTAGGCAGGTGCTCTACCACTGAGCCACACCCCAGCCCCTCACTGGGGGATCCTAGGCAGGGGCTCTACCACTGAGCCACACCTCAGCCCCTCACTGGGGGAACCTAGGCAGGGGCTCTAATAGTGAGCCACACCCCAGCCCCTCACTGGGGGATTCTAGGCAGGGGCTCTACCACTGAGCCACACCCCAGCCCCTCACTGGGGATTCTAGGCAGGTGCTGACCAATATCCCTAACCTTGAGAGCCCACTCTTTCCGTATGCCCTGCCCAATCTCTCTTGTCCTCTCAGAGCACAGGGAAGGGCAGTTGTCAGGCCATAGTCCCCAGCAATCAACAAGAGATGCCAAGTACCTCTGCTGAACACTTCCTGAGTCAGAGCAGTGGCTGAGAACTTTGGAATCCAGATAAATATGCTACAGTTTCAGCTTCTTTGGAAAAATACAGCGATGTCCAGGTATAGTGGTACACACCAGCAATCCCAGCACTTGAGGAGCTGAGGCAGGAGGATGGCAATTTAGAGGCCTTTCTAGGTTACACAGACAGTTGCAGGATAGCCTGAGCTACACGGTGAAACTTTGTCTCAAAGAAGAAAAGGAAGAGGAGGAGGAGGAGAAGGAAGAGGAGGAGGAGAAGGAAGAGGCAGGGCTAAGGTGGGGAGTATGAGGATGCCAGAAAACACAGTAAGACATACAGATCACTCATCCAGGTAGAGAACCGCTGGGTAGGACCTGGACTCTCTGGCCTTGGGGACAATCAAGCAGAGCTGCTCAGTGTATATCCTGGACAAGGCCAGGCCACTCTATCGGTGGGCTTCAGGCTCTGAGGATGGTTGAAAAGTTCTCCAACCAATCCTGAGAGCAGAAGGAAGGGCAGCCCCAACTTCCCCCTGAGACCTAGACCGTGAGAATGGGCAGAGCTCCAGGGGTCTTGAGCCCTCTCTATCAGAAGCCAGTGGTTGCTTGGAGCTTCTTGGGCTGCTGCTGTTGGGGGAGGGGAGGCCACAGAATGGGTGCAAACAAGCTCCACTATTTGCCCATATAAATAAAAATTTTAAATGAGAGAATCTTCCACAGAGCTCAACGGTGGTTTGAGTTAAAAGAGCAGAGCCCCAAATCCCGGCAAGTAAGCTTTCTTAATGAAAACATCAGCAGGTATGTAATGGTGAGCTTTTGGCTTAAATGAGATCTTCAAGAGGCCTGAGGCATTCTGTAAATATTATCAGGAGGCGACAGATCTGCACTGACCCTAAGGCACAGGAATGAGGTTCGCAGGAACGGCAGGGGCCGTTGTAACTCACACATAGGCAGCTGGCATCACAGGGCATAGCCTTATCCCACTCCCAGGTCCTCCCCATGCTGCCTGGGCCTCAGTCTCGAGCCTCTACCTACCACTTCTGCTGTCAAAACTATCACAGTGACTTTTCCTTAGTTTTCTATGATCAGGATTGGCTCAGTGGCCGTGGAAAGGACTGACATGATGGTTGCAATGACCTTGTCTTTGGAGCCCCGGCTGGCTCAAAACCAATTCCCTACTGCTTGCATGAAAAGCTGGCGTTTAAGGATATGAGGGAAGCTGGCTCTGTCACAAGCCAACTGGGCCATCTCTGCTACAAAGGGACACCTAGTTCTGTTTGATGTGTGTCTGAAGGCCTCACCTTCGTGGACCTGAGAATTGAGGACAGATGAGTTGAGGGACAGAAAGACAGATATAAGACAACCCCCTTGTCTCTCCTGGGGCCTCATGTTGCTTTGAGATTGGCGTCTCAGCGGACAGGTGATGTTCATGAAGGTGCCTGGTCAGTAAGTGATCGAGGACACGGGCAGGTGCGGGGCCCAGGCGGTGAGATGGGACGTTCACTCCGACATGACGCTCCTTGCCAGGCCTTGCCGCAAAGATGGCACCCTACCAGATGTCATCTGGGGCCGTCTTACACACAATCCAGGCCTCTGTCCCCTCCCCTAATTCTCCAGTTCATTCTGGCCTTGGCAGAGTGGGAAAGAGGCCACCCCACTCCCAAGAACCCCCTCTGGACATGTGTCACATGAGAACAGTCTGGTTCATCCCTGCATAGGAGGGGATAATGAGCTGCCCTGCCAAGCAGAATCCAAAACCAGGCCACCTGGGGACAGGGCAGGCATTGGAACCGCTGGCCCCGATGGGTCTGTGCCCAGGCCCACACACAATGGGGACCCAGAGTCCTGTAATTTCAGATGGTGTCTTTGCCATGGGTCTCAGTAACCAAACAACAGTTGAGGAGCCTTGGGGCCTGCAATCAGAGAGTTGGGGTGTTGCCAAAATCTGTAGGGTGCAGGCAAGAAAAGTCTTTTGGAATAAAAGACAGAAAAAAAAAAAAAAAAAACAAAAACAAAAAACAAAACCAAACAGGAGACTAACATAAAAAATAAAAGACAGAGACCCTGACATTAAGGTAACAGGCAAGGGGAGAACGGGCCATGTCCAGATCTGAGTCAGAATCTGGCGCTGTCTGCTTCCGTGTGTTAGACAGCTGCTGTCTAAGCGGAAGTTAACAGGCTCATGGGATGAAGGCAGGTAGGGTGAAAGCACCCAATACAGTGCGTGTCACTCCCAAAACAGCACCCTGTCTCACATTCGGAGGCTTAATTACATTGTCTTGTTTTGTAAATCATCATCCTGCACCTGTGTGCGGCTGAGTGCTTTTTTTTTTTCAAAGGCAGTTCCGTCCATTAATTCATTAGGCCCACACGACGATCCTGCCTTCTATTTTTAGCATTCTACGGTAGCTCCCCGCAAACATAAGTCACACTTCCATCAGCCATGTCTGTCCCACTTTTCTCTTCTGTTTTCTCCTCTAATTTCCCCACCCCTAGGAACCTTTAGCATAACAATGCTGGGACCATTTTCTATTAATATCAATTTTCAGATTACAGTAATATGATGTCTGTTTCCTAATTTAATTAGGGGATTCCTGGAATTAGCTCCCACACGCTCATTATTTTTCATTTAGCGAATTTCAATGCACTAACAGAAAGGGAGGCTCTGCCTGAAGACCCCTGGGTGTCTTCTGTGGGATGACTCGAAAGTTCCCTCCATCTGCAGGAGGGTGGGGGGACCCAGAAAATGGGGCTCACGTGGAGAAGGCAGATATTAGGAAGCCACGGGCCAGGGCTGTTGCAGGAGTGGTCTGGGTTCAAGGGAGCAGGTGTTAGAGTAATCAGTTCAAGATGTAAACGCAGAGTGAGTTCCCAAAGTTAGGACCTCCCAGAGAGTGTGAGAATGGATGTCCTCCAGGACTCCACAAATACACAGGAGAATTCACAATAGGCTGCAATGGCTAATTATTTTTTAAGTGAGTGTTTGTTTGTTTGTTTGTTTATATGAGTGCCCTATTTGCATGTATGCCTGCATGGCGGAAGACAGCATCAGACAGATAGTTGTGAGCCACCATGTGGGTGCTAGGAATTCAACTCAGGACCTCTGGAAGAGCAAAGAGTGCTCTTAACCAATGAGCCATCTCTCCAGCCTTGGCTAATTGTTTTTAAATATTTACTTATGTGTGTGTGTAATGTGTCTATGTACATGTATATGGATGCAGGTGCACATGGAGGCCAGAAGAGGGCTCCAGATCCCTGGAAGCTGGAATTACAGGTCGTTTTGGGCCGCCCATCCTGGGCGCTGGGAACGGAACTGAGGTCCTCTTCAAGAGCAGCCAGCACGCTTAACCACTGAGCCACCTCTGTAGCCCAGATTAGCTAAAAAAAGATTTTCCCTCAGTCGATCTAGAGCTTCCTGCCTTCACAAATGCTAGACAAGTGCTCTACCCCTTTGATTTTTTGAGCCAATGTCTTCTTACATTGTCCAAGACAAGCCTTGAACTCACTGTGTAGCCCAGGCCTTGCAATTTGCCTGCTTCTGCCTTTCTACTCGTTAGGATTGTAGGTCTGTGCTACCAGGTCCAGCTATGATAGTTAATATATGTAAAGTGTGTGTGCCTGGTTGATTTCATGTGTACCATGTGTGCCCAGGAACCCCCAGAGGCCAGAGAAAATTGGGAGTTGCTATGTAGATGCTGGGAACTGAGCCCAGATCCTCTGCAAGAGCACTAAGCGTTGTTAACCATCTCTGTAGCCCTGGATGGTTGATTCTGATGGACAGGTTTGGTTGGACTATGAAGCATACTTGTGGCTTTCTGGGAGACTCTTTCTAGAACTGACGAAGGAGGGAATCTTCACCCTGCACATGGCAGCACCATCTCACTCCCAGGAGACTAGCACCAGCTAGTCCGGGCTCTTCCTCTCCCCTTCCCAGCCTCCATGTGGAAAGCCACTCTGCCATACCCTTCTCACCACGATAGGTTAAAAAAAAAAATCTCTGAAAGCTTGTTCACACAAATCTTTCACCGCGTTTTACTCAGGCATTTTTGTCACAGTAACAAAAGCTGACTAACAGGTTCCAACGCCAGCACCACTGAAAACCCCCCAAACCCACCAGGGCTTGACGGAAGACTCCTCCTTCTAGCCTTTGCTGACTGATTGCCACACAGGGCTCTTCGTCCACTCCTCCTTCGTTTTGGCCTCTGCCCAGCTGTAGGGGCGGCCCTTCACAATGAAATCTAAATTAGCATTTAGCACAATGTGAATGGAACTCTGTGTTATGCACAGGGCCATCTGGGATTTCTAGTCTCACACAAGCGCATGCCTCTAACCGTGTACAGTGAGTCTTCCTTCCTCCTGCTGGACAGTGAGGACTGAGCTGGCCCAGGAAAAGCAGACACATGGATTCCTCCAGTCGAAGGGGCAGGAAGGGCAAGGCCCCAGGAGCCTAGACGGAGCAGATGGCTTGATACCTCCACCCACAGTCCTGTCTGGGAGAACCTGGCTGTGTTACGTGACTCAAAGGGGGATGTCCCAGGAGAACTGAAAACCAAGTGTGTGGATTTCCCTAGAGCGAAACCGTGTCTCTGAGGTCCTGGAAAGGTGAGGCGAGGGAGGGAGAGACGTCCCCGTTGAGCTGTGGGCGGTATTCAGCATGTCTGAAGATGGCACAGGTCTATTGTTTAGAAACATGGGATCTGAGAGTCCCAGCCCGGCTGATTTCCCAATGATATATTGCCAGCTACTTAACAGGATGGATCACTGCAATTACATGTCACTTCTGATATTCAGTCACAACAAGAATGTGTCAGCCTCACAAGGTTTTGGAGGAAATATATACGCTGCTCCGCAACGCCGTTAGAAAACGGCTCCAGGAAACAGACTCCGGAGGATTCCAGTAAAATCCACCTGTTTGGGGAAGGCAGCCAGCTCCATGCAAATGGGAGGGGCTGGCTTCCCCAGTCCTGGGAGGAGTCAGCATTTCAATCCCCCAGCTCTGAGAGGGCAGGGTTCAGTGTTAGGGGTACAGGGAGCTGTCACTGCACTTCGATGGACCGGCTGAGGGTTCCTGGGCGGCTACCACTGTGGATCACTCAAGGCTCCTCGGATTTGAAGCTAGCAGGGGACACAACTAGACAAGGGTAGTCTCTGTAGAAACCAGACGAACCTGGCATGGCAGGGTGGCTCGTGTACAAACTAGGCCACGCCCCCTGGTAACGTGGGGCCCAGAGCCACACAGATTCTCAGCAGCACAGCTTTGTCCCAGGAGCCTCAGGGTCAGCCAGACCCATGATCACCAGGACTTGGGCTCTGTGTATTTGGGGCTGGGAAATCTTGGGCGAGATGGTCAGTAGCATGCGCTCTGGAGAAAAACTCGAAGCTCCAGAGTGGCCCCAAGCACACCTGGCTGCCCGCACCTGAGGTCAGTCCCCCTTGGCTGCTGGAGGAGTCAGGTGGACACCTCACAGAAGGCTGACTCTGGGAAGCCACCCCTTTTGATTCGTCCAGCCTCCGAAGGCCCTAGAACAGCCACCTTTGTCCTCTGAGCGCCGCCCAGGTGAGCTCATTTCTCTCCCAGCATCCTCTGGGACAGGGTCATGTCTCTCCCATAATGCCCTGGGGGCTCCCGAGGGAAAGGCTCAGGCCCTGCTCTTGGTCTCTAGGCTGTGTGCTCCTGGAAGCAGAGCCTGCCTGGTCTCTCTCCGCTCACCTTCACTTTCCCTTGCACCCGTCACCCTCTTCAGGACGGCTGGATCTCATGGGGTCCCCGAGCAGACAGGCACACATAGATCTCTCCCTGGCAGGCCCAGAAACCTACCTGTGGGGTGTCCTAGGACCGGCAGAAGCCTGATTCCAACCTTGGCCTCTAGCCTGACAAGGAGCAGGGGCAGCATTTGGCACAGCCGTGTCTACACCAGCTCCTCTTCAGACCAGCTGCTCTCCAAACAGCCCTGTTGACCCTCACTGGCCCAGGAACTCCAACCTCAAGTGGTGAAGAGGAGGAGACAGAGAAAAAGGGAAGACCCACGGTCTAAGGGTGGGGAGCCCCTTGTTACAGGACCCTGCCCAGAATCTCAGATTCCCTAAGCCTAAAGCAGAGCCCACGGTCCCCCGTCCTTTCCTGTCAGCTTTACCCTGGAAAATGGTACCCTCCATCTGCATCCGGAAACCCCAGACACGGCTCTCTCCATCCTCCTCATCCTCCCACCCACCAGGTCACCAGCTCTGCTCACACACCCCGTCTTGGCGTCTGTTACAATTTGAATCTGAAAAGTCACCCGCAGGCTCACATTTTGAACACACTCTCCCCAGTTGGTGGCACAATTTTGAAGACTGTGCAGCTCTGGGGAGGTCTTTGTAGGCAGATCTTTGTAGGCAGTAAAGGCTTCTGTCTTATTCATGGTCTACTATGAGGTAAACAGTCGCTCCCTGTCTGCAGAGATGGCTCAGTTTAAGAACACCAACTGCGGGGCTGGAGAGATGGCTCAGTGGTTAAAAGCACTGTTTGCTCTTCCTAAGGACCCTGATTCAACTCTCAGCACCCACATGGCGGCTCACAGCTGTCTGTAACTCCAGTTCCGGGTGGTCTGACACCCTCACACCAATGCACATGAAATAAAGTTAAATAAATTATAAAAAGAGCACCAGTTCAGCGTTACAGAGTTCCGTTCTCAGCACCCACATGTGTAGCTCACAGGCATCTCCAGCCCTAGGGGGTCTGGCGCCCCCTCTGGCCACTGTGAGCACCTGCATGCACATGACGTACATACAGACAGCCAAACACACACACACACACACACACACACACAAATACAAGTAAATATTTCAGGAATTGGCCTTTTTCAAGCTAGACATGGTGGTGAACATCTTTAATCCCAGCACTCGGAGGCGGAGGCAAGCTGACCTGTGTGAGTTCGAAGGTCAGTCTGGTCTACAAGTGAGTTCCAGGACAGAGGCCCTGTGTCTCAAATAACACAAAACACAAACAGAACAAAACAAACAAACAAAAATTCAGCTTTTGTTTTCTATTTCACTGGACACTGGTCAAAACCACCATCTCCAACTCTAACCCTGTATAAGGCTCAGCAATGGCACAAGTATCTAACTCTGTGTCCCGAATCCAGCCTTCTCCCATCACCTGCCCTAGCTCTGCGGTCCCCTCTGCCGCATCCACTGTTTCCAGCTGTCCTGCTTAGGTATGTCTTGTCCCCCTCATGCCCCCTACCCCACACAGCCACTAGAATGAGCTTTCTTTTAAATACAAGATTTATTGTTATTTGTGTGTGTATGTGTGTGTGTGTGTGTGTGTGTGCTCGCGTGTGTGGGTATGAAGGCCGGGAGAGTGTTGGTTCCCCTGGAGCAGGCATGAACAGGTAGTTAATTGAAAGCAGCCTGATCTGGATACTGGGACCTGAATTCGGGTCCTCTGCAAGAGCAGCCAGCACTCTTAACTGCTGAGCCCTCTCCTCTCCAGTCCCAGATTGAGTTTTCTGTTGTCCCACTCTTCAGCCCAGAATCCCCAGAGCTTCCCATGAGGCAAAGGCTGGCTCCTCCCCACTGTGTCCCAGCGGGGGGGGGGGCTGATTCTTCAACCATAGGTGACACCCCAGCTCCCAAGCCCCTCGGAGCTCCTCACGTGCTGTAATCTCTCCGGCCTCCCAATCTTTATCAATGCTGGGCTATGCTGTGGGCCTGGACCTCGGTGATGCCATGGCCTTGTGTGCTGGGGGGGGTGAGGGGAGCAGATGCTTAAAGCACCAGGCAGCTCTGAAGCCTGGAAGCTTCGTGGCCTTGGGCATAGTTCTTCCCCTCCCTGAGCCCATCAGCCAATGGTGTAACAGTAAGTCACAGGGACTTCTACAGCGTCAAAGGCATGTAACATGCCTGACGCGTGGTCGGAGCCTGGCAGCATTTCTGTGCCTCAGTGAGCATTCGGCACACTGAAACAGGACCATATTGAGGTGTGGCAGTGGGTGTCGCCAGCACTCGGGAGGCTGAGGCAGCAGGATCTAGTTCAAGGCCAGCCTGGGCTCCTAGTCTCTAAAATGTTCTTGTTCTCAGCATACCGCAGAGACAGAGGAGCCATCGGTGGCTGTCCCTTCCTCCAAACGAGAGGTCCTTGACGTAGGAACAGGGCTGTCACCACGCTCCCTCGACCACAGCCACTCCGTTCTGGGAGAGAACAGAGAGCCCTGAAAAGGCTGCCTTAGGAAAAGCTGCTCTGCAAGAGCCGAACAATGATGAACTTGAGCCGGCGAGATGGCTCAGTGGCTGAAGGGGCCTGTTGCCAAGGCTAAGGACCTGAGTTCAGTTCCCCAGGCCCCAGAAGGAGAGAACTTATCCCAGCATTGTCCTCAGACCTCTAAGTGCACCCCACATCATACATCCTGCCCCTAAATAAATAAATAAGTAAATATATAAATGCAATTATAAATTTTTAAAAAGAATTGTATAAAGGACGGACAACCAAACCTGTATAAAGTGTTCTCTCTCCCTCTGCTTCCCCTGCCTCTTCTCTCTCTTTCTCTGAGGCAGTCTTCCTTGCCCTGTATCCCAGGCTAGCCTTGAACTCACTCTATGGTTCGGGGGTCACCCAGAACTCTTAATGCTCTTGCCTCCAGCTCCCCAGTGCTGGGACGACAGCCCTGCCTGCCAAGCCAATGGACACCTCGGCTTCACGGGTCGCTGACAGCTCACCTGGCCCCATTATGACAAACTCCATCCCATTTAAGCAACGAAGAAGGAATGACCAAATGAGGATGGGGCCTCAGGGTGACCCCTGATCAAGGGGGCAGGTGGAGGCATGACCAATGTCGTGGCAGCTCACGGGCATTCTGGGAGAGGCGCAGGACATGAGCTGCTTGACAGGGGAGACAGAACCACAGGCAGATTCTTATTTAAAAAGCAAAGAGAGGCCAAACCAAATCGACGCGTGCTCACTTCCCAAGACTTTTCCCAACTGTAAGCAGAATACAAAGAATAAAGGACAGACAGTTGCAATCAATTAAAACCCGAGGCGCACTTTCTATAGGACCCTATGCCCCAGCATCCTGAAATAAATAAGAAGACAGAGACACTCACATGTGGAGAGAGGATTTAATGGATTCATCAGGCAACTGCAATGTGTCACCGTACCTAAAGACTGGGCAAGACACTGGAGACTCGTGTGTTTATATTTATGAGACAGTTAAGCTTCAACACTGACTACACAGTCCAGCTTTCTTTTTTTTTTTTTTTTTTTTTTTTTTTTTTTTTTTTTTAATGCAGGGACTTGCAACATTGCCTGTGCACACCCCAAATTTGTGATTTTCCAGTCTCAGCTTCTCAAGGATTGCATGCTTAGCTCTTGGATGGCTTTTAAGGAAATATAAGATGGTTGGAGGTAATGCTAAAAATAAGGATTCTTATCATTTGAACTGAGAAACATTGAAATATTTATGTGCGAACTGGTTCAATATCTGGTGTGGACTTCAAAACTCAGACATAGGGAGAAATCTGACTGGAGGGAGGGATGGGGCCAGCCTGGCGAGGTTGGGGTGCTGGGGGGGCAGGCACCTGGGGAGTCATTCTTCTATCATTCTAATCTTAATTCTACATAAAACCAAGTTCAGAGAAAGGCAGCTACTGAAGATTCCTGCCCAGGTAAATGCAGACTCTGCCTTCTGAAGTCCTCACAGCCATTGTGCTGAGCCTGTTATCCTCAGCTCTGGTCTTTTATTAGGAGAAAGGATGGGTCTTGTATCAAAGGTCAAGAAGTGAGCTTCTGGGCTGGTTGTGTGACTCAGTGGGAGAGCACTTGCTTAGCATGCTTGAGGCCCTGGGTTCAAACCCAAGCACTGAAAAAAAAAAAAAAAGTTTTGTTTTTGTTTTGTTTTCCCCCTTGCTGGATAATTGCAGCAAGCACAGCAGACACTGGGCAGGAGGATTGTGAGTCTGAATTACGTGGCAAAACGCAGTCACACAAACGAAGAGAAACAACAATAAAACAATATAGAAATGAGCACGTTGGGGGCAGAAGCTCTGGCCTTACGACTGGTAATTTTGCAGACTGGAAAACAATCCTAATGAGGTAGGTAGAATTCTCCGGTAAACAAGGAAATCTAATCTTAGAATTCAGGTTAGCTACCAGGTACCTATCTATTATCGTCTGAATCCAGGCATTCACTGGCTCATCTTTGCATGCTGTGTCCCCAGCTTGCTTATGGCCCAATCTGAAGGCCAAGGGGGCTTCGGAAGGTGTGGCCTGGCTAGAGGACATAAGGCCACCGAGGATGGGACTTTAGAAATAATATTCATCTCTGGTTCTGGTCCATGCTGTCAGCTTTCTGTCTGCCAGCATGAGAGGGGTCTTTGCCTCAAGCTGTGGCCACAATATCTCTCCCTACCCCACCCACGACGGACATGTTGTTTCTGTCAGGAGCTTAGTCCTATTTCAAAAGGGCTAACTTAAAATACAACATTCTTTAAAAAAGAAAAAAAAATGGCCCACTGTGGTGGTTTGAATAAAAATGTCCCTCAGAGGCCCGTAGGAAGTGGCACGATTGGGAAGGGTGGCCTTCCTGGAGGGAAGGTGTCACTAGGGGGTGGCCTTTGAGCTCTAGAGGCTCAAGCCAGTTCGCTTCCTGGTTCCTGTGGATCCAGATGTAGACCTTGTGGCTACGTCTCCAGCACCATGCCTGCCTCTGTGCTGCCATGTTTCCCAGCATGACGACAACGGACTGAAACTCTGAAACTGTAAGCCAGCCCCCATTAAATGTTTTCCCTTATAAGAGTTGCCTGAGTCACGGTGTCTCTTCATAGTAATACAAACCCCGAGACACCACTTCACAAAAGTTGGTAGTTGTGTACGATTGTGCTCTAGCCAGGATGAGGGGGGCCAGCTGGTCCAGAAGAGGTTTGGATAGGTCGTAGTTAATTACATCTTATCGCTTGGCAGGAGAGAACCTTCACTGAAGAATGGCCTCCGTCAGATTAGCCTGTGCCTGCTGTCTGCAGGGCATTTTCTTAAATGCTAATTGATGTAGGAAGGCTCAGCCCACCGTGGGCAGTACCGTCCCCAGGTTGGTGCCTTTGGGCTATACAAGAAAGCTAGCTAAAGCGAGCCAGAGAGGGAGAGTACCAGCACACAGCATTCCTCCTGGAAGTCCTGCTTAACTTCCCTCAGAAACAGACTGTGACCTGGGAGTCATAAGATGGAATAAACACTTTCCTGCCCTTCCCTTCCTGGCTTCTTTTTGTTTCCCAAGGTGTTCATCACAGCAACAGAAAGCAACCCGAAAAGGGTGCTTTCAACACGTAGTAACTGCACCTATGAGATCCAATCAATGTCAGACCGGAAGAGCCACAAGTGCAGAATTCCATTTCCTCTCTCAAGCTGGCTCCCGGGTGCTGAGCTGCCAGCCACCTCTCTCCTACTTTCCTGATGCCACGGGATCCACAGAACTTCACACTCTTAGTCCCAGCAAAGTTTATACTGTGGTGTAGAATTTTCCCCGTGTTCTAGTCTCTCTGATGTCCCTGACCGGACAGCCTTCTGGCCTACAGCTCCTTCGGACAGAAACTCCCCGGAAGAAGGCTTGGGACCACCCACCATGCCACTGGGCACATACACTTTGTAAGCGCTGGTTTCCAACAGATAAATGTAATCAAGGTTTATATGCTCGGAGAAGCCAACAGGATGGGGCTGTTTCACTTGAAGGATCAGAAGAAAATTGTAACTAATGTTGTGGAAAATTACTTTGATATTGCTTTCTTGGTACCGAATCACAATTAGGCTGCTCCGAGAAGTACAGGGAAGGAATAAATGAATAGTAACAAATCAACACAAACAGCTTGTGTCAGGAGCACTTCGCTCAGGGAAAGTAACGTAAGCATTACTTAAAGTTTTATGACTGTGTTTGGTGTCATTTGCATAGACCGTCAGGGTTGTCCATCAGTCATTTGCATAGACCGTCAGGGTTGTCCATCAGTCATTTGCATAGACCGTCAGGGTTGTCCATCACGTACGTGGTACCACGGTGAAGACCCACCCACGCTCTTCACCTGGCCCTGCCCACCCCAGCGGATGCTCAATCCGGTGCCATGTGACCCTCCACACCCTGCCGGTCTGAGGCTCTCTACCACGCCACGCCACCCAGAACTTCCACCCGCTGCTGATCCACACATCTGTGCGCTTGGCCAGCTGTTTCAGAGCAATGGGCTGGCTGGAACGAGGGCCAGGAATCCAGCGCCTCCGCTCTGCCAGCTGGACGGACAAAGCAGAACCTCACCGGGCACTGTATGACGTGTCCCAGGGAGGGACCACAGAGGGGCCCACCTGTCCCAGAACACCATGGATACATAAACTTTTCTCGCTGGCCCCGCCCACAGTGCAGACATCGGATGGATGCCTGTGTGGGCACCACAACCACGCACAACAGGGCGTGCACCTGAGGGGCCATTCATCCAAGCAGCCTGCAAGCTCCCTGCCCTCTGGTTCCTTTCCGCACAGACTACACAGTCGCCGGGACCAGCTTGCTGTGCCGTGATGGCGCTGTCCTGCGGGACCCAGCTGTGATGACTCAGTGTCGCTCGCTATTCTAGGGCTCTTGAGAGGCTACAGAGTCCCAGGAGGAGCCAGCTCAGTCACGCACACTTGCTTCCTTGGAAGCTGGGGAACAGCCAGACCAGTTTTTTGACAGCCTCCAGCTGCAGGGGTTGACCCAGGAATGCGTCAGCACAGTGGCTTGCCTGCTGTTTCCCGGCCCGCAATTGAACTTGCCTTTCACTCACTGTCTGTGATGAAAGGCATGTTCGTCAGGGCTACCGGCAGCAACGGCTGCCAGGCAGGTAGGCTCTGGCCTCTGTGTGCATCTCTTCCTTCTCTCTTTGAGGCCTGTGGCCTTCAGTCTGGGCTCTGTATCATGGTTCAGGGCTCCAGTCCGCAGAAGCAAAACTATGAAGTGGTACAAAGAAAGGGGGTCCAAGCTGGGGGAGGGGAGAGCTGAGGGTAGCCTGAGAGAAGAGCCTCTGGCTGGTGAGCAGGCACCCATCCTTCCTGTGCAGGCAGGGTTGTCACAGGAAGCCATCGGCCTAAACCTCTGGCCTCCACATCTCCTTCATCCTGTCCCTGCAAGCAATGCGTTCATGCATCCCTGGGGAGAAAGCACATCTCAGAGGGACCTTCAAGATGCTCGTACTGTGGCCTGGAAGGCCAGGTTTCCTCTTCCTTCAGAGCAGATTAATCCCCAGCCGTGGTCTGACTACCCCTGTGATTGCCGACTCCATCATACCGAGCACGAGGAGCCCTGGAGACTTCCTCTTTTCATACCCCATCCGCCCCAAGTGTCCCACACATTCCTCTTTCTCTCTGTGCTCCATTCCCAGCAGACACTGACCATTCCAGTGGGTTCCAAGGTACAGAGAGAAGGGGGTGTGGGAGGAGCTGGTCTCAGCCTCAGCCTCGCAAAGCCAGCATGTGACTGGATTTCTGTCCCAGGCCAGAGGAACCACATTCAAGGGGTCCCCAGGCCTAGACAGGGAAACTGAGCTACGCTACAGATATGTGAGTTCCTGAAGATGATGAGGGATGGGAAGGTGGATGGCTCAGCAGAATAGGTGCTTGCCCCAAAGCCCAAGTTCCATTCCCAGAAACCACATGATAGAAGGAGAGAATCCACTCCTACCTATTATCCAGAGACCTCCACCTGCACACCCATCATCCAGTAAACAAACAACCTAGTTAGTTAATGCAACAAAATTACTTTTTTGCACTATGTAGTCCTGGCTGGCCTGGAACTTGCTATGTAGACCAGGCTGGCCTCAAACTCACAGAGATTCACCTAGCTCCTGCCTCTCAAGGGCTGGAATTAAAGGAATATGCCAGCTATAACAATATTTTCAAAAGAAGACATGTTTATCTGGGCCTGGAGGTTCAGGACCCTAAGGGCGGCCACTCAAGAGGACAAGCCAGGGTCACAGATTCAAGACCAGCCCTTGTCTCAAAATAAAAATAATACAAAACGAATCCAAGTAAAACCCTGGGTTCAATTCCCAGTGACATTTAAAAAATAAATAAAAATAGAAACATGTTTATTCTCTGGTGTTCTGAACAGTGTGGAAGATGCCCCAGGAGTTGGCAGAATTTTCTGGGAGTCTGAGGACAGCAAACTGGCTGAGCAGATAGGCAGTCTCTGTCGCCCACACCAGGGGCTACTCAAGTGCTTCAGAAGCCAGAGCCACAGCCTCAGAATTGGTGGCCTGACCTCTGACAGACTCCCCAATGCTGACACAGACACCGCTAGGAGGAAGTCGGGGCCCTTCTCTGTTCACCCAGGCTATTGTCTCCCAAGCCCAGCATACCATGGCCACCAGGAAGCTGTGTGTGCGGACCGGCAATGGTAGGCAGCCACCTCGGGGCTCACCTGGAACCTGCTGGGGGCTGAGCTCCACAGGGTCCTGCAGGCTGATGAACAGGAGAAGGCCCGCGGCTCCAAACAGCAGGATGGACGAGAACATGCAGGCTAGCCGCATGGTTCCGAGTCGTGGGGTCATCCGGGGCACGATCCGGGGTCACCTCTCGGGTGTGAAAGGCGCGTTCTTCCCTCATTATCCACACCAGACATCCATCAGGCTGGAGTCTACAAGACGGAAGGGAAGAGGCGAGTTTCAGTTGCAGGACATGCAGGTGGGAAAGGCCACTGCAGGGACACTAAGGCGAGCCCTGGATTCCCCAACCCACCTGGATCTCTCTCTCCGTCCCTCTCTCCCTCCCTTTGGATGGGGATCCATTATGTAGCCCAGAGTGGTCCCAAATGCATGCTCCTCCCACCGCAGCCTCCCGAGATTACACACATTCATCCCCACGCCTGTCCGCTTTCAGCTCTTGAAGCCCACAGAGGCAGAAAGGAGCCTTGTTGCTACCTGTGCCTCCGCCCACCAGGCAAGGGTCTCCTGCCTGCACCTGCCACAAAGCCACAGAGAGAGGCAATCTCTGGTTGTTAGGGAGCATCTAAGGGTGCTCAGAGCCTTGGCAGGCACAGGTGGTACCCAGTGACCACCTCGCTGCCCTGCCCAGCTCTGAGAGCCTATCGGTAAATACCAGTAAACAAACACAGTGCTCCCTCAGGAGGCTGCTCACATCCCTCCGCCCCTGCTTGCCCTTTTGGCCTCCAGGCTCCGAGCATACACAGGAGTTGTCCTCCACCTCATTTCTACCACAAGAACAGAAGAAATGCCCTCCTCTCTGAGCACAAGTAAATGACTCTGAGCTGGGCCAGATTATGGATCAAGATAGGCAACACCCCACGGCTGGAGAGATGGCTCGGCGGTAAAGAACAGCGGCTGCCTTTCCATAGGACCTGGGTTCAGTTCCCAGAATCCCACAACCATCTGTTCCAGGGGCTATGGCACCCTCTTCTGGCATCCACAGCAACTGTATATACATGATGCATAGACATACATGAGATGTCTATGCATGGAGGTTGTAATACATAAAATATTACAACATTTTGGGGTGACGGGGTGGTGGTGTGGTGTTTTTAGACAGGCTTTCTCTCTGTAGCCTTGGCTTTCCTGGAACTCACCCTGTAGACCAGGCTGACCTCACAGACATCCAAAATGTCCCCCACAGATTCCGGTCCTGAACAGCTTGTCTCCAGCTGTTGGTGCTCTTTTGGGAGGTGGTGAGGCCTCAACCAGGCCTGTGTGGGCCAGGTGAGAAGTGACAGAGGAAGTCCCCAAGACACCTGCTGCAGGCCTACACAGGTGGATCCCTGATCCAATCTCCTGCCCACACCCACGCCATTGCAGGAACCCAGACCCCACCACGTATTTGGACAGATGGTCTCAGCACATTTATCACTTTCCTATCACCGTAATAAAATACCTCACAGAAACAAACTTAAGAGAGAAGAGCCTGGGTGGGAGAGATGGCTCAGAGGTTAAGAGCACTGGCCGCTCTTCCAGAAGGCCTGGCTTTGATTCCCAGCACCCACATGGCAGCTCACAAGCATCTGTAACTTCAGTTCCAAGGAACCCAGGGCCCTCTTCTGGCCCCCAAGGGTACTGCACGCACATGCTGCATAGACACACACACACACAGGCAAAACACCCGCTAGCTAAGGATAGCGTAATTCTGGGGGAAACTCTTCGGAGGGTGGTTATAAACATGAGAGGGTCTGGGGGGGCTGCTGCTCCCCGTGATGCTCCTCTGGCTGCCGTTGCTGTTTGCTGGCTGGAGATATCCAGATGAAGAAGATCAAACCTGCCCCTGGGAACCCCACACCTTTACTCAGTAGGGAGTGGGCTAATGATATTGACACCCCCTTTCCCCTCTAACCTTCTTTCTCTCCTACCTAGTGTTGGGGGTTTGGAAGGGATAGGCGTGATGCAGGGAGGCCGGAAAAAGAACCGAATAAAGCAGCCAGAAGTCTGGCTACAGAGAGCGCACAGGGAGCTTTTATTTTGGCTTTTTTTTTATAGGGAAGGTGCGGTGGAGGTCCACTTGCGTACGGCCTTACATCCTGGCTAGACCAGGAAACTGTGCACACAGCTCAGGCAGGACTAAGCCAAGGGAAACCCCTCATTTCCACCTAAGGATTCTACAAGGATCCTGTCCACCCCTAGCACGGGGCAGAGCCAAAGGGAGCTGACGCCACCCAAGGCCACAGAACCCAGCATCCCGACTCCTCTACCCTCCTCCCCCACCTCCGTGATCTCTCTGTTCCACCCTTCAGACCCTTAAGCAGGAAAGGAAGCTGGTAAAGTCCTTTCTTGCCCTTTCTGTGCCCAGAAAGAAAAAAAAAAAAAATCCCAAGGACTAGTTTGATTCTCGGAAAAGCTTAGGAGCTGAGGAGTCTAAATTCCAGGCTTGGGTTTCTCCCCTCTGCAGTCTCTGTAATTATTTTTTCACTCAGTTAACTTTAATTAACCTGCCGCAGGCCTCTCTGCGCCTGGTTCTGGGCTCCCTGGACTGTGCGGAGCAGGTGGTTCCCATGAATCGCCCCCCACACCCCCAGCTTTTATGTTTGAGAAGCTGCAGTGACAGGGCTCAGTTTATCAGTAGAGCCAGCTCAGGGTTTTGGAGCAAGCCGCAACCTCTCTTCAACGGCCTTGCCCCCTCCCCCTGCTGCTTCCTGTCATCAGTGAGATATAGAGCAGGGAATCCTACCTTCCTCATAGTGCTCCCAGACTCACAGGTTCTCAGCCCTGGGGACAGCCAGTTTCCATGTGGGGGCCCAGAGCACGGCCAGGTGTCCTTTCCCCAAGCGCTGCCTGCAGTCAGGCCCACCACTGTCAGTCTAAGGGTGCTGGGGAAGTGTGAGTGACCGAGAAGGGTGAAGGGGTGAAGCCATCCTCTCTCTCTAGGCACTGTCCCCCTCACCCCACAAGCAGCAGTCACAGCTCCTTAGGAGACTCCAACAGTCTAGAAAGGAGCTGGATGGGTGGAAACGATGTTCTGCAGTGACCCAACAGAGAACAGGCTTTCGTCGAGGAAGGAGGGGAGGCAGTTTGACACCTTTCTAGGCACATCGGCACACTCATCCCACCTGTAGACTGGAGCAGGCACCCACACGCACGCACACACACACACCATCAATGGCTCACCGTCGTCGGTGCTGGCACGCTTTCTATAGCTGTGTCAGCCTCCCGAGGCCACTCTGACCAAAAGTGGGTGGCCTCTGGCATGAAGGTAGTTCTTACAGGGAATGAGACCCCCCCCTCCCAGGCTCGTGTCTTAGGGGCTTGGTTCCCGGGAGGTGGGAAGTAGCAGATGCTCTAGGAGAGGGAACCTAGCTGAAGGAAGTGGGTACCTGGGGGCAGGCCCTTGGGAATACCTTATCCCTGGCTGTCCCCTCCTCCTCCTCTCTCACCCTTTTCTCTCTCTCCCCTTCCTGACTGTCACAAGGTCAAGACCCTCCTCCTCCTCCACCTACTCTCACTGCCATAATGTTCCGTCCAAGCACACGGGACCAAGCCACTAACGACTGTACTCTCTGAGGCCAGCAGCCAAACCGTGTCTGTCCTCTCTTGCACTGTGTGCCGGACATTCTGTCAAGTAACAAAAACAAAAACAAAAAACCCTAGCTAATACAGAGGGAGAGAAGAAATGGGGAGGGGAGAAGCCGTGCCCAGAGCAGAAATGCCCGGGGAAGGTGGCTAACACTGTCTGTCAGTGTCACCCCACTGGTATTGGATGGGCAGAGGAAGGGACTTAGGACCGTCATCTTGCTTGTTTCCACCCTGCACTGCAGATGTGACTATAGAAAGCTGCCTGTCCCCTCTTCCCCCCACCTGTCTGTCACACAGTCACCCTTACAGCTACTGCAGACTTCTGTCAACAAGGAAAGGGGTTCCGCAGCTGTGCCAGAGTCTGCTCACACAAAATCCCATTCATGAACACTGATTGCGGCTACTCGAGGGCCTGGGACCCAGGAGAGGAGGCGTGAGATTCAGCTGTGCAACGTTTGCCATTTCTGGGACCCCCCGAGAGCACACAAGCTCCTGCTCACATCCAGCGAGCGGGTGTGACAGACTCAAGTGGCCTCCCTACCAGCCTTTCCTCGGGAACCCTGTTCTCCATGTTTGCACTCCCTGGGGACTATCTGGCCTGCTAACTCCTGGCTACATGCAAATGAGAATCAAAAGGCCAGCTGCCTAGCCTCCTGGGGAAGTAAGTGGCTTGAGAGCTGGCTGGATATGCAATGTCCTAGGAGGGGGCCAACGTCCTGTAATCTGCAAGAGCCCACTTCCCACAGAGACAAGCGATGTACTCCTCATGATCCGGGTCTCTGAGTCGTCCTCAGTACCTCCTCCACCCCCACCATCAAGGGTTCTATAATCACATCGTATTTCAAGACAACGGGGAGATGCTGGTCCAAAGGTCATTTGTCTCCCCTTCTTTGAGTCCAGCTGTTGCCTTGGGCCTCAGTATAACAATGTGTCACAGGCCATAGCCTGGATGCCCCGGGCTGTGGGAACACATTTGCCAGACCTCAGCTCCCACCCGGGACTTTCCTGTGCCCACTACATAGGATACACTCTGCTTGGATGGCAAGTACAACTGTCCCTCACCTCCCCGCATCCTTTTCCAAAACCAGCAGGCAACAAGAACATTCAAATTATTGGCAACGAAGAAAAGGTCGCAAGGGGGCTGGTTACGACATGAAAAATGCACGGGCTGTTTGAGCATTCCACCCTGATCAAAACTGCAAAGCCTTCTGGTACTTTCTCTCCCCGAGGCCTGAATGGCGTCACCAATTTTTACTTTTAAGAAAGGAAAGATCCAATTAATGTTAGTACCTCCCGGGACACAGGGCAAAACTGAAGATTTCTCCCGTCTGCTTATTTATGTGATTTTAAAAAATTTGTCCCTTTCAGGAAATTGACTTCAGGGTAGAGGCAAAGACTTGAGAATTCAGCCAAAACACACGCACCTCCTGTGGCACGGAAGACTCCAAGGACACGCCTGGCTGCGCTGCTCTGGGGCCTGGATGTTCCTCTCGGTCACTCAGAGGACCCCTCCGGCTGCGGGGACCCATGCCCACGCCTCACGCCAGGCAGCTTGGGAGCACCCACGTGGTCAGCGGGCCCCGGGCCCGGGAAAGTTCTCCGTCCCCGTGTGTCCTCCTCACACAGGCAGGAGCGGAACAATGCCGTCCCTCCCGGCTGAGGGCTACGGGAGATGCTGTTTGTCGGGAGACAGGCTGCTATGGCAACTTGAGGAGAATAGAGCCAGACACTGCCGTCACCTTGAATCCGGCACCATGCCTCTCGCCGCGGTGATAGAGGGGACCTGGCACCCTGCTCTTCCCACTACTACTGCAGCTGGGCGCGGGTAGCTGACCCTCGGCTTTCCGCCTGGGCCTCCTGGCCCTGGGTACTTCTCTGCTCCTCCTCTATCGGAGGGCGCACTCGGCCCGGTCCCCTGGGAGCACCACCTCCATCTGTTTTTGTCAGGCTAGTTCTTCCTTGTGTGCATGGCTCCAGCTTACTTCTGAGATGGGGCTCTTCCCTGATTTCAGCTCATTAAAATCCTGCAGCTAATTAAAACCCCACTCCAACAGCGGCGGCTGCAAACTCTGGGACTCGTCCCTCCAGTTTTATGCGTGGGCATAAAGTTGCAGTGCTCAGTGAAGAAGACGGATGGCTGCAAGGGCTAAGGCTCCGAGGCAGGGTTGCAGGCTCACGACTGCTTCAGCCCTCCTCCAGCGGCTGGGCCTCAGGGGTGCTGAACGCAGCCCTGAAATCCCCAAGGCCGGCTTCACCGCTCCGGCCCCGCCCCTCTGCACCCTGACGAGGTGGGAGGTGGGCTGGGAAATGATTTGCCCCCAGTCCTCTACTGTGCCACAAGGCCAGGGTCCCTCCAACCATGCAATTGCACTCTCACTCCAGGCTCCTGCAGGCCAGATAAATGGGCCCCTGGGGTAAAGGTTAAATCAGATCCAAATATCCCTGACCTGTGTCCCTGAAACCCCTAGGAACACTGCAGCAGCCTCAGCCCCAGAACGAATACAGAAAAGTCTTCCCGAAGGCTGAAGGATTCAGAAAATTCATCACTGCCACGACGGGCCCCAAGGACCTGGTCCAAGAGCCAGCAGCCACAAGCTATACCACGGGTGCCTTCTCTGCCCAGGACTCCAGGACTCCTTAATGATCAGAGATGTTTACGCCTGTAGGGCAGAGGATAGGAATTCTAAAGAGAGAGAAACCCAGTCCCTCCTTAACCCTCCCATGGCAGGTCCCGGAATGACCACTCAGCACCCCAAAGCCTTGATGCTCTGAGAGTCTGTCATGCCCCCCCACACACACGTGGAGCGTGTTTGCCACTGAGCTCACGTGGAGCCCTGGGAGCTGGGTCGGAGGCCCTCTCCATCTTTGTATTCCCAGCGCTCGGCACCACGCCCGGCACCAGAGAAGTGATCAATAGCCACAGTGCGCATGGAATGTGCATGAGTTAATAAATGGAAGTGTCGGGGGCCATCGGGAGAGAGCGCGCCGTGAACTTGGAATTTTAAAAAGGTCATTTATGTTTCAGGGAGCCGTGGGTTTGTTTTGATTGGATCTGGACTGGAGTCAGGGCTGGCAGTGGCAGTGGGAGAATCCAGAAGTGAGGACACCACCAAGGCCCACTGCGCCCCAGGATCTCACTCGGAACCCTTCTGTCGGTTCAAGATCACGCAACTCAGGGCGTGAAAGCTTATATTTTTCAAAGGTAAACACAGAACCTCTCTCTTGGAGATATGAAAACATACATAAAAATATTTACACGACTTGGATGCCATGAAATCCGCAAACCTTTTGTATTCGTCACTTTCCTCGCCGCTGTGGCAAAGCGCCTGACGGAAGCGACGTGAAGAAGGAAGGATCTGTTTTGGCTCACAGTCTGAAGTCGCCATCTGTCATGGTGGAGAGGCCGTAGAGACAGGAGCTTAGAGTAGCTGGCTGCGGTGAGGGAAGCGAAGAGAGACGGATGCCAGGGCTCAGCTGGTTTTCTCCTCTACTGTTTCCTCAGGAACCTCAGCCCAGGGTGCTCCCCACATTTGGGGCGGACCAGGTCCCTCCTCAGTTAACCCTCCCTCGACACCTTCACTAGCATTCCCAGAGGTGTGTCTTCATGATGACCTTAAGTCCAGCCAAGCTGACAATGAAGACACACCAGCATACCCTTCAACTGTCATGCAACGCTAGAGAACACCTGAACAAAATCACGGCTCACACGTGTTGATCAAATGTCTTCGAAGGGGCTGGTGAGATGGTTTAGTGGGTAAAGACACTTGCCTTCAAGCAGGACAAACATGACTTCAAGCCCGAACACCCATTAACAGAAGGAAAGGACCAACTCCTGAAAGTTGTTCCCTGACCTTCACATGCTCAGCATGGCATGCACACACACACATGAGCACACACACACATGAGCACACACACACACACACACACACAAAATACATATAATTTTTTTTTAAATCAACACAGCGCGTCTTTGAAAATGTATGTGGAGTGATCCAGTCACAGAAGAACAATAGCATGCTTATTAAGTTTTCTGAGGTGCACAGGATTGTCAGGCAGGCAAGAGGGCAACCATCTGGGTCTGGCAGGGGATGCTGAGTTATCTTTCAGTGGGTACCGAGTTCTGGTCTGAGAGGACAACGCTGCACGCCAGCGTGGATTTAGTTGACGTCACTGAGCTGCACACCTAAAAATGGTAAAAAACGGGACTGGAGAGGCGGTTCAGGGTAACCTACAAGGCTTGGAACTCAAGCTTCAGGGGATCTTCCACCGTTTCCTGGATTCCCTGGGTACCAGACACACACGTACATGCAGGGCACAGTGGTTTAAATGAGACCGGCCCCTGTAGGTTGGTATGCTTGGTCCACAGTCAGTGGCACGATTTGGGGAGAATTAGGAGGGGTGGTGGAGGAGGAGGTGTGTCGCCAGGGTGAGCTTTGGGGCTTCAGCACACTCCCGATCTCCCCAGCACACTCTCTGTCTCCTCAGCTATGCCCACTGCCACACCTTCACTCTGCCATCATGGACTCTAGCTCTCCGGAGCCATAAGCTCAATTAAACACTTTCTTTTATAAGTTGCCTTGGTCATGGTGTTTTAGTCACAGCAATAGAAAAGTCACGAAGTCAAGGTTAAACACACACACACAAGATAATCTTTTAAAAATGAGTTAAAATGACACATTCTATGTGACATGTATTTTGTATATTTGTGTTTCTTTATTGGGCTCAGGTAGGGAGCTCTTGTTCTAGCCTCGGGATTGGATTTTCCTCACCTCACAATCTGTTCTCATGCAAAATGCCAACTGTGGATGGGTTCCCAAGTTCCTAGCAGCTCTGGGGTGAGACCAATCCCTTGGAAAACAGAAAGGCATCTGTGACGCTCATGCCCACTCGGCCACTTTCAGGGGGACAAGTGGCCATCCATCTGCAGAGACTGTCCATCTCTCATGTCTGAGACCCGGCCTTCACCACAGACCTTGGTCCCTTCAGTACAAAAGCCTCTGCAAGGCCTCTGGGGCTGTGCCCTAACTTCCTACAAACCCAAACGTGCTGCTGCAGAGGCAGCTGGGTTCCTGCGGGCTGAGTGAGTCCTGCTGAGCTATCTGCCTTCACGACACCTCTCAGGGGCCGCACTGCAGTGTCAAGCCGCCTGCTGTATTCTTAGGCTCTGTGAAGCCACACTCTTCCACCCAAGGGCCTGCTGGCTGGAAGGAGGACACCCAGGGCCGCTCTGGACCAGGGACCACTGTGTACGCGACATGGAGCCCTGCCAGGACAGCATCCCATAAACCACAAAGGAATCTCTGGGGGACGGACAGTGAGAGGGGGTCTCACTTGGTATCTTGGTCTGGCCTAGGACTTGCTAGAGCATCCAGGCTGGCTTCCGACTTGAGCCCTTCCTCTGTCAGCCCCCCAGACGCTGTGACGATAGACGCACGCTACCACACAGAACCTGGCGGAAATCATTTTAAGGCAGACGTTTAAACGGGGCTAATGATTTGGGTCATGATGTATCGACAGCCAGCCTTCTCATTTAAAGATCTTTAACTTTTAAAGAACTTTAAAGAGCAACGTGGGAACGCATTTGGCGATGGAGGTGTCCTCCAGTCTACAACCTCCCTGTTGATATCCTGGCTGTGACACTGCACTGTTGGACAATGTAACTGTGCATAACGTTACCATAAGGAGAACTGGATGTAAAGCACACCCAGGGGACTTCTATAGGTTCTTCTGTATAACTGCGTGAATATATAATTATTCTAAAAAAAAATTTTTTTTAATTAAGATCTTACAATGAAAATTCCTTGCGGGGCTGGAGAGACGGCTCAGTGGTTAAGAATACAGGCTGCTCTTGCTGAGGACCTGGGTTCGATTCTCAGCACCTCCACGGTGGCTCTCGACCGTCTGTAGCTCCAGTTCCAGATGATTAAACGCTCTCTTCTGGCCTCCATGGGTACTGCACGCAAATGGTGCCTATAGACACACTCAGGCAAAAACTCGTGCACATAAAATAAAAATAATCCTTTAAAAAAATCTGGCCTTTCAGCTCATGCCTAGTAGAAATGGCTTCTAACACTGCACCCATAAATAACAGAAAGCCCTTACCATAGATCAGTTGCCAGCCCTCATTGTATATAAGAAACATCATAAAGTTAGGAGACTTTGCCTTTAATAGAAAAATTTGATGTGTTAGCAACTACTGGCCGATCTTTGTGCGTTTTTCAATTGCAAATTGCACTTAAAAATGCAAACAATTATTAATATTGATTTGGGCTAAAACAATATTGACTTTCAATATATCCCGAACTCCTTTATGAATTACCCGTGGACACATGGCGATTATGATAGAAGACCATCTGCATGCTCAATTTCTTTTCAGTGAGGATCCTTGAGGAGGGCTGACGTGATGCCCAGATAATGAACTTCACACACAGAAGGCTAGCTCCAGAGTCCTTGGCCACAAGCACAGATTTCCCCCACAGCACGGGCCTGTGTGCCCAGACCTACTTGTCTCTCGGGATCACCTCCCCCTCCTTACACAGCACAGACTAGGAACACATGCTCAGATTCTGGAATGGGAGTCCAGGTTGCTCAGAGGAAGGAGAGAAAAATGGAACAGATATTTATCTTGCTTTGGTACTGCTTCAGAGGCTACGCAGGACACTATAGAAACAGGCCACTTAGCTTTGCTGACAATAACTTCTTCAAGTGAAAATCATTATCCTTATTTGTCACAGGTTGGGCTCTCTGTGAGCAGGGGCTGGGATGCAGTTCAGAGGTGTAAGTGTTTATTAAGGATCAACACCTGTGAAGGGGAAGGAAGCGCACTGGAGCGGACAGGACTGCAGAGGCAAAGCCAGCCGGAGCACCCTGCAGCACGCAGCAATGGCTGACTTTTCTACCTCCAGCATTCCCCGAGGCTGGACGTGGGCTGCCCGTGGGAGGGTGTGCCCTCAGGTGAGGCAGCTTGCTACAGTGGAGGCAGGTCCCCGAGGGACTGACTGCCTAGTCTGGCTGTTGACCGAGTGTCCAGTGGGAGGTCAGGAAGCCCTCCCTGCGAAGATGGCTCAGACTGTCCCTCTGTCTCCCTGTGGACGAAACGGAGGCCTGGGGAGACCAAACATGTCAAGGGTACGCTGTGAATCACAGCCATCCCAGATCTGCCCGACTCAAAACCTGTCTCCTTCCCCGCCAGCCCCGGCTTTTCTCCAACAAAGCTTACATCAGACTATCCTGACCTTCAGTTACTGAGACAGGAAGGCTTGGAAGTCTCCAGAGGAATATGCAGAAAGTTTGGCTGTGTAAGCAAATACACTCCCTTCCCTCCCCCCACTAACATCTGTGCGACTACGCATACGCATACACACACACACACACACACACACACACACACACCTTTTTACCTATTGCATTGCTAATAGAAGGGGGGATGGGTTTGGGGGGTGAAACGCTCCCATGGCTTACAGCTTGGAGACCATTCCCCCACCCCACCCCCCACAGATCCACTGGGTCTTGCCGAGAGCAGCTGAGAATGCACGGGGGGGGGGGGGGGGGGGGTTGCCGGCCAGCCTCCTTTCACTTTTAGCAAGCACTAAGCTGTTCGTATTTCCCAGCTGCTCCAGCAGCCACAGCCACAGCAGGGAAAATTACAGGGAAGGAAAAAATTGCATATTTACTTCTCCAAATTGAAAGTTGGGGCATAATATGGGCAGAAAGGAGTGTGTGAGTAAAACTGGAGTGCCCTGGCCCCTGGCAGGGCGCAGATGCCTCCAAGCTGCCAACGGCAATCCAGAGACTCTGGAGGAGGAGAGGCTGGCTGGGAGGCTCGGCTTCTTGCCAGGGAATCCCTCTCCCTGTGGCTGGCGCAAGGCAGCCCCAGAGGACTTGCCTTTGTCACACAGCTGCCAGCCATGCCTGGCACAGAGTGGGTGCTTGGGCACTGTGTGGTGGGCAGAGCGTCCCACGGCAAGGAGGAAATAAGGAAGGCACTCCCACGCTGGAGCAGCGGGTCCTTTCAGCTAAGGTCGTGTGGCTGAGGCATGTAGGTGCAGAGATGACCTCTCCTTTGTCTATTATTTCATTTTTTACTTTTTTACATTTTGGTTTTCTGAGGTAGGGTTTCTCTGTGTAATCTTGGCTGTCCTGGACTCGCCTTTGTAGAGCAGGCTGGCCTCGAACTCACAGAGACTCACCTGCCTCTGCCTCCCTGAATGCCTGGGATTGCAGGCATGGGACACCGTGTCTGGCTTGTGTGTGTGTGTGTGTGTGTGTGTGTGTGTGTGTGTGTGTACATGTTTTTTTTAGGTATAGGTGCCTGAGAAGTCCTGGAACTGGAGTTACAAATAGTTTAGAGCCATCTGACATGGGTGATGGCATCAGAACCCTGGTCCTCTTCAAGAGCAGTTAAGTGCTCTTAACCACTGAGCCATCTCCCCAGCTCAGCCATCCCTTTCTTGACCCATTAGTTTAGTTTTATTTAAAAAAAAAATTTTTTTTTAAATCACCGTGACCAAGCACCCGGCAGGGGTGACTGAAAGAATAAGGTATTTATTTGGCTTGTGGTTTGGACAGATTTCAGTTCCCCGTGGTAGGGAGGGGACAGGGGATCAAAGCAGTGCCCAGCATGGCAGGAGGCAGAGAGAGGGAATGGAGGTCCTCTGAGAGCTTTCTCTCTTCATCCTTTTCTTCTGTTCGGACCCCCAGCCCAGAATGTCTGCATTCAGAAGAGACTTTCTTGTGAATCTCCCTCCCAAACACCACCTCAGGTGGCCCTCACCCGTCTCCCAGGCAATCCTAAATCTAGTCAGCAGGACCCCTGGCACAGAGCTAACCTCTGAGCAGGCTGCTCTACGTCAGTCTAAGGTCTCCTGGACTGCGAGCCGGGCAGAATGACCAAGTGTCTTGGCTCCCTCCTTTTACCCCGTGAGCAGGTCTGTCCAGGCCAGCATGATAGAGTCAGGGCGTCAGGAACCTGGGAGTTCTAATGAGACACAGGCCCAAGCCCCACACCCCAGTGTTCTTAACATCATCTGTTCCAAGTCACCCCCACTCCGCTGCTCTCTCCATGGACCCTTCATTCCCCTCCCCCATGGGATGTTAGAAAGTCAGAAATTTACATCCCCTCCCTCAATCTCTTCCTGCCTTCTCCTACCGTCTGAGCCCATCTTTTCCCGTTGGTTACTAAGCTGGTTCAGCACCTGGGGCCTGGACAGCTCTCCATCTCCATAATACAGACCCATACTGTTTTCAGTCACTCAGGCCCTGTTCAAAAGCAACTCAGGGCCAGAGCTGTCCAGCTCCCCACATCCTAACATCTCAATGTGACCCTCCCTCTCTGGTAATGCCCAAGCCCCGCCTTCATCTCTCAGCATTCTCAGATGGGGCCTGGAGAAGCCTGCTGTTCTATTCTGTGTCCTTTGCCCCTCCCCCCCTTAGGGGGGGCTTTCCTCCAACATAGGTAACCAGGAGAGAGCCCGGCGCTCCAAGCGTCAGATGCTCAGCACAGCATTCCTCACTGGGTGACATCATGTCACATTTCGTGGGTGATTGGCAGGTCCCTCAGGGACTGATCCCACAGGGCTACTAAGGGAGATTCTGGCTGTGTGAGGGCTGATGCCCTGGGGTGGAGGGAAAGAAGATCCAAGTAGGCTACTGGGTTCCTGGGGCCCAGTATCCCCTCCACAGCCCATGCTACCCCTTTCTCCTTTCAAAAAGTAGGTGTGTATTGTATATGTATGTGGACCACACGAATGCCTGCTGTCCACGGAGGTCAGAGCAGGGGTTAGGTCCCCTGGAACTGGAGTTATGGATGGCTGTGAGTCACCATGTAGACAGACTCTAACCTGAATCATCTGCAAGAGCAACAGATGCTCTTAGCTGCTGAGCCCTCTCCCCAGCCCCATGCCTCCCCCCAACCCCGTTCTTTGCAATGACCATGGCCGACTGCATGCAGAGGGGTCCAGTTTCTCTCTTTCTGAGCCCACAACCTCTTTCTTACTATCCCAAGCTCTACAGAGTCCCACTCCCCAGCCTCAACGATACAGGCAGAAGATGGACCCTGATGCTCCAAGGGGTCTGCTTGCCAGGTGGTGCGGGTCAGGTTATAAAGGCCCTTGCTACCAAGCAGTAACATTGCAACAGAGAACGGCACCCACAATGCCTCACTCTTGTACCCATGCACATCTCTGTCAGCGCACCACAGTGGAGTTGATTAAGCTCCAACATCTTCAACAACTTCTTCCTCCTCCTCCCCCTCCTCTTCTTCCTCTTCCTCCTCCTCCCCTTCTCCCTACTCTTCCCCCTCCTCCTCCTTTTGCTTTGTTTTTGTTTGTTTGTTTGTTTGTTTTTGAGACAGCATTTCTTTGTGTAGTTCTGGCTTTCTCAGAACTCGTTCTGTAGACCAGGCTGGCCTCAAACTCAGACATCCACTTGCCTCTGCCTCCTGAGTACTGGGCTTAAAGGCATGTGCCATCACCACCTGGCCAAGCCCCAAGTTCATATAGGCTGCTGAAAAGAGAAAGGAAGATAGGTGGAAACAGGCATCTTATGAAGGGACCACCAAAGTCAGTCATTGATCTTCAGTGAGCCCCTGTCTGAAGCAGCTTGTCTCCAATAAGAAACATCTGACCCTTGTATAAAGCGAATAATTCTTCGATTGACATGGCCAATGGCCTCAGCAGCAGATCCTGGCCCTCAGACCTGCCAAGCTGGAACTACGGATTTCTACGTCGCCTGATTCTCAAATCTGCAAGCAATGCAGATTTTAAAAAGACTACTCCAGGGGCTGGGGGTACACCTTAAAGCACAGCACATTGTGAGCGTGGGGTGAGGCCCCAGGTCCGAGCACCAGGGAAAGAGGGGGAGGGGCGTCCAGGTCAGTAAAGACTTAGATGCAAGCCCGGTGTGGCGGTGCACACCTTTAATCCCAGTACTCTGAGTCAGAGGCGGGTGTAGCTCCGTGAGTTCAAGGCCAGCCTGGTCTACAAAGAGAGGCCTTATCTCCAGAAACAAAACAAAACAAGCAAAGCGCACATCTAAGCCCAATTAGCCCCGGGGTCCACTCTGCCATGAAAAGCACAGCCACAGCCGTGAGCAGGCATGCAATCCCTGGATACATGTGATGTCTAATGTTGCAAAGACTCGCATAAAATTAGCTGAGCCGAGAAAAGGCTCCGAGCTGCTGGTGTGCCAATCTGCCTCGGCCTGGCTGGTTAGGAGCTGGCTCCCGCTGTTCTGGAACCTGATGGTGCTCATGCAGAAACACGGGCTTCCAGCATGAGGCATCTGCTCCTGACCGGAGGACCGTCAGCGTGCTGAGGCAGGGAGCGGAGCAGGGTACGTGGTATATATGCCCCTGCCATGTCTGCCTCCTTCTCGGCCCCGCCCCCACCCAGCCTAGTGACGTGTTTTACACACACAGACACACAGACACGCACACACACAGACACGCACGCACACACTATTTATGGCTTGGATGATGTTCTTCTTCCCCCCCCCCATGTATATTCTGAAGTTCTAAACCCCAGCACCTCAGAATGTGACTTTATCTGGCATTAGGACTATTGTAGACTAACCAGTTAGGATGAGGCCATGAGAGCGGCCTACTCAGTGAGTTCAAGGCCAGCCAAGGCTGCATAGTGATATCTCCAAAAGAAAAAAAAAAAAAAAAAAAAAAAGAAAGAAAGAAAAGAAAAAGAAAAAGAAAAGAAAAAATAAGCCCACTAGTGCCCCTAGAGAAGGGGACCTACAGACACAGACTCACACCCTACACCCTAGGGAGCCTTTTATCCATGTGAGGATGAAGGTGTGAACCCGTCTGTGACAGGCTCATGGGCAGACGTGGCTCTGCTTGCCTTTCTACGTGCTAATGAGCACGTGCCTAACGCGTACACTTGTTTCCAAACTCCTCGTTCTGTTGTCGGGGGGCTGGGGCAGTCCGGCTGCAGCCAGACCACGTCCTGCTCTGGACCACCAGGGCAATGACCCCCCGGCTAACTCTTGTCCCCGTCCCACAGCGCTGCTGTTATTCTTAGTGGCGGGAGAGCCGGGCTCCTTGCTGGCAGAGGACAGCCTGTCTTTTCTCTGGGCCTGGAGGGCGGACAGCAGGAGGGTGGCCTGGGCTGGCAGGGTAGGGGTGGGCGTAGGGGCAGCAGCCCAGCAGGGCCATCTGCCATCTGCGCCACGGCTCCACTGTCCGCTCCGTCCGCTCTCCGCCTCAGGGTGCGTCACTCCCGTGACCCCTGGGAACTGGAGCTAATTTTCCACCATCATTAGTGATGGGAAGACCTCAGGTTCTGCCTTTAATTAAAGTCAAACGTGGGGCTGAGGAGAAGCGTCGCGCGCAGACGTCCCTGTCTGGCTTGTAAAAGCCATATGCAAATAATTAAGCAAGGCATGGAAGCCATAATTAAAAATTTCACAAACCCCTCATTAGCTGAGCAGGCTGCACAGGGAAGCAGGACCGCGCCCCTCCCCCCCTCCCCGCGCCCGTGGCAGTTTCCGCAGATGGTTAATTGGGGTGGGGGTGGGGGCGGGGAGAGCAGTGGGACACACCTAGGTGACAGTGCACCTGGCAATGTGCCCGCAGGGCTCCTGGTACATTTCCTAGGACAAAGCGGGTGGCTTGGTCTCTCTGTTTCTGCATCCCAGGATACAGAGGCTCCATAACACAGGTCCTAGCCCCAAATCTCCCTGCTTCTCCAGGGTACAATCCTGAGGGCTGTACGGCTGGGACGACCCACTGGCAGAATGGGAGAGAAATGTCCCACTGGTGGCCAAAGAGCCCCTCTAGCTGGACATGGCTGGAACCTCCACCCGTCCATGTCCTGAAGAAGTCCTTTTTGCACGAAATCCCTTCCGTGCAAACGTGCGTCTCTGAGCCTCGTAGCCACTGCACAGCGATCCACATCAAGACAAAGGCCCTGAGCAGGGCACCCACCACCCAGAAAGCACCCGCCCGGCCCCAGCCTCAATCAGAATTTCTGGTAAGGGGGGGTGTGTGTGCCAGGAGAGTGTGTCTGACATTGCCATCCCATCCCATAGGCGCTTTGGTTACTCTCCCCCCCCATCACACCAGGGGTCCCCTTCTTCAGCTCTCAGCATCCGCAGACATCTGGGTCACCTCATGATGGGGATTGATCTTGCCAGGCGAGTCACCGCAGGCATAATCTTTACTTGCTCATTGACATTTCCAAATGAATATTCACTTGTCCCAATCGTGGCCACTTGTTTTCCGTCTCCTCTGATCAATGGTCTTCCTCAGAAGGCTCCGTGCTCACCAGAGACATTGATTGATGGCCAGGAAGCTGCCCGGAACACGAAGAGACCAGATGTGATCTGCCAGCTGAGAGACCAGGATGCTTGCTTGCATACTTGCCTCGACCTCAGCTGTCCAGCCCCGGTTGAACCAACGCCTCCACGAAGCCCACTGCCGAGATTAACTCCTCTCGCCGGAAGGGAGGGCAAATGAGTTCAGAAGGCAGACCTCTTGGGTTGTTTCTGAGAAAGAGTCTTTGTATGTTGCCCAGTCTGGCCTTGAATTCCCTGGGTAGCCCAGGCTGACCTTGAAATCGGCCTATTCCATCACAGTCAGCTCCAGAGGCAGACCTTGTGAGCTTTGGGGCCTTGAAGCAAGGAGTGTCCTGCTTGGGACCCTCAGAGCTGAGAGCATCCTGTCTGGCCACCCCTTGACCCATAAGATCTCTTGATCTCTACCTACATTTCCGGATTCAGCCCTTTACAGTTCAGACCTTGCTTTTCATAAAAAAAAAAAAAAAAGTTCTTACTCTTTTTCTTCTTTCACGTGGAGAGAATGCAGGCCACTAGGCCAAAGATGATCAGACACCATGCCAAGTACCCTGCCGTCAGAAATATCTAGAGCCTGTGGTGAGCCTAGCTCTCAATCCTAGCACTTGGGAGGCTGGTGCAGAAAGACTGAGTTCGAGGCCAGCCTAGCCTACCTAAGGAGATCCTGTCTCGGAAAACAAAAACAAAACGAAACGATTGTCTTAGTTACTGTTCTATTGCCATGATGAGACACAACGACCAAGGCAACAAATGAAGGGAAGCCTTTCATTGGGGGCTTGCTTACAGTGTCGGAGAGTTAGGCCATGATCATCCTGGCAGGGAGCAGGCAGCAGGTGGGCATGCGCTGCCGTAGTCGCTAAGCGCTCGCATCTAATCCACAGGCAGAGAGAGAGAGAGAGAGAGAGAGAGAGAGAGAGAGAGAGACTGGGCCTGGTGGGAGCTTTTGAACCGTCAAAGCCCACCCCCAGTGACACACCTCCGCAACTCCTCCAAACCGGGAACCATGCTCTCAAATAAATGAGCCTACGGGGTCATTCTCATTCAAACCACGGCAGCAACGCAGCCGAGGGCAGCCTTGGTTGTCTGTCTGCCCTGTGTGTTACCTTCGTCACCACAAACATCAGCTCTTACAGTCAGTCCTCAGCTCCCTTCATTTCTCTGCCCTTCCTTGCAGGGCCCAGGCCCCGCCCACCAACCCTTCCTGCCCCATGCCTCTTCCCTGCTACGAACATGTGACCAAGAACATGCATTTGCACTCACTGACCCCTCCCCCCCCCCGCCCCACACTTCTAAGTTCAGAATGATTCAAAAATCTAAGACTGTTGCTGGCACAACAGGTGGAAATTCCACCCTTGGAAACTTGATCTTCCGTACAAAATTAATATGAATACTGTATAAAATCGCTTTCAGGCTTTGGGTACAATGTGCAGAAGGAGCATACAGAAATTCTGTGCTTAGACTTGGGTCTCCCCCCTTCAGACACCTCATTGTTATATACAAATGTTCCCAAGTCTGAACAGCTCAGGGACTCACAACAACTCTGTCTGGACTCAAGCATTTCATATAAGGAAGAGTTGTTCACGTTTGGATGGAGAAATGGACCATCCCATTTGTGCAAACCACACATAGATTACAAATTAGTCTGTCTCTCTCATGCGTGTGTGTGTGTGTGTGTGTGTGTATGAGAGAGAGAAAAAAAATCTATTCGATGGACGACCTCTATGCTTTTAGCCACACCCCCAGCCCCTTGGTGTATTCTAGGCAAGTATTCTACCACTGAGCCATACCCTCAGCCTCTGACTCAGTTTAGTTTTTAAAAATTCTTTATGAAGCATCTCAGATTTAAAAGATATAAATCTGTATATGTATATATATACACACACATCATATATATATATTTATTAAAACACACACACATATAGTGACTCCATCCTTCATCTTAAAGAACAGAACAATTGCCAATATTTGTACTCCCCTTGAATCTCCACCTTCCCCCCTTTCCCCTCCAGAGGCAACTCATCCATGCGGTAAACATTTAAGAAGCATGTATGAGCTGGAGCCATTCTGGGCAACAGACATCCATTAGTCCGCAGAACTACACCCTACCCTTAGACAATTCTATTCCAAGCAGAGAAAAACAGATAACCCAATAATCACGGAGCACTGGAAGGCGCTCAACACTACGAAGAGAAAAGGAAAAAAAAAGAAACAAAACAAAACAGAGTAAGGGGAGGAGAGCGTGGAGGGAGAGCTTGGCCTGGAGGCTGATGTTGGCTCCTCCGTACAGAGAAGATGTCTTCCCTGGGAGGCTGCCATTCCAGCCGTGGCAACACACAGGGCGTGGCTTGTGCGAGGGCCCTGCCCTGGGCGAGGAATCCTGAAGTGGGGTGTGTCAGATGGAAGAATGAAACGGTGCGAGAACTGAGAGCTGACTTGATGAGACTGGCCTTCAGTAGTACCCCTCCTGGCAAGTTAATCGAGGCCAGGGGGGAAGCCATAAGCCTGATGGACCATCTACGTCCGCCCTTCTCACGGGAGAGCTGGTGCTGCGAGAGGCCAGCTTCGTTTGGATGGTGAGGATCTCAGGCACGGTTTACTTCGGTCTACGACATAGGTGAAGGTCTTTTTTTTGGGGGGGGCATTAGTTTTTTTCAGACATGGATATTGTTGGTCCTGGAAACAAACTGTTGCTGTCTCTTATGACCCCAGCTCCTCTTGCCTGCTCCTTTATGGGGATACTTAGGAGCCCTGGATGCCTGGGGCATGTGTACAAAACAAGACCAGAACAAGGGGCCACGCATGCAGAGATGACACGGGGGAGGGCCCTGGAGCAGCCAGGCTCCCCTTTTGTGACAGTCAGTCTCAATGGGTCCCTGACTGGATGGAGACGTATCCAGAAGACAGGCAATGCACACTCTGGGTGTGGCCATGAACTTGTTTCCAGAGAGGGACGACTAAGGGCAGAGACCTGTCCTGGATGCAGGAGGTACCACCATGAAGGCTGGGATCTCTGGGAGGGGAAGGAGGAGGAAGTGAAAGAGGATGCACGTATGCCCTCTGCTCCCTGGCTGCTAGGACGTGAGCAGCTGTGCCTGCCATGCCTACTTTGCCATTTCTTTGACTCTGCAAAAAAAAAAAAAAAAAAAAAAATCCATCCTCAGATGCCTGCCAAAGTGGTGAAAAGCCCGGGCCACCGCTTGCAAGCTGTGGGCAAGTTGCTTAACCTCTTGTGCCTCGGTTTCTGGGGGAGGGGTTTGTTTGGTTGTTTTCATTTTCTACTTAAATTTTGGCTACCGTGCTAGGCTAATACAAGCACTATATGAACAGCCAGAGGGAGGTTGTTGGAGCAGCGCCCAGCACCTAAGGAGCCCTCAATCGTGTTAGTTTGGAAAGATGGACGAAGCCCCCTCCTGCCCGCCCGTGTGCTCCTCTCTGAGGCAAGTCCGTCGTGGCGCAGCTGGCAAGGCCTGAATGCCCGCAAGAAACGAGAACTCTGGATGCTTCCAACATGGTCCCCAGGAAACGTCTCCGGAGCACAGAGAGATGTATATTCCTGGAAAGGGCTTCCAGGAAACAGCCCGTGAGCACTTTATCAAGAAAGGAGAGATGGCAGCCGTGCTCTTGGCTGGATATCCACGGCCAGAGCTGGCCTTGGGCTACATCTATTGGCTGGCATCCTGAAGAGCAGTGGGGATGGCATTTACGCGTTCAGTTTGTGTTCCGAGTGTTCTTTGAACAGCGTCTGCTGGAGATTCCAAGCCCTGCATAGAACAATCTATTTGGCCATGTACAATGCAGCTGGGTCTCTTTCCTGATCGCCGGGCGTAAGGTAACCGCCAGCCCATATCACACACAGCACCTTTGATGACTTCAAATTGGCTCAGAAGGATGCAGTGAACAATAAGATTTCAACAAGCAGACTGGTGTGGCTCCAAGCTCCCAATTTTCCTGTCTCATAGGACTCTATTTTCACAGGTGTGAGTTCAGGGAAACACACACACACACACAGCCCAGTCCTGTCTGGAACTTGGCATTCCACCCACAGTGGAAACCTAATATTGTTTTCCAATTCACCTTGAAGAAATTCAACTTCACTTTATAAACATAATGGGAATCTCCAAGACCGAAGAAAACAATTTTCTTCTGTTACTTTTTTTTTTGGTATGGGTGTGTGGATGTGTGTGTGTGCACACGTGGGAATAGGTATGTGTGTGAGTATATGGATGTGTGCCCAGGCATGCACGTGGAGGCCAGAGGGTAAACTCCTGGGCTTCATCTTCAAGAACACTATCCATCCCCTTTGAGGCAGGGTCTCTCTTTGCCTTGGAGCTCTCGACTAAGCTAGCCCAGATGGCTGGTGAGCCCTGGAGGTCTCTGCCTCCGGAGTGCTGGAATCACAGGCGTGCGGCCCAGTGCCCGGCTCCCACCCAGCATATTTTTACACGGGTTACGGGGGTCAAACTGAGATCCTAACATCTGCATGGCGAGCACTTCACCAGCTGGGCCATCGCTCCAAGGCCTCTGTCTTTTCCATTCTGAGTTGGCAAAGTAGCTTGTACATATTTATGGGGGAACAATGTGACATCTGAATACATGTATGCAATGTGTGATGATCAAACCAGGGTAATTACCATATCCATCACCTCATACATTGGACGTTTGTGCTGGGAATATTCAAGATCCTCTCTACTAGAGACTTGGAAACACATCGCTTAATTGCTGTCACCTGAACTACAGCTATCCCTCCCCTGCAAGTTCATCCTTCAGCCTTCCTAGTAAAAACCATCTTTAATGATAGATCACACAGCCGGGGGCTTGTGTGTGCTTTTCCTTCTCATACGGTCATCACAATTAATAGCCAAATAATAGATTTGACCTTTTGAAAAACTTGAAGCCTGCCACTTTCTTTAAATTTCTGGTTGGCCACAAAAAAAAAAACTACAAGTCCTTTGGGTGGGCAAGATGGCTCCTAAGAGCAATGTCTTCCTTCCTTCCTTCCTTCCTTCCTTCCTTCCTTCCTTCCTTCCTTCCTTCCCTCCCTCCCTCCCTCCCTCCCTCCCTCCCTCTTTCCTTCCTTCCTTCCTTCCTTTCTTCATCCCTCCCTCCTGCTCCCCTCTCTTTCCTATTTTTGGTTATGTAGCTCTGGCTGGCCTACAGATCTCTTATGTCTGCAGACCAGGCTGGCCTGGAACTCAGAGATCTACCTGCCTCTGCCCCCGAGGGCTGGTAGTAAAAGAGTGTGCCACCACGCCCAGCTAAGCTGGCTCCTCAGGTGAAATGTTTGCTGCCAAGCCTGACATGAGTTCCACCCCACAGGCCCCACAGGATGGAAGGAGAAATCCACGAGTTGTCCTCTGACCTCCATCTTCACACGTAGCACATAATCCCTTTCCAAAAACAAAATGTAATAATATAATAATAATAAACTTGAACTCCCCGGGCTATCTTCTCTATTTCTTTGTCAAGTCAAGGATGTGGAAGTTCTCAGTGTGGCCTTCATGAAATTTTCCCAAGAAGGTGAGGATCTGTGTCTTTAAGGAATGTAAGGATTTGTCCTCCCGCCTTAACAGGAACCTAAGCATCATCTTCCCCAAAAGGGACAGAGAAATCCAAAGCAAGGGTGCTGATACTCATGTGTGATTTGAAGACACTACTGAGGGAACTTGGTGGTACCCCAGAGGGGGTGCAACAGGCCAAGCATTTGTCGACATTGGGCTCTGAATGAAAATGGCCCTCACAGCTTCACAGGGAGGGCCACTATTAAGGGCTGTGGCCTTGTTGAAGGAAGTGTGTCACTGTGGGGTGGGCTTTGAGGTCTCGGAAGCTCAAGCCAGGCCCAGTGTCTCACTCTCTTCCTGCTGCCTGCTGATCCAGCACCATGTCTGCCTTCGTGCCACCATGCTTCCCGCCATGACAATAATGGAGTAAGCCTCTGAACTGTGAGCCCCAATTAAATGTTTCCTTATAAGGGTTTCCATGGTCATGGCATCTCTTCACAGCAATGGAAACCCCCAACTAAGTCAGATTCCAAACAGCCAAATGTGCCTGTGAGTTTGTAGGTTGTTCTGTCATTGCTTGTGTGGCCTCAGAGGCCCTTGGGATTATAAGGGCCTATAAGTTATAACTTATAGGCCCTTATAATTATAAGTTATAACTTTTATAAGTTACTTTCAGACCACTGTGAGCTCACCGAAGGGCTACACCAAACACCCCACACAAACAAGTTACCTGAACTCTGTCGCAAACCCCCCAAAAGACCAACTCCAAACTCTTCCTCAAAGTACATTTTCATGTTGACAGAGAAAACTCCTTTATGACATGTGACGGGAACCATGATACATATGACAACATAAATGCAATGTGACGGCAGATAACATGATGTCACAAGGCGAAACCTCAAAATCCCCGAATTGCAGGGATGTCGTCAAGAGCTCAGCTTCCTACAAAAATATAATCTTATATCCCTGCCACAAAGTTTCCCCAATTATTGATTTTTTTTCCTTCTTTTTAGTTCCTCAGCTACTCCCCTCTTCCTTCAGTAATCCTGATACACTGTCATGTGGGGTTCTCTGATCTCCATTTCCTCCTCCATTTCCCCGAAAACCACGCAGCGCCAACAAACACGCCTGGAGAAAGTGGTGCCATGATTCAACTTATTTTTTTCCAAAGTCTGCTTGCACAGAAAGCCTTCCTTCCAGCCGCACAAAGCCACCTTACCTCACCCCTTCCTACTTCAGACACCAGTATCCAACATGGCGGGCATGCCATGGGTCCTCTGCAAACCCAGGCGCGAAGAAGGTCAGTGCAGGCTCCCAAAGGGAAGGCAAGGTTCGGAGTGTCGCCCCCAGGATGGAAAACTCAGGCTCCCCAGGGAGGAGACTCGGTCCCCTGGCAACAATCACTGCAACGCAGTCCAGTTAATTTCTTTCCACGCCTTCGCAGCACGTGCAGAGGCGGCGTCAGAAGGGGCAGAGTCACGGGTCCGAAGGGACCTTGCAGTCACCCTTCCTCGAACAGACACCAGAGTCACTCTTTGACACGTGTAAGGCAAGGCTAATGGACACCCTCATCCACCCCCCAACCCCTCCCCATCAGACCCCATTGTCTCAGGATATGAAGAGTCACTAAAAATGGCCAACGTCTCTCCCCCGACACAGGGGCATCAATCAGTGCGTCTTCGGCGCTTTCTTTGTGTTATCGATTTTGTTTGCTGAGAGCGGAGGCAGATGGCTCCGACGTGGCGTCATCCGATACCCGCCCCCACTCCACTCCGCTTGATTTATGGATCTCCCCGTACATTACCTGAACACAAATGAGTCTAGCATCATTTTCCTGCACACTTGTCAAATTAAGGTAAGATATTCTTGTTGACCTTTAAACCTTCAAAAAAAATTATGAAATAAATAAACCAACGTGTTTCAGACATTTTGCAGTGAGAACTATAAATGAGCCTGGCTCCTGGATGCCAATTAAAAGGATGTAATTATGAAGGGGATTGTCGTGTGTGCTGCGGGTAATGATTTAATTTTAGTTTTAATGCGTTCACTCAATGGAGGAAAAGAAAATAAGCTGGTTACGAATCATCTCGAGAAAGAGCCGAGAACAAGTTGGCACCATTTGTTCCCTAATTTACCAAAACGGGAAGGAGCTGGGGGTGCTTGGCACTGGAGCCTTCCAGAAGGGAAGAACACTTTGGAAAAGGTGCAGAAAGACGACGCGCTAGCGGGAACGAAAATAGAGACAAGGTGGCCTTTGCTGCGATGTTACCAAACACAGCCAGTGCCAGCCCGTTCTCCTGGGGCTCGGGCGAGGGTGTGAATTGGATCCGATTGCCTGCAGGGGAGGAATTCTGCTCTGGGATGCATAAAGCCTTTCTCCTCTGCTGCTTTTCCCAATGCCCTTCCTGTAACAGCCAGTCTCGGATCCCGGAGAGGGGTCCCTGGGTATTAGGGTTTGGCTGGAGAACACCCCCCAGGGCCTCAAGTGTTGGCACCGTTTCCAGCTGGTGGGTCAGTGTCGGAGGCAGAACCTTTTGGACGTGGGGTCACAGCCCTTCTATGTAGCCACGCCTGAGCTCTGCTCTCCCCAGCTTCAGACACAATGTAAACAGCCGCCTCTTCTGCTGCTGGCTCGGCCCTGAGCATGCTCCCCACAGTGGTGGACTGCATCCTCTCAGACCAATGAGCCAAAAATATGTCCTTCCTCCTTCAGGCTGCTTCTTCCGGGTGTCTCTGTCAGAGCAAGAAAAGCAACTAAAACACCAGGAGGTAGGCGCTGACCACTGGTCTGCGGGACACAAAGGTGCACACTGTTTTAGCATCTCCATCCACAGACAGCGTTATTCAAGGCCGGATGATGCTTGCTGTACTGATCTGTGCCAGCCTCGGTGTGCCAAACAGAGGTGAACACCCACCCCAAGAACACCTAGGGCCTGGCCTGTCAGGCTGGCTTTGGGCATCTTCCAGATGTTTGCACAAGAATATCGTACTAACCGACTTCTGTCTTCAAACTGCACCAAGATGGCATGAGGGCTCCGCTCGGGGCCCTCATGCTCCCCCTGTGCCTTGATTGATAACTTCCATGTCCACCCATCCTCACCTCTGCCAGTGTCCTCTGCCGTGCACGGCTTGCAGCCTCCCACCTCAGCCCTTCTTCCTTCTTAAAATCTCCTCCTCCTTCTCTGCTGAGGTGGCCTCAGGATAGCCCCGTCCTGCCTTGCTTCATGGACTGCTAAAAGCCACCTTCCTTCTAATCTGCTTCGGCAACACCAGGCAGACGGGAGTCCCTCAGGGGCAATGGAGGGGGACGATGGAGGGAGACGCTGGGGCCCTCTGTTTGCTCACTGGTAAGGATTCAAATATGAAATGTCTCCCACAGGCTCACGTTTTGAAAGCTGGTCCCAGGGCTAAGGCACTATTGTGGGAGAATGCAGAATCTTATGGGGCGGGAACTGACTGGAGAAAGTGGGTCCTCAGGGGGCATATCATCCCTGGCCACTTTTGGCCTCCTGAGCCATGTAATGTGAACTGAGTTGCTTTGCCATGCCTTCCGGTCACGATGGACTGAAGTCTGAAACTGCGAACCAAAATAAATCTCCAGTCTGTGAGCTGTCTCTGCCAAGCATTTTGGTCACGGCAGTGAGAAGTTAACCAGTGTGTTCCCATGTCTGAAGGTGCACACACATGCACACTCACACAGACCCCGATGGGCTTCAGTGGGCATAGCAGAAGGGCCATCTTGAGTTTCCCAGTCACGTGTTATGTGGAGCATTCATTCCACGTGGACTATCCATGGTCACGTGACTAATTAGCACAGTCTACACAGCCCTGTGCTAATGCGCTCCGCCTGCCTGCAGCCCACACTGCCTCAACTCAGCCCTCAGAGCTCAGGCGTGATCTCCAAGAAAACCAAGTGAAGCACAGTAGTTTCTGATGCCACCAAGGAGCCCTACCTTTCAGCATCCAGTGCAGGCATGCCACAGGCCTCTTCCCAAACCTGAGAACTGGTCTGCTCCAGCTGACTTCTGGGGCTCCCCTTGGCCTCTGCAAGCCACTCCAAGACCCTTGTTCATCATCTCTCCGTTTGTGTTCCTACTGCCGGCCAGTCGCGTGCAAGCCTGGGCCTTCTGCAACTTGCACCGTCCAGAGGATCTCTGCCTCAAGAGGCATCAAGGAACCAGTCCTCAGAGGGTCCAACTCCTGGCCTTGGGAGGCCTGGGCCCACCCTGTTGCCCAGCCGGAAGAGACGGCAGGCAACGCTTTCGGAAAGCATTTCTGGCAGCAGGAGAGATGGCTTGATGGTTAGCGAACGGCACATCCTGCTCTTGTAGAGAGTCTATGTTCAATTCCCAGCACCCACATCAGATGACCCACAACTGCCCAAAACTCCAGCTCCGGGGATCTGACAGCCCCAGGATCGTCTGGCCTCGGTGGGCACCTGTACTCACTCACAAGCGCATACCCACACAGATACACATGCATACACATATCAAAACATTTAATAAGGGGCTGTTTTTCCAGAGGACCGGGGTTCCGTTCCCAGCACCCACATGATGGCTCACAACCATTTGGAATCCAGTTCCAGGGGATCTAATGCCCTCTTCTGGGCCTCTGAAGGCATCAGGCATACATGTGGTACAAACATACAAGTGGGCAAATCACCCAAACACATAAGTAAATCTAATAATAATGATATACATTAACGATCTGATAAACAACAATGATATAAAACTAAGTTTAAGTTCTACAGTTCTACAGCACAAGCATTCTGACTAAGAGCCTGCTGCACCCCACTTCCCACTTTCTCTATCTTCACAGCCCTTGGTGGCCGGATTAGTCAGAAACCCACCAATGATGGCCCATGGGCCAAACTTGCCAGCCACCTGTTTCCTTAGCCAAACTCTACAATTTTTACTTGCTTTCTGTAGGGCCGGGCATTGGATCTAGGGCCTTGTATAGGCTAAAGGAGGGCCCCTACCATGGAGCCACATCCCAGCCCTGCAAATAAACTGTTCCCGGGACACAGCCACACCCGCGTGATCCCGTTCCATCCCTGGCTGCCCTCACTCTGCAGCATCAGAGTTCTGCAGATCCGGCAGGGACCTGTGGCCCCAAAGCCCGGGACATTCACCACTTTCAGAGAAAGTTTTTTTGACCTACAGCCTAAATTACACTTATAGTTCTGCATAAATTACCTGTCTATTAACTATTAACTTGCCCGTTAAACTTTGAGTGAGCCACTCAGCACGGTCACTCAGACAAACGATAGTGGAAATGCCCGGAAGCCGAGGCTGAGCCGTATTGGTTCCCCACTCTAAATCCACACGTGAAGACACAGGGAAACGGCCTCACGAGGAAAGCAGTCAAGCAGCATGGTTAGGGTGAAGATTCCTGTGAAGTTTTCACCCACTTCAGTGCGCTCCACACTGGCACTACGGCAGAAGCCTTCCTGGACCTCAGCCTAGCTGGGTTCTTCCCCACGTGGGGCTGGAGAGACAGCTCCGAGGTTAGGAGTGCTTGCTGCTCTTCCGGTGGATCAGAGTTTGGTTCCCTGCACCACATCAGGTTAGCACCCGTAACGTCAGCTCCAGGAGAAAGGATGCTCTCTTCTGGTCTGTGGGCACCTGCACTCATGTGCGCGTGAACACACACACACACACACACACACACACACACACACACACACACCCCACAGGCAGACAGACACGCACAATCAAAACTAAAATAAATCTTGGGGCCGGACAGATGGCTCAGTGGTTCAGAGCACTTGTTCTTCCACAGGACCTGGGTTTGCTTTCCATCACCCATATCACGTGGCTCACAAGGATGGTTTCAAGGACACATGTGACGCACAGACCTACTCAAAAGCAAAACACTTGTGCACACAACACAAAACAACTTAGAACACATTTCTTTTTACAGAATAGCTCCCGGGTATCTTGCCCAGGGAGCCCAGGCTGACCTACTGTGTGCTTCTTGACTGGCCAGAATATCCCAAGGCATGGCTACGGAATCCAGCCCCCCCGCCCACGCACACACAGACACAGACACCAGAATCGCCACTATGCTCAGCAGAAACGGCTCTCCTTTCCCCAAAATAGTACCTGCCAGGCTTTGACCGCAGCAACCTAAGGAAAGAGAGACGGACGTGTCTGGTTCGGTTTCGGAGAGTTACGGGTGGAGAGAGCACGGAGGCATTCATGGCGCCCGGTGTGTGCAGCTTAGAATGCACCCGTGTTGGCAGGCCAGGGGACAAACCTCAGACTGCCCCCCCCCCCCGGGCTCCCTTCCTCCAGCTCAGCCCTGCCTCCTGGAGGCTCCGCAGCTTTCCAAATCAACTCCACCAGCTACTGGGCCGAGAGTTCAAATTATGTCTGACCTCACTGGGGATGCTCACACCTCCAACACAGAGAAGTGGCCCAGGGGCCACTTTGGCAATCGACCCATCAGTGAACAGGCTGAAGGTCCCCCCCACAGGTCTCACGGACCTGAGGACGCCCCCTCTGCCCACACGTCCCCGGAGTCCTGCCGAGGAGATTCTGTGCAACCCCCAGCCTCTGCTGACACAACCCCTATGTTCCACAACTCCAAACACCCCATTCAAAGACGTTGTTTGAAAGGAGAATCACTGTGAATATAAATGACTCTCTCAGAAGCTTGACTTTTAAAAAAGGAAGACGGATCTGGCCCTTGCAAATAAAAAAAAAAAAAAAACAGATTGAGAAGCTGAGCTTCGTGAAGTGACTTAAGCAGGCATTCAGAGCTGGCACCCGCTGGGAACAGTGCGGCAAGCTCGGGAGCTAGAACAGCCAAGCCCCCGGGCTTGGCTCAGCAGCAGCCTCTCCTCCCCACTTGGCATTGCCACCTCCTCCACCACCACCACCCCGCCATTTCACGTCATCTCTGTTTCAAACACCCTCAGTGAGCACCTACTGTGTGCTGATCAGACCTGGCTGGCCCTACGGAGTTCCCAGGGATACTGCCGAGCAAGGGACCCCAGCGTGCCGCCATGCCTGATGCAGGGTGAGGCCTGATGGGGAGGCAGGGAGCGGGTGAGGCACACTCCCCACACAGGTCTGATGGACAGACTGTAACCAGGGGAGGGACTTTTTCGAGACCAGCCCGGCTGCAGGTGGAGCCCGGAGTCATGAGGGTCAGCTCTTTCGCCGAGTCACTGTGCACCGTGTGGCGGAAAGATGACATAGCCGGGGACCCGTAGACAGCCGGAGCAGAGGCTCTGGCCGGGGAGAGCCAGGCCGGGCACAGGCATCCTCTCTTTCTGATGGCCCTGCTGTGCAATCCTCGTTTGGGGAAGGACCAGGACCCCTGTGGGGGCGGGAGGTGATCCTGGAGGTGACCTGCGAGCACACAGGAAGCACAGACATGAGCTGTGCTCCATCCATCCTACCGTGCGGATGGCCGGCATGGCGCTCACCGTGGGGTCCCCCTCATTGGCTGCTCTCGGGGGTCCAGTTAGCACTCCACGAGGTAGCACAGTAGTCCGTGCACCTCAGTCCATGTCAGGAGCAGGGAGCATGTTCTGCAGACTGATGGCCACCTGATACTGTCCTCTCCGGTCAGAGGAAGAGCCTCTTCCCATGACGGCCAGCGACAGGAGGGAAGCACAGTAGGGATGCCTGCCCCCAGGCTCCCCCACTGCGCCTCCATTTTCTATGGCTTCTGCTAACCACAGTCAAGGATTACCTGGGACATTGCATAGTTGGGTTTCCAGGGATTCATATTAGACTATATAGTGTTATATATATATAGTTATAGATATAGCTGCCATAGTATTAGTTATTATTAATCTCTTACAGTGGACAATTTACAACTTAAGCTTTACCATAGGTGTATACGTGCAGGAATAAGTTTTACCTCTGCAGTCAGAGCTGCTTACGGCCATACAGCGCTGCACTCCCACTTTCAAGGTCAAGGCTGCTGCCGTAAACTCTTTCCCAAGAAGACGTCTACTCCACGTGAGTGGGAAATCGAGACTGGGGAAGAAAGTGAAGCTGTAGCCCGGGTAAATAATTTTCGTGCTTGGAAAAGCAGCAGTGGAAGCAAAGGGGTTTCTGGGCCAAAAGCGGCAAGAATAACTACTTGTTTAATTCCTTTTTCTCCCCCAATTCCCAGCAGAAGGATCAAAGAAACAGAGAAAGAAAGGCAGGGCCTGTATCCACAGCGGGAAGCTGGTGCGTCAGGTTTCCATCACTGTGACAAAATAGCCGAGCCACTCGAGTTAAGAAGAGGAAAGGTCTACTTTGGCTCACAGTTGGGGAGGTGTCACCCCACGTTCATTTGGCACCGTTGCTTTGGGTCTGTGGAAGTGTGGAGCATCAAGGCGGGTAGAAGTGAGCTGACTGCCTCATGGCATCCAGGAAGCAAAGGGAACAAAAGATGGGGGCTTCCATCCCATTTTCCCCTTCCATGCACACCCTCGGTGATCCGATCCCTTCTATTAGGCCCAACCCTTTATCGGTTCCACTGCCTCTCAACAGCAACGAGCTTTTAACTTGTGGGCTTTTAGGAGACACGTATCCAAACCACAGCACTAGATCGGGGTCAGAAAGGGAAAACATATCCCCGAAAGCCCCCGCTCAGAGATCTGGGCAGCCACCCAGAGGTTAGGAGGCTGGGCGGAGGAGAAAAGCCCAGCTGAGAGGCGAGAAGGCACTGTTGGGAGGAGGCCAGGAGTCATTTCCACAGAGGGAACCTGCCAAAGGCTAAGCTACACTTCACGACACAGCACCGAAGTCTATAAAGCCAAGGTCGGGGCAAAAAAATTCCTGGTTCCTCAAGGTTTCAACACTTCTTGACTCGTTTGAGGTTTGAAAAAAAAAATATGTATTTTTTTTACTTGTTAATTTGTTTATGTATGGGTGTGAGTGTTTCGCCTACATGGGTGTTTGTATAACATCTGTGTGTATACCAGTTATCTGTGGAGATCAGAAGAGGGCACCAGACTCCCCTGGAACTTGAGTTGCGGGCGACTGTGAGCCACTGTGTGGGTGCTGGGAATTGAACCTAGGTCCTCTGAAAGATCAACTAGTGTTCTTTACTGCTGAGCCATATCTCCAGTCCCTTGCTTTGTTTTGTTTTGTCTGGGATAAGGTCTCACTATGTATCCTTGGCTGTCCTGGACCTTGCTATGTAGACCAGGCTGGCTTCAAACTCACAGAGATCTGCCTGCCTCTGTCTCCCAAGTGCTGGGATTAAAGGTGCATGACACATTTTAAGATTTTTTTTTAATAAGCAAATTATACAATTAAAATTAAGTGAGGGCAAGCTAGGAAGCGGCTGCTTCTGTCTGTAATCCCAGCACCCAAGAGGCTAATGTAGGAAGGAATTCACAGTCAACTTGGGCTACACAGTGAGACCTTTTCTCACAAAACAAAGTCAGAACAAAAATAAGTCAAGAACACTCTGGAGAGATGGCTCAGAGCTCAAAAGTGAGCACTGGTCCTGCCTAGGACCTGAGTTTAGGTCAAAGCATCCATGTCAGGCAGCTCACAACCACATGGAACTCCAGCTCCAGGGGGTCTGATGCCCTCTTCTGGCCTCCACAGGCACTGCACTCACATGGACGTACCCACACAGAGGCACATGCACACACACACAATTTAAAATAAAATAGATTTTAAAGGTGATATAAATAATCTGATTAATAAAATCTGGCTTTCTTCAAAACATTTCTGTGTTCAGCAAACAGAATACAGTTTTTTTTCAATCGAAAATTATTTTTGAAAAGTTGGTTTATGTTAGACTACAGAAAAAGAAATCTCAATAGAAGTTATAATCTAACCGAAATGCAATAAAATCAAATACTAAAAAAATGACAGGAAAAATATTGGCTACAACATTGATTTTGATGGAAGAAAGTAGAAAACACATACTTGACCTTCCCCAGGGAAGAGAAATTTGTGTTTCCAAAGGCTTGAAGAAGGAGTTAAATAAAAGACAGGAGCCATGAATGAAAGTGACAATATCACAATCACAAACAAAATTAACAATGCTGTCATCAGAGCAGAAGATTTTGACAGGCTCCATTCAAACTCAGAATGAGCATGGGGCTTCCGCGAAATGACAGGGATACAGAAGATTCGAGATGCACAGAAGTGTAGAAATATGCATGTGTGCATGTTTGTATGTATGTGTATATGTATGTATTCATTAGAGAGATGCTCTGTTGGTTAAAAGCACTGACTGCTTTTCTAGAGGAGCTGGTTTCAGTTCCAAGCACCCACAGAGCAGCTCCCCCGACACATGGTACACAGACACACATGCAGGCAAAACATATACAATAATTTTTAAGGAGTGATGACAGGCTACATGCCCAGGCACAGTGTATCACAAATGTAACTTAATGTGCGTCCCTCGCCATGAGGCGCATTTCAGCCACTTAAGATGAGTTTCATCTCTTTTGACATCGGCTCTGAAGCCAGGATGCTTCTGATAATTGATAAGATAGTAGAGCTTAAGCAGCACTGTTCCTCCTTTTTTTTTTTTTTCACTTGTACAAAAAAAATAATGGTGTGCATTATAATCAGCATCATTTTAGGTCTCAAGAAAGCATAGTAATTCTTCAGAAGCGTACAGGATATATTACTATTGAGCTAGAAATTAATGATAAAAAAAGAAGCTCCCGAGTATTCTTCTGAATTCTTCTCTCACATCAAGGAGGAAATAAAAACAGCAATTTTAGGCTATGAAAAATTATGATAATGGCAACTGGTGCCTATCAAAACTTATGGAATGTAGCCAGAATTATGCTCAGAGAAAACTACCAGCTAGAGTGTTACATTCATTTAAAAAAAAAAAAAAAGAAGAAGAAAAGATAATAGATAATAAATGACCTGGACATTCAACTTTTAAAAATGTGAAAATGAGTAAGAAAGTTAAGTCCTGACAGGTATTTAAGATAATGAAAGAAAGTGATGCCTTTCAGATGTTCAAGGGAAGATGAATAAATCTATCAGCTGTTTCCTCACGAAGGCCAATGAAATATGGCGGTCTCCAGTAAGGTTCTAATGGAGAAGAGAGAGGGCCTTATAGTGCAGTGGTGAAGTAAGTACCTGCCCAGAACCCTCAGAGGGGTGGGAGGGGGGCTCAGCAGAGGGGCCAGTACTTACCATGCTCAAGGCCCTGGGTTTTGTGCCCAAAAATGTTAAAAGGAAAAAGGAATAGAGGGGAAAACCCTAATGAAAAAAAGAATCATAGCATTTGTGCCAAAAAGTTGTTATAATATAAGAACGCCACATAGAATTCTAATGTAACCTTCCGATTGAATGTATGGTAGTCTTAGGAGGCAAAAATGATACAAACTGACTTAAAATGTGGGAAATCTGAATAGAAAATGAAGGCGTGAAACATGCCCGGATTGCTAGCTCCAGCCTTCGAGGAAAAGACATTTTCTATCCCATTTAAAATGTTCCAGAGGATAAAGAAGGCAGAAAACCTTCCTAATTAATTTTATGAATAACGCATAACCCTGCTACTAAAACCTGCCAAAGATGAAAGAAAAATAAAATCACAGACTAATCTTCCTTGTTACTATAGATGCAAAGTCTAAATAGATCACATTAGACACAGCCTCCTCTGCACCAGCCCCAGCAAAAATGTACAGAATTGCCAGATAAAACAGAACATAAAATAATTAATACACACTTCCAAGATTTCTTTATTATGGAGGAGGGGAGTGAGGAAGGGGGAAAAATGAAGGATGAGGAAGAACAGGGGGGAAAGGAGGAGGAGAGGGAACAGAAGGAGGAAAAGGAGGGGGAAGAGGAAGAAGAAGAGAAGGGGAGAGAGGAAAAGAATGGGGAAGGGGAGGAGGGAAAGAGAAGTGGGGCAAGGAAACAAAGAGGAGGAAGAGGAGAAAAGTTACAAATATGGGGAGAGGGAAGGGAGGGGAAGATTAAAAAATGATGATAGTGTTCATAAGAGCCCCAAAGGATGGATGAAAGAACCCAGAGGTCAGGGCCTTGGTGCTCAAAATGGATTCGATGCAGCCTGGTCCCCGTAAGCCTAGGACTGGCCTGGGCTCCAGGTGGCCGCAACCGCAATGTGATGAAACCTAGACTCGGCCTCCAGCCAGGCCCGGTGTAACCCCAGCTCCTTAGGAGGCAGGTGCAGGAAGACCCTGACTTAACCGCGATCCCAGGAACCCAAGTGGCAGAAGGAAAGAACTGACTGAGGAAGGTTATCTTACAGTAAATGCAAAAACAACAGCAACAACAAAACCAGAATACCACCAACAAAAGAAAGCAAAACCATCAACCTCTAAGGAAAGCAGAAAAAAAAATCACTGTGCAAAAGGAAAATGTCTTCTGGAAAAAAAGAGGGTCCACCCCCCGCCCCCCACAAGCCTGCTCCGTGGCTATGGAATCCACAATTCCGTTACCTGTGTGATACTGAAATCCCCACCCCGTGACAGAAATAACAGGAAAAACAGATCCCAGACACATGCACTCATGCAAGCTCCCCAGAAGAGATAATTTCCAACTTTGACAACACAGGGATACCATTAAAAAAAAAAAAAAAAACTCCACCAACCCTTAAATTAGCCTGGATAATTTTTGCTTCTGTAGAATAGTGCACAGGAACCATAATCCACATAAGGAAATGACTCATCGTGAAGTCGGGATGATGAGGAAACAGACCAGAACCTCAGCTCAGAACAGAATCTGATTTGCATGTATTTACTTATTGTCTATGCGAGCATTTCCACTCTAAACCACTGAGGGGACAGACAAACTCACGCTCGAAAGAGGTGGCTTATGTCTGCAATCCCAGTACTCTGAAAGGCCGAGGCAGGAGGATTGTTGTGAATTTGAAGCCAGCCTGGGCTACATCATAAGTTCAAAGCCAACCCGGGTTGCATAACGAGACACTGCCTCAAGTGAAAAAAATTAAAAAAAAAAAAAAAAAAAAGAATCAAAGCAATAAAGAAAAAAACAGGAAACCATAAAAGGCAGGCATGTAGATTTTCAATATCTCCGCAGAGTGTCAAGAAATGAGAACTATAGTAATTGGAATTTCAAAAGCACATTTCCAGGGATTCAGAATAGACTAGTTAGCAAAGTAGGAGACGCCGGCTTCCAGATGAATCCGACATAAACACGCAGGTTACACGGGAAACATGAGACTGAGGTGATAAGGGAGTGGAATAAGAAAAGCCCCAAACAATGTCATTAATCACGGAGACTCTGGCAGCAACAGCTGCCCTGGGGACCCAAAGAAAGTTAAGTGCCTTCCAGATAATTTGCAGTAATGGGCTGTAGGCGAAGAAGTCCATGTCAGCGCCAGGCCTCTGCTGAATGTGTACACTCAAAACCAAGGCTGACTGCGAACCAGGAGCTTAAGATTAATCCAGGAGCTGTAGATTAAGCGCTTTGCATGTTTAAACTGTTTCATTCAAACAATGACCTAAGAGTTTATTAATATTATTGTCCCATTCTATAGACAGCTAAACAGAGGAACTGAGAGTTGAAATAGTTTTCTCTGTTTTTTGTTGTTGCTGTTTGTTTATTTATTTATTTATGTATTTATTTATTTATTTTTCCTTCCCAGGCTGGGTTTTTCTGTGTAGCCCTGGCTACCCTGAACTTGCTCTTTAGACTAGGCTGGCCTCAGACTCAGAGATCCACCGGCCTCTGCCGTGCTGGGATTAAAGGTGTGCGCCAGCACCTCCTGGCTAGTTTTCTCTGGTTACGGAGTGCTGGAGAGAAAGTCAAGTCTCAGTGGTCCTCTGCAGGATCCAAGTTTACACTCTACGCTTGTGCTGCCTTGGTCGTTGGCGTGATAGGATTTGAATTACCCAGGAGACAGAGCTTACTTCGTATGCCTTTTCCAGGAAAGTTTAAGTGAGGAGGGGAGACCCGCCCTGAATGTAGGGGGAACCGTTCTATGGTTTGCGATTCTGGACTGAATAAAGAAGAGGAAGCTAGTGAATCATACGCATGCATCTCTCTCTCTCTCTCTCTCTTCCTGCCTCATGCTGCTACCCCCATAGCCACTGCCGCAGAGCTGTCTTTCCCTCTAAGATGGGCTGTAGCTTCAAACTCAGAGTCCAAATAAGCCCTTCCTGCCCTAGGCTGCTTTTGTAAATTGTCATGGCAATGAGAAAAAATGACTGATACAAAAGGAAAGAAACTATTGAAGAGATAGTGACCAAATTTGCAAGATGTAGGAAAAGTGTTAGCCCTACTTTGCTCACCTATGATTCTATCACTCAGGAAGATGAGGCAGGATCAGGAGTTGGAGGCCAGCCTGGGCTGTCCTGAGACTCTGTGGAAGAAAGGAAGAGAGGGAGGAAGGAAGGAGGGTAAAGAAAAGAGAAGAGAAGAAAAGGAAGGGGTAAATGGGAAAGAGAAGAGAAGAGAGCAAAGAAAGAAATGAGAAACACACAACAGAATTCTATACCTAGCTCAATTATTCATATTAAAATACAAAGCAGGAAATAATGGTAGACATGATCAAAATGCCCTGTATACATGTATGGAATTTCAAAGAATAATCAAAAATAATTTTTTAAAAGAACAAAATAACATCCAAATGAACAAGTGTTAAGGGAGCTTACATTGGTCGTCTCTGCAGACATCCAAAGGCAGCAAAGATCAGGGTTTGGAATACAGAGGTAAAGTAGGTCAACAAGAGTTAGCTATCAAAATAGCCAAAGGACTATGCTGCTCTTTTAGCTGGGCAGACTTTAAACAATGCATGGTTAGCATTAAACAGTGAAAGAAAGAGGATGAGGGTGTGATCAGAACTCAAGTGTTCCAAGATGTTTCCATTTCAGTTATTCTGCATCAGTCCATATGTGTAGATTAACAATATACTGATACACACTAGAACAATTTTTTTTTTTTAAAGATGCAAGTTCCAAGCCAGGCACAGCGAGAAAAGGGAAATGGGAAGGGATAAGGTGCCATCGGTCCTTTGAAACCAGGACAGACTTTAACAATGATGAAAATCCAATATACATAGAGTGAAAAAAAGGTTTAAGAAAGAACACAGAGGGGCTGGGGAGATAGCTCCACGGTTAAGATCTCTGGACTTTACAGAGGACCAGAGTTCAGTTCCCAGCACCCACATGAGAGCTCCCCAACTCCTGTAACTCTAGATCCAGGGGAGGTGATGCCCTCTTATGGTCTCCAAGAGCACTGCACACACACACATACACACAAACACATACACACACACACGGACACACAGACACATGTATACTCGGACATGGACACACATGACACAGACACACAGAGTTAAAAAAGAATCTTTAAAAATATTCTTTTTCTAAAGGAAAGGAATACAGATATATTGGTAAACATGAAAACAGATTAAAGTTGCTCTGAAACTCCCAAAGCAGTATGATGTTTCAGAAATGCTGAAAGTAAAGAAATAGCAATCTCTCTCTCTCTTTCTCTCTATCTCTCTCATACATACCAAACCACCATATAGCAGACAAATCACCAAGACAAAGTTATTTTATTTTTATTTTTTAATTTTCTTTCATAATTTATTCATTATATATCCCAATTAAAGCCCGCTGCCTCAACTGCTCCCAGTCCCACCCTCCCTCTGTCTTCCCCCCATCCCCTTCCCCTAGCCCACTGAAAGGGAGAGTTCTCCTTTGTCAACTGCCCATAGCTTGCAGGAACGAAGTTATTTTTATAACAGTAAATCAAACTAGAGTTTAATGGATATAAAAATAGTGAAAGGGATTAAAAGGGTTATTACACGAAGAATAAGAAGGTAGTTCTCCAGGAAAATATAGAAATCTTGAACTTGTATGTACCTAAAAACATTACTTTATAAAAACAGAGTCAAAGTTTGATAAAATCATGAAGAAGAATCAGCAAATTCATAACCACTTGGGGAGTGGTTTTTAATGCATCACGTTCCGGTGTTGATAAATAAAAACAGGCAAAATTTAAAGATATTGAAGAAATAAAGAAAATAAATATAAGAAGACTAAGTTAAAAAATGTATGTGGGTAGACATGGAATTAGGCACCGAACAATTAAGGCATGTAGTATTTCAAGCATAAGGAGCAACAGTGACCACACCCTAACCATAACACAAAGCAATTCTCAACTAAAATTAAATAATCAATAAACACAAACCACAACCTCTCACTACAAAGCAACAAAACTAGACATTGATTTTTTTAAAAAGCAAAAAAGGAAAAAAAAAGTCCTTGAAATGCTTAAGAGTCTAAATAATTCATGAGAGAGAATCACAAAGAGATTATAAACCTTATGGTTATTGAACAGGAAATGTGATACAATGTTTATGTACCAATTACAATTTAATTCAGAAATGCATTACAGAATGGCTCAATAGTAACATATCTATTAGTACAATTTCTTTCATCAATAGATCAAAGGCAAAAAATCATGTTTATTTCTACAGATAGACTAAATACATTTATGGGGGGGTCTCCTTGTTTATCTACGAAAATTAGGAATAGACTATTAAGTTTAAAAAGACCACCCCAAATAGGACTTACACCTCAGCTGTGCTACTCTGAGGTGCTCATCCAGAGGACTTTGGCCTGTAATCACAGACAGGCTTGCACATCTGTGTCACCACTGTACCCTTCACAATAGCCTGGGAGCGGGACCAGCCTAGACATCCATCAACAGACAAATGGATACAGAAAATGTGACATATGTACACAATGGAATTTTATGAAGCTGCACAGGAAAACGGAACTGGAAATTGTGTTAGGTGAAAAAAAGAAACCAAACTCGTTAAAACAAACACTGCAAATTTTCTCTCACATGCGGAACCTGGGTTTAGAATCGGGTGAAAAAATAAAATAAAAATAATAAAAAATGAAACCGGGTGTCTACCAAGTGACTTCTATCCAGAATATTAAAAAAAAAAAAGTCTCACAACTAGATAATTAAAAACCAAACAGCCCAATTAATCATGAGTAAAAAATCTAAGCAGATGCTCTGCAGAGTTGTACAAATGACCCATATAAAAATTGATGGTGAACGTCATGCATTGGGAAAACACAAACCAACACTACCGTTACCACAAGAAGGTGCTTCCGACCCCTAGGACAACTATAGTCCAAAGACAAACACCACCAAGACTCAGCCAAGAGGCGGAGGAAGCAGAACCCTCACATGTTGCTGAAGGGAACATGAAACTACAGAGACACTTTTGAAAACAATTGGACAATTTCTTAAAAAGATATACACGGAATTACCAAAGGACCCAATAATGCCACTGCTGAGACACACCGTTAATGGTGGCTCTCAGCCTTCCGAAGGCTTCCCTAATACCGCTCCTCCTGCTGTGGTGAGCCCCAACCATAAAATTATTTTTATTGCTTCTCCGTAACTGTAATTCTGCTACTGTTATGGATCATAATGTAAATATACACTATGTGGATAAATATACGCTATGTGGATGGTCTTAGGTGACCCCTATGAAGAGATCATTCAATCCCCAAAGGGGTCGTGACTCATAGTTTGAGAACAACTCAACTATGGAGGGGGAGGAGAAGAGAGGGAGGAGAAGGGGAGGAGGGAGGGGAGAGGAAAGGAGAGAGGGAGGAGAGGGGAGAGGGAGGGGATGGAAAGGAGGGAGGAGAGAAGGGAAGGGATGGGAGAGTGAGGGGATGGGAAGGAGGAAGGAGGGAAGGAGAGGAGGAGAGAGGGGAAGAGGGAAAGGATGGGAAGGAGGGAGGGGAGGAGGGAGAGAGGGGATGGGAAGGAGGGAGGGGAGAAGAGAAGAAGAGAGGGGATAAGAAGGAAGGGAGAGGGAGGAAGAAGGAAGAGGAGAGGGAAGATGGGAAGGAGGGAAGGGGAAGGAGGAAGGGGAGGGGGAAGAAGAAGGGAAGGGAGGGGAAGGAGGGGAAGGGGAAAAGGGAGGGAGGGGATGGGAAGGAGGTAGAGAGGAGATGGAAAGGAGGGGAGGACAAGGAAAAAGGAAGGAGAGGATGAAAAGGGAGGAGAGGATGGAGGGGCTAAGAAGGAGGGAAGGGGAGGAGGGAGGGGAGGGGGAGGAGAGAGGGAGAGGATGGGAAGGAGGGGAGGGGAAGAAGAGAGGGAAAGGATGGGAAAGGGGAGAGGGGGAGGAGGAAGAGGAGGGGGAGGAGGGATGGAGAAGGAGAGAAGCTCATCCACTCCACTTGCACACAGACCACACTTCTGCCTCCCGCTCCCTCGCAGGTCAGCTGCACACACTCCCACCTAGAGCCACTCCACCGGTGTTTCTTTCAAGGTCTCAGAGACTGACCTGAGCAATCCTGTCTTCCCCTGCCTCAGAGTCTCACAATCAGCTTCAGGAACAGGATGACATTGTAATTTCTCCCACCCTGAAATTAGGAGCAAACAGATTTCCCAGAGTCCCCCCTTGCCCCCACCCCCTCCTCACTGCAGTTGCCCCATGCCTTGGCTTTTCTTCCTAACTCAGGAGCTTGAGTTATCCTGACTCCTCTCCCCTCATTCTCTCCTCAAGTCCTAACTCAGACGTTTCTTCCCAACACCCAGCAAGTCCACGCTTGCTTAGATCACACTGAAGAGTCAATTCCTGGTCCTCATCTTTAAATGTGCGTGCGTGTGTGTTTGTGTATAATTTAAATGTATTAAATGCATCTATCTATCCATCATGTAAGTGCATGTGCATATGTAGAACTGCAAAGGCCACAAGAGGGTGTTGCCCCCTATGAAGCTGGAGTTACAGGATGTTCTGAGTCACCCCAGTCACCCCATATGGGTTGCAGGGAACCAAACTCAGGAGAGCAGCAAGGGCTCAGCCATTGAGCCATCTCTGCAGCCCCTGCACCACCCCCGTCCTCATCTTACATTTCCTGCCTCGAGCCTTTGACACAGGCAGCCATCAAGATGAGTTTCTCCAGCTTTAATCCCAGGTTCATCAACCCACCCAGGTCTATAGCTGGAGGTGTCCTGAACCTCTCCAACAGAAGGCATTCTTATCAAAACCCGTCAATCAGCTGTCCCCTCTCCTGGCCTATAGCAAGCGCAGGCAATTCCATCCTCTGAGGCTCTAAGTCCCCGAATTTCCCTTTGCTCAGATTCCATCAGGAAATGCCCATGCCGCCACTAAGTTGATGAAGACCATCCTCTCCTACCGTGGCAGCCCAGCGAGCCCTCATGACTCCTCTTCACAGCTGCTGTCCGGACCCCTCTCCCTAAGTCTTTATAACAGCACTTCTCCATTAAATCCTTGCAGCTGCTGCCCACCTCTCCAGGGAAGGGTCGGATTTAAATATGAAGCGTCGCCAGCAGGTTCGGTTTTTGCTTTGTTTGTTTATTTGTTTTGAACGCTTATACGCTAACTGATGATGAGATGTGGGGACACTGTGGAATTTGAGCCACAGATTCCTGAAGAAGGCAGGTCCTTGGGGGTCTAACTTGCTTGTTCATTTCCTGTCTCAGTGGCTATTTCCTGACTGGCCATCAGTAAGTTACACAGTGTGAGGACACAGGCCGTTCACTTTGAACGACCCGTGTAGGAGAAAGGGGATTGGAAGTGTGGGAGAGGGGAGAAGATGGGAGGGAAGAGCCAAGTGGAGCCATGCCATGACTTTGGATGAAGTTTTAGTATGTGCGCCCGGAGTCTTGACCCCTGTGTCGAGTGAGACGGAAGCTCTCCAGGAAGCTCTGGGAGGTGAGTTTAACAGAGGGGGGGGGGTCAGCCTCTTTGGAGCACGGCCCCTAGGAAGGACTCATGTTCTCATGGGACTTGACCACGTTCTTGCTCTCCCACCGGACTATGGTCCACAGAGGCTGAGGTGTCCCTCGGATGCACGCGCCTTTCGTTGCCTAGGACAGTACCAGACACGCAGATGACTCTCAGGAAATATCTGTTGAAAAACTGGGTAGATCAGAAAACTCCACGTGGTTACATGTATACGTTAGGGGTTCCCCACGTTTGGAAATTTACCCTCAAGTTTATCTGTAAATGAAGCACAGCTCGCCATAAGTCTCTGTTGGATATTACTTAAAACTTGCCTGCATATTTCCAAAAGACTCTGATAATCAAATGTGTTGTCACGTTAAAAAGAACAACATGAAACTTGCATCCAAGACGTAAACAAGGTGTTCCTAAGACCCCATCATTAAAACGGTGGATATGGGGGCTGGAGAGAGGGCTCAGCAGTTAAGAAAACTTTCTGCTCTTCCAGAAGACCTGGGTTCAAGTCCCAGCACCTTTGCTGGGTGGCTCACAACACCTGTGACGCTAGCTCCAGGAGACACAGCACCCCTTAGGGTGTGCGAGTGTTTGCCGTGTGTGTGTGTGTGTGTGTGTGTGTGTGTGTGTGTGTGTGTATACAGTACCTATGGAAGCCAGAAGACAGTGGTGTGTCTCCTGGAACACACAAGTGGTGGACATGGGTACGTGGAGGCAAACACTCACACATATAAAATTAAAATAAGCTTTAAGGTGGAGGTCTTTTTTTCCTTTTCCCTTGTTCTTGTATGTGCTGTTTGTGTGTGCACGCGAGCGCGTGTGTGTTTGAATGTCTGCCTGCAGTTGATGTCCGGAATCGCTCTTTACCATTCTTCCACCTTTATCATTCTTCACTGAGCAAGGTCTCCTGTGAAACCCGGAGTTTGCTCACGTGGGTAGTCTTGCTAGCCAGCTCGCCCCGGGAACCCCCTGCCTCCACCCACCAAGACCGGAATTACAGGCAGGCCTCCACGCCCACCTGGCATTTCACAGGTCCTAGGGATCCGAACTCAGGTCCTCACGCTTGTGTGGCAAGGGCTTTAAGCGATGAGCCATCTCCCTCCCTGGACCCCAAATTTACGTTTTTAAGAAAGCAATCATCGTGCCCCTCTTTAACCTGCCAAATTGACAAGGATTGAAAACAAGCAAAGATTCCCCATGCTGGAGCAATTATGAGAACAAATAGGCACACTCACGCACGGCTGGGTCTTTCTGGAAAGCAATCTGCCGGGAAGTGTTACAAGTCTGAAGACTGTGCCTATCCCCAGAGGAAGCCCTTCATCGCCAGAGCACAAAGGTGTTCGGCCAAAAGCGCTCACCTCAACGCTCTTTAAGACTGAAAATCAAAACGTGGAAACCACCAAAATGACCAACGGGGAACCGGGTATATGAATTATGATAAATTCATGCGAGGGAATGCTGTGCAGATGTCAAAAGCGGAATAGAAACAGATCCATTACCGGGGAAAGGTGTTTGTGATATATAAAGTGATTAACCAGGTTATGTGCGGTAGGCATAAAGATTATTGCATTTTTATAAAACGAATGTGACTTATGCGTTTATAAATATAAAGTGATGGAGGGGCCCGGAACAATAGATGAGAACGCCGGGCTCTGGATGCAAAGCCTTTAATTGTCTCTCTCTTGCTCTTGGAGGGCGCCAAATCCCATTTACCACACTAACTGAGGGCATCCTTTTCCCTCCCGTGAAGGTGGGGGCAGGGTGCAGCACCGAGGTTCCTCAGGACCAGGGGCCTGTGGCTGAGCTCTCAACCACAGGGGCCAGGCAGGAGTGGTCCGCCTGGAAGGCTGGGGTTGCTGAGGACCTGGGAGACTTCATGAGCCTCGGTGGTAAAGAAGACTCCAGCGCACAGGCCACAGGCGCTGAGTGCTGAGCCCAGCTGCTCTGGGCCTGACGTCTGAGCCATTGTGGTTCCTTTCCGTTGTTCTGTCCAGGCACGAGACCCCAGCCCCCCGCCTACAGGTTGGGGACTTACCTCCCTTGCCAAACAAGTGGCCGTGGCATCTTCAAGGCCAGAAGGCAAACGCCATTTGGAGATATGGAAGGTCAGCACATGGCAGGATTCACCTTCAGAAGTATTTCTCTAGACTTGTGTGGGCTTGCACATCTCTAATCCCAGCACTTGGGGGGGGTGGTGGAGGCAGGAGGATCACACGTTTGAGGCCAGCCTGACCCGGACAGCAAAAATGCTTCCTCAAAAGCACACAAACTTAGAGGCTCAGGAATTAGCTGGCTCGGGCAGCAAAGTGCTCGCTATGCAAATGTGAGGATCTGAGTCTGATCCTCAGGACCCGTGTGAAAAAGCCAGGCAGAGCGGAGGCTCAGGCCTGTAATCTCAGCGGTGCGGACCCAGAGACCGGAGGATCCTTGGGGCTCACCTCTCAGCCAGCCCGTCTGAATCAGGGTCCAACCAGACACCCAGTCTCAGATCCGAAGCGGGAGAGCAAGAGAAGGTAACTAGTGCTAACCTCTGGCCTTCACACACATGTACACACACACACACACACACACACACAAATTACATACTGTTTTATTTATGTTGTTTTATTTTAGGTAGTCCTTGGGACTGAACCTGGGGCCACTGGCTCTCTAGGCGAGAGATCTACCCAGAGCCACACCTGCCCCACTCTGTCCGTTGTTAGGTATTTGAATACCTGCCTGCCCTGGTTCCCCACCCCTTCTTTATGGCAGCTCATCTGAGACGCCGCTTTCCCCTGTGCTAACACTGACCCCTGGGCTGTGCTCTCCACCAGAGATGTCTCAGCCCCCTAGCATCCCCAAGCTGCCCCACCCCCATCCCTTCCACCCTCAGCTGTGGGAAGCAGAACTGACCGACACCCCTCGGCACCAGCCCCTCGAGACATGAAAGTTTCCTTTGCAGAGACCAGGAAGCACCTAGCCAATTAGCAAAGCCCACCTTTTGAGTTGTCTGCGACGGCCTTTTCAGAGACAAATAGATAATGAGGGTGCTGACCTAATCAATGGGTAGCCTCATATTGGGTTTGTAACACGACAGCTTTATTGAGAGGTCATAAAAGAAAAGTGGGGTGCAGTTATTGGAAGCAGGTTATGTGTGTGTTTGTGTGTGTGTGTGTGGTGGCAAACTCACCCACTCATGTGTGTATGGAGGGAGGCCTGAAGTTAATACTGGGGTCTTTCTTTATTGCTCATCCGTTTTAGTCACATTCCTGTTACTGTGACAAAAAGCCACAACCAAAAGCAACACATGGAAGGGTTTATCCTGGCTTATGATTCCACAGGGATAGAGTCCATCATGGCGGGGAGGCACAGCGGAGCGCAACAGGCATGGCGGCAGAAGCAGGAAGCTGAGAGCTCACATCTTCAGCCAAAAGCAGGAAGCAGAGGCAACAAACCGGAAGTCCGTGAGGCCTTTTTACTCTCAGTGCTTCCCCTAGTGAGGCCCCACCTTCTGGACCTCCTCAAACAGCACCATCAGCTGGGGACCAAGTGTTCAAATGCTCAACACTGTAGCGGGCATTTCTCCTTCAAACAACCAAACCACTGCACCAACCTCAGCCTGATTTCGCTGGGTGTGCTGTGTGTGTGCGTGTGCCTACCTTATACCTTTGGACCAGTCTAGTTAGCCAGCTTGGCCCAGGGATCATCTGCCTCCACCTCCTGGGTGCTGGGATCACAGGTGGCCACTGTGCCTACCTGGCTTTTATGCAGGTTCTGGAATCTGAACTCGTGGGGTCAACCGAGCATGGATTGACCCCTCTGAGTCGTGAGACAAACACATCCCTTCTCTTCCTCTTTCCATTTGTCAGGGTTCAGTAGCTCATCACGGCGATACGGTCACTGACAGGTCCTAGGGATGCTGGCCTCGGCCAAGGAGGATTTAATTGCCACACAATTTGTTTGGGAAAAAGAGAAACCCCTAAGTGCCCAGCATTGAGGCTGGGTTCCCCGGAAACTCTGAGGTAGAGACCAAAGACAGTTGAGGGTCCTTGAGGACAGGGTTCTGGACAGAAGTGAGGGAATTGATGGCTGCCTGCTAAGACAGTCACTGCATGCAGGTGAGGATACAACTCGGGACCAATTCTCCCTACAGAAGCCACTGGGAGCCCTAGGAGCAGATATTCCCAGCCTCTCCCCACCCCCAGGACCTGGACCTAAAGATCTAAACCGAATACAACATGTTCCCGACCCATGGGTGGGCAGGGCATTCCACAGGGAACCGCAACTGCGCCCTCACCCGCTCCCCCCCCCCCCAGAGATGGCTCCTCACGCAAGGCCACGTAGGAAAGGCTCTGGAGGGCCCTACTGAAAATGCAGTCACACCCCCAGCATTTATTTGAAACAGAACATTAATTCTGACTGTCATTAGAGTCCATTTCAATTTTGTAATAACATAAAAAGTTAAGAGTCTAATTTATTCATACAAATCTTGTTAGCATCCAATTTCCACATAATGTAACATATCTCTTAAAAAGCTGACAAAGCAGGAGAAATTAAAAAACAGTTTAAAAAAAGATATTCAAGGGTTCTCACTGCCTGGGAGGCAAAGGTGAGGAGGGAGAGAGAGAGAGAGAGAGAGCCGCGCAGAGTGGTTTAGAGAAAGAGCTGGCTGCTTGGAGACCAGCAGGGCAGGCTAATTCCTGACTCTTACCCCAGGCAGGCCCCTCCTGGTATCTCCACCCGCCCCCCGGCCCCCACGCTATGCCAGGGGGCAAGTCCCCAGCCACGTGCGTCTCAGACAGCGCCCCCAGCCCTTCCTTTGGCACACGTGTCCTGCCGAGCCTGCAACTCCCCTTAATTAACCAGCAGCCTTGTTTGCATTAGATAGCTGTCACCCTGTAATTTACCCGAACACGGGTTTTAATTGTACATTAATCTTTCTTACACGCCACTCCCGTGCTAGAATTCTGTACTGGCAGCCTTTTGGGGGTCACTTTGTTTACCCCCTCCACCAGAAATAGCTGCCGATGAGTGTAATCGAACGCCGCCCCCTCCCCCGCCCCGCTCTTCCAGAATTCCCTGCCTGCTGCCGGGGCTCCGAGAGAGACTCCTGTCACCTGCAAGCCACCTTTCAGCCCCGTGTTTGACTGTTTCTCGCAGCTGACATCAATTTTAGCAAAAAGGTCAGCAGCAACAAACAATCTTCCCATCGTCACCAGCCACGTGTTTTGGAGGGAGCCTTGTCAACCCTTCTCCAAACTCCCACAGGATGGGTGGGTTTAGAGGAGCTTGCTTTGGGGCTTCGGGGTGGGGGTTGGGTGGGGGTGGAAAGCACCCAAGAACCTAAGAAATCGAGCAGCACAGAGGTTCCAAGGTCACTGGGAGAGCCAGGAAGGAGAAGTATAAATTACAAAGCCCTGGCTGGCTGCCAGGGCCCCAGGAAGCTACATTTAGCGTGTCATTCTCCCAGCAGCAGGATGAAGCCTTAACTCTCTTCCCGAGGAATTTGAATGGAATTTGTTACAGGGACGTTGTGATTGAAATATCACCAATTGGCTTTTCATGACAACTCAGCAATTGATTGCAACGGCAATGGGGAGCGCTCTCTCTCTCTCTCTCTCTCTCTCTCTCTCTCTCTGTGTGTGTGTGTGTGTGTGTGTGTGTGCAGAAACAGGGGTGTCATTGTATTCTTGGGTTGGCCAAGATGGCAATAAGGGTGCCCCATACATTATTTATGAAATCCAGATGAAGCCCTATGCCCGCAATAAGCTGATATCGTAACAGAGATTTCAAAAAGACACCTTGACATTTGCCCAAGATCAGATCTCCCCTGCCATGCCAGAAGCCCAGGGGGCTTTGTGCTGATGGAGGTCTGCCTGTTCCCCACACTCCTCTGGCAATCTTAAGCTCAGGCAATTAGCCCTGGTGCGGAGCTGTACACCTCAGAATGGGGAGAAAGTAAAATAAGTGTGCAGGGCCGCACTTTCCTGTAGGAAATATTAGCAGTGATTTTCACCGGTTAAAAGACTGTTTTGTTTTTGTTGGTCAGTTTTTCTTCTTGTTGTTTTTGTTTTGTTTTGTTAAGAGAAGGTCTCTCAACATATCCTTGACTGGCCTGGAACTTGCTATATAGACCAGGCTGGCCTAAACCTCACGGAGATCTGCCTGCCTCTGTCTCTGGAGTCTAGGATTAAAGGAAGGCAGCTTTGATAATTTTTATTGTTGTGCTTTCTGGCGTGCCGGAAAGAAGCTTAGGAGAGCCTCTGTGAGTGAGGCTGAGACAGTCCTCTTCAGGCAGGGAGAGAGAGCTTGCACGCCTAATCCATCGCAGGGAAGCCCAGGAAATAAAACTGAAAGCAAAAATGTATAGCCCTGGGGCCAAAGATTTCTTTCAGGTGCAGCCTTTGATTTATTTCTCGCTCTTGCTCTCTCTCTCCTTCCTTCCCCTTTTCTCCTTCTTCCATAGTGTCTCAAAAGGTATCCCAAGCTGGCATCAGACTAGCAATCCTCCTGCCTCAGCATCTCAAATGCTAGGATTGCAGGCTTGTGCCACCACACCTGGTAACCTTTGATTTCTCTCAGGGAACCCTTGGAGATGGGGACCCATTTAAGGGGAGGGGAGATGACATTTCAGCCCTCCCAGAGAGACTGTGCTGAGGGCCGCCGAGCTTCTGTGTGGCAGTGAGTGCTCATGCCCAGGAGACCATTTCCAACGCAACCCTTCAGAAGCCTGGGTTACCCTCCCCCCCCGTTTGTCCTATGTCTGGAGGTGGCTTCTGGAGACAAAGCATCCCAGCAGACACATAGCAGGATCCGGAGTTGGAGGGACATGAAATACTGGGTGAAGTCTGAGGCCGAAGTCCCCAGATTGTTTATGAGTCCAAAGCCGGGTCGACTTAGGTGGTTTTTGATAAACACTTCATACTCTACATCCTAAGAGAGGCAGAATACTTGTCAAGCACACATCTTTATGAGCTGTCCGCCTATAAAACTCGCTCGGAAGGTCCGTGCTTAATGCTGGTCTGGCAGTAAATTGGCACGTCGCGCCGGTCGGCAGCATCAAATTAGCATCGACCCGTAAAAACGTTACTGAATGATTCCTCAAATCTGCCAAGTCTTCAAATCAATTTTGGAAAAAAAAAAAAAATCCGTCGGGCTCTTTTTTTTTTTTTAAACGTTGATAAACCTTTCATATTAGTTATCACAGAGAGGAATAAACCTCACTTATCTGTCTCCCTACCAAAAAAAAAAAAAAAGGTGTTGTTTTTCCCAAACTGCTTTTAGCTCTTCTATCTTCACACACCCGCCTACACATCACGAAAACAATGTGTGTGTCACGGAGTCATTTGTTGTCCTATTTTAAAGTGACTCATATTTGGATCACACCGACCATGCCCTTTGATCCCAAACCTTGGGGAGAATGTCTCCCAGTACTTTGAGAGAGTTCTCATTCTTTGCCTTGGAGATAAGCAGTCCCAAGCTGGCTTCTGCCAGAAAAACTTTCTAGAACTCTCTAACGAATCTCATGCATTTGCATCTCTTGGGCGCCAAGTGTCTCTGTGCCTGCTGATGGCTGACATTTCAACTGCTGATTCTCAGGCTCACTCTGACTCCTCTGTGGCCTCACTATCTTGGGGGTCAGCGTGGATATCCTTTCTACAGCTGCCCTAGCTGGCACCCTCACCCTCTTTGCTAAACTTTAGACGCCCTCTCACTCTGTGCTGACGGCACCCCAGCTGTACGTGGGTCCACCCCCTTTCCTAAGGAGAGCAGGTACACAAGGACCAGCACATCCCCTGCCAGGACTCTGGCCCAGGGCTCTCATTGCCCAGCCACACTGCTTCCCAGAGACTTCTGTCCGACAGGAAGGAAGCTGACCAGACGCAGCCCAAGACAGAAGGTATTGCTGTGGTCAAATGGCGGCAGGATCAGCTGAGATGGTTTATCGGCTGAGACAGCTTCTGCTTACACTCAGACGGAAAGCGTGTCAGCTACTGAAAGCTGGTGCTGGCAGCCTAGCCGAGGAGCCCGTGACCCAGAAGGGGTGCTGCTTTTGTGTTGGGTCTGGGTTTCTCTGTGTCACCTTGACTGTCCTGGAACGCACTCCATAAACCAGGCAGGCTGGCCTTGAACTCACAGAGATCCCCCTGTCTCCGCTTCCCAAATGCTAGAATTAAAGGCTGGCAGTGCAGCTTTGCACGGGGTAGGAAGAGTTCTAGACACCTGTAAAGGGACCCCAGAGCAGGTGCCAAGATGAAGATTAAGGCACCTATGGGATGGAGCCAAACACATGCTGGACAAGTGCCCTAGCACTGAGTCCATGGCTCCCCTGAGCCTACCCACCTCACCCCCCCGCCACTGCCAGATCCGAGGCAAGGGAAATTACCTCCTACCTGTACCACTGGGCTACATTCCAGACAGGGTCTTGTTAAATTTCCCATGCTGGCTTCAAACTCACTCTGTAGCCCAGGTAGGCCATGAACTTGTGATTCCCCTGCCTCAGCCTCCTGAATGGCTGGGATGACAGGCCCATGCACCAGGCCTAGCTGAGGGATGATGCTCTTTAATGGCCAGTGTCCATAGCACTGGGGCGGCATGGCTGCTGCTCCATCAAAGCTGGCTTTGGAGAGGCAAGGTCACTGGAGGGAGTGGATTCCCAGGCCGGGATGCCCTCAAGGGACTGAGAACCAACCAACTCTGGTCCTTACCAGGACATCTCAGTGTATTAACAAATACCTGCTGAGTCAGGTGGGGTAGGTGGGGCTAAGAGGACCAACGGTCGGCTCTTCATCATGTGGGTCTTCATTCGTTGGACTTTCTGGATGCTGGAACACAGCAGTGAACATGAGCCCCACAGGACAGACTCAACGTTCGTGGCCTCACACCGAGAAAGGCTGCCCTATTCCATCTCCTGCCTTCAAGGCAACCGGCATCAAACTCCCCCAGAAAGGAAGCATACACCTTTAGACATTTACGAATCCTATCATCTGGGGGCGGGAGTGAATTTTTAAGATTTGTTGAAGAGTGTTTTCAGGTTCAAAATATCCTTGGCGAAAAAAAAAAAGGAACTATATTAGTCATCTCAGAAATCAAATTAAAACCACAGTGTGATACCTCTACATACACAGTCACGGAATGGCCAAGGTGACAAAAGCCGGCCACACACGGTACTGGAAGGGATGTGGCGCAACCAGAACCCTCACACACGACTGCTGAGGTGGAGACAGCTAAGGCAGTCCAGCACCCTTCCCCGCACACGCACATACACACACACACAGGGTCTCACTTGGTAGTCTGGGCTGGTCCTGAGTTCACGAACCTCTGGCCTTAGCAGAGTGTGGGCATTACAGGTGTGCGTGTTCCTGCCTGGGTGAATGACCACATGATAAGCCTGCCTGCGGTCCCTAGAAAAGAAAGTGTACTCCCCCTAACCCAGGCACCCTAGGTCCACGTTTCTCAGAAACGTTTCTATGTACCCAAGAAACTCATGCTTCCCAGTTGGACCACCTCAGGAGCAAAGCCTTCCGCACGTGGGCCTCTGATGGACTCTCTGCAAACCGTGCAGGGGCCCCTGGAGGATAATCGGAGGGGAAGATCAACAATGACCCTCAACGCAGCCGGACCTCTCAAACGCGTCCCGGCCCAGTCATGCTTGCACGTTTAAAAGCAAGGAAGGCAAACCCGTGCCGTTACACGCGGTGAAGGGGAAGCGACTGGAATAGTTCAAAAGGGACCGCCAGGTGTGGCAGCCACATCCCGACCCCTGCTCTGGCGCTGAGAGCACAGGCCTGTGCCGCGCACAGACGGCTGCCGCCTTGCACGTGTATGACCCACCCACCTCCGTGCTTCGCTTGCTGTAATTAAAACAGGAGGCTTTAAAATTCGGTTGTGCGACTCATCACCGTATCACTGAGAAGTATCTGGGGACGGAGAGAGAGTTCAGCAGTTAAGAATGATTGCTGATCTTCCAGAGGGTCCAGATTCAGTTCCCTGCGCCCACACAGGCAGCTCCCGGCAAGCTGACGCTCTTCTGGTTTCCTTGGGCAGCTGCACACACATGAATACTTCGCATGCAAACGCGTCTGCGTGCATACAAGCACATGGTACATCCATACACACATGCACCCACCTCAGTGTAAACACAAATAATTTCTTTAAAAAGAAAGACTTGAGGGGCTGGAGAGATGGCTCAGTGGTGAAGAACACTTGAGGGTTCTTCCAAAGGCCCTGAGTTCAATTCCTAGCAACCACATGGTGGCTCACAACCATCTGTAGTGAGATTTGGTTCCCTCTTCTGGCACGCATGAAGACGGAGCACCCACATACATAAAATGCACGGATAAAAGAGAGATTTGAGGTGACACTGGCCGAGGAGCTGCCTGCCCCTTCGCAAGTCTGTTTATATTACCATTTTAGATCCCTGACCAACATGTCAGGCTAAGAGAACAAACACCAAGGATAATGTAACAGCAGCAACAGCTGTTCTATAGAAGGTGGGGTCTATCCCTATTCTCACTTCATGGGTGAAGAAACCAAATCCTAGCCCACACATGACGAAGGGGCCAAGCCGAGATTCAAACCAGACAGCGGGACTTTGTGTGGCAGCTTCAGTTACAACCCAAAGGTGCCCGCTCCCAGGGTGGGGTAGGAGTGTCCGTGGCTGTCATGGCTGCCTGCTGGCATTTTAATTCATGGAAGAGGAAATGGAGAAGAGTTAAATAATGGGCATAGAGTGTGCTTTCATGGGATGAACGGTCATGAAATTAGATTTGCAGATGAAGCCAAACCTCACAGGACCCCAAATCTAAGCAGAAAACAGCACTATGGGCCCAAGCGAGAGAAACTCGATTTACTATGCGCACCAAGGCGGTAATCCACCCTAAATGACTTTGCATAGATGAAGGCATGTGAGCAGCTGCCCTGAGGGATGGCGGAGGTGGCATGGCCATGGACAGCAGGCAGCCTCTGCAGAAAGGATTTAAAGACATGGGAAGACCGCGGGGACCGTGGGAATGGGATCCACATTGGACCCCACTGTGTACCTGAGGGAAGGTAGGGAAGTATTCCTGGAAGAGAGAAGAACCACTCCGCGAGTGGGTGGACGTGTCCAGAAAACCCCAGAACACCGGCTCTAGCAAGCCCGAGGCCCACCATGTCCCCCACAGTCCCAAGCAGTATCTGCCTGAATCACACATCAATCAAACTCAGCCAGGGTTGTCACTGTCTACCTGAACATGGGCTCATACAGCTTTGAACGGCCCCAGTGCCGCACCCGTTGGCCAGTGCTATAGACAGACTCCCCAGTGAGCTGGGCTCAGCCACCATAAATAGTTGGTGTACCATAAACTGGGCACCCAGCCAGTATAGACAGGGCACCTGCCCTGTGTCCTGGATCAACCTGTGTAGAAAGATTCCCCGCTTCGTAGACTGGTTTCCAAGTGTAGACAGACAGCATCGCCCATCTGGCTTAACCACCCAGCCCTGCGAGACAAAGGCCAACAGGTCAGGCTGGGGTCTTATGGGAAGTCTGAGCCTGGGCGGAGCCTGGTCACAAAGCAAGCTACTGACGCTAGAGAGTTTGCGCTCTCTGAGCTATGTTCAAAGGCCCTGGAGGGTGCGAAAGAGACTATGTGGAAGGCTCCAGTGCTAGCCCCCAAGACTCAACCACACAGACCACTCAATGGCTCCACAAGGTAGACAGACTGTGTATCAAACCCTTCAGCCGGTGTAGATGGACAGCACGCATTAGGCACTCGCTCGGCTAGTGTAGACACGCTGTGCCACACTCTGGCCCCACCGGTATAGATAGACTGAAAGCTTAGGTCTCCAGGAGTGATAGCCAGTAATCACTGTGTACCGCCCCCAGGCCAAGCTCTTCATGTCTGACCCAGCAGGAAGGAACAGCATTCTCAGGAGCCTGAGTACGTCAGCCCGGCCTCCCCAAGGCTAGGTCTGAGGCCCCCGCACACAGGACCTTGGTCAGTATATGCTAGATGCGGGGATGGTCCCTTCAGGTACTGCCTCCTTCCCTTTCCCCAGCAGGAATACAGCGAGTACACCCTGCCGCCCCAACAGGGCTGGAAGAAGGTCTCGGTAGTCACAAGACTGGGCAGATGAATCTTGTCCAGACAGATAATGAGTCAGCCCCCGCCCCCCAAAAGAGACAGCTTCAAAGATGGGGATGAGTCAATCTGTGCCTAGGGTACGGAATGCTGGCAGAGGGGTCCTGCTGTGTCACCTCCCCACTGATGGGTATCTGGGCATGCCCACTGGCATAGCTAGCAATCACAGCACAGGAGGGCCAGGCCAGCCTGAAGAGAAAGCCTGAGCAAGCTGCAGACAACCACAAGGGACTCACTTACCAGAGGGTGGAGGAGAACAGCCCACCCTCCAGCCAAGAGCCTCAGCGAGGCCAGGGGTTACGAGCCTGAAACTGTGCCGCCTAGAACCTCTCCTTGCCTGTCATCGCTCTCATCCCCAAGGCTGGCCCAGCTTGGCAGCAGCTGGCTCTGGCCCAGGCAGAGTGAGGACAAGGTGACAGCGACCTGGGCTATTGCCTGCATCTCGGCAGCCACTCAGCTCAGGGCCGGCAGCCAGCAGCATGGGCACACCAGAAACCAGGGTGACTCACAGGCCCACTTCCCCCCACCCCAGCTCTGGAAGATGACGACGGAGACGAGGGAACAGGGATGCTGTCTGTGGGGAAGCCGGGGGCCCTGAACTGCAGACAGCCTGAGGAGAGATTCAGACATCAGAGGGAATGGGGGGAGCTCGGAGCTGTGGGCTGAGGGATGGAAGTTGCTCAGTGTGGTAGGAGGGAGGGAAGAGAGGGACGTGAGGAAGAGAGTTCTTTCTAACCAGCCAACAGCCAGGTGAAGAAACTATCGGGAGACTAGGAAGCTCAGTGACTAAAACACAGGCAGGAGCATGAGGCTGGGGGCAAGCAGCTTCAGAAGAAGGTGGACATCACAGCCCAGCAGTGGCCAGCACCCGAGAAAGAGCTGGCGGGTGGCTGACACCTTGTCCACTCGCCTGCGTCAAGGCGGGTCCTGAGTGAGTCTAGTTCAGCACAGAGGTGTCAGTTACAGAAGGGAAAAGAGCAGTACTCTGCCTGGTCCTCACCCAGGAGCCCTGGCAAAGCTGTCAATCACTAAGTGCCTACTATGTGCTGTTTTGTTTTGTTTGTTCTTATGACTATATATAGAGAGAGGCAATGAAAGTGCTCAGGCTTTGAGTACTGTGTTCATTAGGTTCTCTCTCTCTCTCTCTCTCTCTCTCTCTCTCTCTCTCTCTCTCTGTGTGTGTGTGTGTGTGTGTGTGTATGAACTTGACCAAGCTAGAGTCATGTGGGAAGAGGAGGCCTTTCACTGAGATGATGCCTTCATTAGATTGGCTATAAGCATGTTCGTAGAGGCATTTTCTCAATGAACGATTGGTGGGGAAGGGTCCAGGGGCAGGTGGTCCTAGAAAGTATGAGAAAAGTAGCTGACCTTGAGCCAAAAAGGCAGGTCAGTATGCATCAGTCTTCCACGGTCCCTGCTTGAGTTCCTGTCCTGACTTCCCTCAGTGATGGACTGTGACACGAAAGTATAAGCTGAAATAAACCCTTTCCTCTTCCAGTTGCTTTTAATCTTGGTGCTTTGTTTTTTATTTTTTTGTTTGTGTGTTTGGTTGGTTGGTTTTTTGAGACAGGATTTCTCTGTGTAGCCCTGAGTATCTGGCAACTCGCTCTGTGGACCAGGCTGACCTCGAACTCACAGAGATGCACCCGTCTCTGCCTCCCGAGTGGAGTGCTGGGATTAAAGGCATGCATCACCACCACCCAGCTGGTCTTGGTGGTTGAACACAGCGGTGGGGAGACTAACTGGTAAGTATGGGGGGGTGGACTGAGGAGAGCTGCAAAGAGCTGGCTTCACCTGCAGTCAGCAGACCACCCAGTCCAGGACTGGACAGGAGCCCAGTACCCCCCAGGGATCACAGTCTCAGGGGGCCGAGAGCTCTCACCGCTGTCACAGGTCTCACCCCACCGAGTCCCCTCGCAATTCCTTTGGAGCCAAGGTTCTGGATCTACAGGGTCACTGCAGCTCCATTGTCATGGGTCTCGCTACCCCACGGCAGTTAGTTTAAAAAAAAAAAAAAAGTCCCAACTCCAAATGCCGCTGGTCTTGAAGCCACCATGCTGCCAGGTCTCCAGCCACTGCTGGTCCTCTCCCTCATTTTCCAGCAATGCTCGGAGGTCGTCTCACGGCTGGTGGCCAGAACTCTCTCATATGTCCCTTCATCAGGGCCCACCGTGCAGGCTACCGGCCACGCCTGGACTTCTCATCCCTCCTGCCATCCCTTTCGACTCACGGGGAACCATCCCAGCCAGTCCTTCAGATCTCAGCAGAAGAGCCATTTCCTCAGTGAGAGGACCCCCCCACACACACCCTCCCTCCAGGGCCCTCAGTCTAAGTCAGCTCGCCCTCTTCTAGGGTGACAACCTAGATATTCATGTTTGGAGTCACAACTTACTTAGCACACGCGGGTCCATTGTGGTAACCTGGGTGACCCCTGTCCAGGAGGGCCTGGGCAGCCCCTTCCTGTCTTTCCCAGCCTGGACTCCGACGGACACTGGTTGTTTCCAACCATGCCTTTGCCTGGCACAGGATGGAGCCATGAATGAGTGACGGAGAAATCCCTCTGTCCCACAAGGGCAGGGACTGCACCCCCTTGTCGCCAGGGCCTGCCACAGTGACAGAAATCCAATACATACACAATAAATACTCCCTGGGTGGCAGAATGAAGGACAGTGACAACAGGGCTGGCCCTGGGAGTGAGAGGCAAGAGTCATCGGACCCCAAACTTCCATGATGACAATCATAGTTCAAATCAATGCCATTCCACAGAGCCAGCCAGGTTTGGCAGGAAAAGGATCCCGTACCCTCACCGTCAGCAGACCTCCCCCAGCACCGGTTCCCAGAAGTAGTGGTGAATAAGACTGCAAGCCTCTGCCAGCCTGGGAGGGTATCTGTGTTGGCACCCCGAGCCCCGGCCTGGATTCTGTGAGGGCAGGACCAAGGCTGCTTCTGGCCATTGGCCCACCACAACACAGCCTTCCCTGGTCTCGAGACGCCTGCAAAGGCTCTTCTGAATTCCTAACCACCGCGAACAAGTCCCTGCGATTCCATCCACAGCACCCAATCACGACTGGCAGGCAGTTTCGCAGGGGGTAAAAGTCGAAACCTCACACTGCCGATGTGTAAGTCACACCCTCTGCCATGGTGATCTACTGACCATCAGTCACTTATCCATCAGCCAATAAGAAATGAGCCGATGGCTCCAGTGTCCTCTGCCACCTGAGCTCACGCAGCTGTCCCGTGCCTGACCCAGTGACTCTCCTCTGCGTGGGGGCAGCTTTTTCTTGGGAGGAAAGAGACACAGCTGCTCTCAAATCAGACAAATCTAGACAGCGACTCCAAGGGCAGAGAACCCCGGGAGCCTGTGGTCACCACGGCGTCACACGGAGGCTGCCCACCTCCAGGAGACGTCCTGACGCTCTGCAGACGGGCGCATCTTCACTCGTCTGTTTTATTTTTGGCCATCCCTCTGCAGCGCCGTCTCGACCTCCTCAGGCCAGCGTTATGTAAACCTCCTTTTAGAACACTCATTACCTTCTGATTAACACCCAGGCCGGGCCACTGTTCGCCGTGTTTACCGACTGCGATTTGTTCTGGGGTGGCTGCTGTGCACGGGCAGAGGAGAGGGGTGGGAACGTGGAGGCGCCCGAACGGGCATGGCACTCCAGGTCCGTGATAGGCAAGAGGAAGGAAAGTCAGCTGGCGGCCACACCTTCCCCGTCTGCCCCCATCAGCAGTCCCGTGGCCACAGCAGCTAGCACCCACCACATACGCACACCAGCAAAGCAGCAATCACAGCTCTGAGCCCCGACCTCTCTCCCATCCCGTCAGCAAAACCACAAAAAGCAATGGCAGGCACAGACTCAGTAAAGTATAGGGAAGCAGCCAGCCCCGGATCCCCAAGCAGAGACATCTGACTTTCCCCCTTGTAAGTGAATGGGGGGTTAATTCTGAGCTGCGCCTGCCAAGCATTCGAGCCCAACAACCAAGGCGGGGGCGGAGAGGAGGGGGGTAGTTAGTTAACTGAACTTTCCAAGACTTATTAGCTCACATAAACAGAGATTTGAATAAATGTTTAAAAAATGGAATTCCCTTGATACTCTGTAATCAGTAAATGTTCATTATGGAAACACAGCAAATATGCATAAAATTTCCCAAGCCATATTCCAGCTACAAGATGGAAAAGGCACCTCAGACGGCGGCCTGAGTTACAAAGCATCCTGGGTCAAACCAGCCAGCTCTCTTCTCCCGGCTGGAGCTAGAGAAAAATAGATTTCATTTTGCCCACTCAGGGAATTTATAAATGAGCAACCCCCCTCTGGCCCCCGGCTGATTGATGTCTTTCTATAAATAATTAATCCTTGACCTTGCTTTAAGAAAGCCCTGACTTTTTAAATTTTGGGGTCTTAAAACAAACAGACAAACAAAATAAACAAAAAATCAATACCCAGGGAACATAATTCACTCCCACAAAGTCTGATTCCGGGCAAATAAATAAATGAGTGCACCCTTCCCCAGTCCCGTGTTGACGCCGCGGAACGACGGGAGAGGGTCAGACTTTGAGATTTTCCGTGTTTAAGGGCTATTGGGTTACTGATCAACCCGTCCTGACTCAGTCTTTTCAAGGGTTGAGTGGTACTCTCCTCTGTGTCACCTCCTGGAGGCCAGTCTGCTGAAGCCTCCGGAACACGTTTCCCCTGCCTGCCTGGAGGGGGTGGCATGGCTTGATCGAAGGAAAATGTTCCGCAGAGGCATGGCGGTGCACACCTATAGTCCCTACACAGAGCAGGGTGAGGTCAGGGGTTCCAGACCAGCTTGGGATACATGGTGGGGGAAGAGTATCTTTTAGGAGAACCAACCGTCCCTCCCTCATTCTTCCCTGGGGATCAGGATCTTCCAGGAGAGTCAGAGGTTGATCTGCACTAGAGCAGGTTTAAGACAAGCCTACACACCTGTAAAAGGTCAAGGTGAACCCAAAGAAAGCTGACTTGGTCTCATGCCTGCGCTTGTGGAGGAAGGAGGGGAAAGGGATAATCTGCCTTTACCCCCTCACCCATCCCTACCACCTGGAGCCCACAACTGAGTCCCCCACTTGGCCTGCTGCCTGGCTACATCCATAGCCACAGAGAGCCTCCCAGAAGCCTGTTCCCCTTAGAGCTAATCACACTTAGGGTCCCGCTGAGAGGCGACTCGGAGATGCCCAAATGCCTCTGTCCTGTATGCCTGCAACCCAGGGCACAGCCCCCGGACTATTCCAGCTCCAGGTGAGGGCCGCAGGGACAAGATGTACAACTAAAGTTAGGGCTGGGAGTCCTGCGCGGGGGGGGGGGGGGGGGAAACAGAGAGAGGTCACTTCATGCCCGAGCGCCACCCCGGGCCCTGCCCAAACCCAGGAACCCACCTTTGCCTAGCCAGGCCGGCCTTCCAGGAGGCCAGAGCCGGAGTGCCGGCAAAGCAGCCCCGCGCTCGGCAGCAGGAGTTGCAGAAAGCGGATCGTCTCACTGTTCCCCGCCCCCAGCCGCCAGAGGCTCTGACTCCCGCACTCGGGGACACACGCATGCAAACACCTCCCTCCGATCACTGACGCACGCACACTAGCCCGGAGCACAAAACAGGCCAGGGCCCTAGAGAGTTTCAGGGGGGTGGAGATGAGTGAGATGGAACCTTACACCTCCTGGCAGGGAGCCAAGGTCGCCGGCAACTTCCCCCCACCCCCTTCGCTCTGCCGGACCCAACTGGCCCCCAAGTCCCAGCTCCAAGCGCAAGCCAAAGCCTCTGCGCCCTGGACGCTCCGGCCCGGCCCTCGGGCGCTCGCCGCTTAGCTCTCAAAGCTGCCTACCCGCACCCAAGCATCCAGGGCTAGGAGGAGGAGGAGGCGCGAAGGGTCCTCAGGGAGAGCCCTAGGAGAAAGAGAGGCAGTTCCCAGGTGCAGAGAGAAACCATGAATCGAAAGTCTAATTAAAGTTCCCGCTCATGGGGCCGGTCCCCAAAGTACCGCCAGACCCAAACACCGCACGCCCCAGCAGCACCTGCAGCTCGCTACTCCGATCCGCGTCGAGTAGCGGGGCTTGCTCTCAGAGCGCTGCCGGGTTCACCCTGGGGTTCCAGGGGACATCCCTTCGGGGTGCCAGCCAGCACGGAGAGGGAGCAGGGGTGACGCGGGGCGCAGCCTCACCTGGCACAGCCGGCGCTCTCCAGGCCACGGGTTCCTCGGGTCCGGCACGGTCCTCGGCGGCGGGAGAATCTTCCTCCCGGTGCTCGGGAAGCCAGGAGAATCTCCGCCCCTGCTTCTTGGGCCGGGCGGCGTCTTTCTTGGTGTAGTCCTAGGTTCCGGGAGTGGGCGATCGGCGTGGAGTAAGCGGCCGGAGCGCGCGGGAGAGGTTGCGGCGGCGAGCTTCCTATTGGGTCCTCCGCGCCGGCTGCGTCCCCCTGTCTCTGCCGCCACCGCCCGGTCCTGTCTCCTCCCCGCGGTGCCGCCGGATCGGGCTCACGCGCCGGGAAGGCTCCCAGCGAAGTGCGAGCGAAGCCTCCGGCGAGGCTGGAAATAGCGCCGCGCCCGCCCGGCGCCCCGCCCCCAGGCCGGGCCCCGCCCCACGGTGGAAAGCGGCGGTCGTGGCAGCGGGGCAGAGATGGGGTGGGGGGAGGTTAGGAGGGGGGTATCTCTTCCCCAATCACTCAGCCCTCCCGGGAGCTCACGGGCGCCACGCCCACGCGCGCTCCAAAGAAGCTGCCGCTGGGCGCGGTCGGGCGGCAGCGGGGGGTGGGGCGGTGTTGGCGCGGGCTGCGCCGGGCTGGGGATCCCCGAGTGCTGGACTCTTTCTTGTCTGCCGCTTGGCTCCACTCCTCAGCTTCTTAGCTACCCGCTGCCCCGGTGGTGGCCCCGAGTAACCTCGCGCTGACCTGGGGAAAAAGAAAGATCGCCAGCAGGCAGGGTCTTGTACACTAGACCCAAAGCTGATGGGGCGCGGGGCTTTGCAAAGGGGTGCGCAGAAAGATTCAAGTGGGTTCCAGGATTACAGCCCTCGTGGAATTTAATCAAGGCCCTGTCTCTTGTTGTTTGATACTCACCCCCAAATTTCCGGGTCTGTGTCTAACCCAACGGCCCGGATTCTTGCTTGAGAACTTGATCCTTAAGCATCTGCCCGGCACCAGCCTGAGTGCGGAATCAAGCAACCCCTCTCCATCCATAACCCAGAATGACAGGGTGGGGGAGTCGCCACACAGCGCAGGTGTAGAAGGGGGACTGGGTTCCAGGGCTGTGGATTCAAAATCTCGGTTTTCCAGAGAGCCCCAACCTGCAGGGGGCAATCAGGCACTGGGAGGAAAGGCTGGCTGTGCTCTCAAACTAACCATTCTCAGCTGGGTTAAGCAGTCCCTGCCTAGTCTTGAAGGGACATACAGAGTGAAATTAAACAAACAAACAAACAAACAAACAACAACAAGAAAACCAGGCAGCATAGAAGCTTCCAGTAAAACAGAATGGAAGCTGCTGCCTCTCCCCTCCCTGAGTGGACTTTGCTTGCTTGGCCTGACCCTATCCTGCTGACCCATGGACTGAAATGGACCTGTGGCCTTTGAGTGACCTTAAAAGGGCCTGGTGAGGTCCGGAGCCCCTCCTGAGCACAGCCAGGGAGCCCCTAACACTAGAGATCCTGGAAGGCCTGAGCGGTCTTGGATCCTCTCTAACAACCCCAGTTAAGCTCAGAGTACCCAAGGATCATCCCAGGACAGGCAAGATGACAGTCCAGCATGTGATGACCTTCCTTGCATTGTTTTGGTTTTGTGTCTGTTTTTGAGACAGGTTCTCTCAAGCTCCCTGTGTAGCCCTGGCTGACCACGAACACAGGATCTTCCTTTCTCAGCCTCCAAGGCTAGGGTGACAGGCCCATACCACTATGCCCAGCTCCCTTTTATCCCTTTTATTTTTCCAACAATGAAGCATGTGCTGTTGTACCCACCTTACAAATGAGGAAACTGAGTTACAAGATGCCACCAAATTGTTACTGTCAACAAATCTGGATGTTGGTAGAGCTGGGATTGGTCCCAGTGTCCCAATATCAAAGTGGAATGGGTTCACACTAGGGTACCCTCTTTGGAGGTCAGGATGGTTTGAGGTTCAGGCTGTGCTGTGACCTATACTGTTCCTCTGTCTACACAGGTTACCCTTGGAAGGAAGGTGTAAGTCCATGTCCCTTTAGTCAAGTTCAGTTGAAAGAGATGGATACAAGGCTCAGAACTCTCGAGTCAGGAAGAATGGGGCTACAGAAACTCCATCCCATATCCAAATACCGCCAGAGCAGAGCATTCAAGACGGAAACAACAAGGCACTCACCTTCCTACCAGCCAGCCTAGGCTCTAGTCCCCGTGGCTTCATGGCCCCTCCACTTCCAGCTTGTCACCCCACGCAGAGTCCTGGCTACAGTTCTGCTGGACAGCCACCAGTGAAGTCCCATCCGCAGCCAGGCCTGAGCTAACTCAAGAGTTTGGTCTCCTGATGGTCAAGAGAACCTCCTCAGCGGCATGCGTGCTTCGGAGAGTAAACACACACACGTGTCCATGCACAGCACACCGACCCCCCCTGGCCGGGGGGAGGAGGGGAGATAATGGGACCTTCCATCCCTTGTCCACTCCCAAAGCTGGAAGGCACCTCTGGACAGCAAGGGCCTTCGGAGAACAAGTTTACATAGGTGTTATTTCCCTACGCCAGTGGGCACAGGCTTCCCTACGCCGGGTGGGCACAGCTAGTCAGGTCACCGTAGCTGCCCTGTGTGCAGCAATCCTCCTGGGAAGGGCGGTTTTTCCATTAGCTTCTCCAACTGTACTTATTAGCACTCATTTGCATCTAATATTCAGGCAGACACCAAGATGAATCAACAATGCTGCGTGCCTTTGACTTGCCACATTTTTGAGGGTTTTTTCTTTTTTTTTTTTCCTTCCCCCATTCCTCCTTGTTTGCAGAGGCCCTTGGAGGAAATCCCTGAAGGAGGCCCGGGGCCCCAGGTAGGAAGAAGCAATGAGTTTTCCTCTGGAGATTTTGCTCAGGGCTGCAGTGCCCTTTTTTGAAAGTCAGGCTCAGCCGCTGCAGCGAGGGAGGTGGGGATGAGGCTCTCCGCAAAGCCCGGGCGTGAAGCTCCATGCACGCTTGCGGGTTTTGATGTGTGCATCTCCACCAAAAGATTTGTGGCAAACATATCTCTTTGCATCCCAACTAAGATAGAAAGTCACTTTTATTGGATGGCTTGGTGAGTTCACAGTCTAAGCTCCCCTGGGCCCTGGAGGAGGTTCAGAAGCCTCTCAACAGGGAGGGAAGCGTTGTGTGTGTGTGGGGGGGTAGCTCTGGACTACTGGCAAACCCCTTGCTCCAGTTCCGGGTTGACATCTTGTTTTTCCACATCCATCCTGCCTGCCTGTGGAGAGTCCTGTCTTCCTTCGCTTAGAACTGAAGGTAACGTGGCTAAGAGGCTGAGACTGATGATTCTCGCTGTGTTTGGAAACTCATAGGTAAAACTGAGTGTTGAGTCCCAAATTCGGTGCAGTGGGAACCAGGGCAAGGGCAGAGGTTGTGGCTCAGTGGTAGAGCCCCTGCTTAGAATCCCCCAGTGAGTGGCTGGGGGTGTGGCTCAGAGGTAGAGCACCTGCTTAGAATCCCCCAGTGAGGGGCAGAGGTTGTGGCTCAGTGGTAGAGCCCCTGCTTAGAATCCCCCAGTGAGGGGCTGGGGGTGTGGCTCAGAGGTAGAGCACCTGCTTAGAATCCCCCAGTGAGGGGCAGAGGTTGTGGCTCAGTGGTAGAGCCCCTGCTTAGAATCCCCCAGTGAGGGGCTGGGGGTGTGGCTCAGAGGTAGAGTCCCTGCCTAGAATTCCCCAGTGAGGGAAAGGTCTAGCTCAGCAGTTGAGTGCTTCTAGGATTCATCAGTGAGGAGTCAGGGGTGTGGTGTGGGTATAAGACACTTGCAGAGCATGTGCAAGGTTCTGGGTCAGATCTTTAGCATAGCAAATAATAATAATTGCCCTTGTTAAAATTAATAGCAGCAGAGCTATCTGTTGAGGTTGGTAGCCCAGGCAGATAACCCAGACTTTAGATGGTTGCAAGTTCCAGGCCATCCTGGACTCTGTGTCCAGTTCTGGGCCAACCTGGGCTAATTAGTAAGGTCTTGTATTGAAAAATCAAGTAATAAATCAGGTGGTAGTAGCACATACCTTTAATCCTAGCACCCAAGGTATAATGAAGTTTTGGTTTCTTTAAAAACTCAGTTATGTTATGTAATTTTTTTTTTTGTTTTAATCTCAAGTATGGGGTTTTAGTTTGGGTTTTAAGTTTGTCCACAGCTGATAATTGGCTCCTGTAAGGTGTGGTCTTTGCCAGCTGGTAAAGGCCTGCCTCCTGCAGCGTGGAGAGGGTCATGGTCTAGGACTCTGAGGGATATAAATATGAGAGCCCAGAAAGAGAAGGTGGCATATAGCATGTGCCAGTTTGGAGAGACGCTTCATCGTGCAGCGGCTTGGAGGAGAAAGATGGAGGAGACTGCTGTCTGTCTTCTGTTGACAGATATTGGTACAGCCCCGAAAGAACCCATCTATCCTGAACAGCTGGGAGAAGTAAAGGGGTCTGCAGCCCCTCTCCCCACTGACCTTCTCTCTCTTATCTAGCGTTGGGGGGGTTGGAAGGGAGAGGCTTTAAGGAACACCAAATTAAAAAAAAAAAAAGTTTAAAAACAAGCACAATACTCAGGAGGTAGCAGCAGCGGATCTTTGTGAGTTCGAGGCCAGCCTGGTCTACAAAACCAGGTTGTTACACCGAGAAACCCTGTCTCGTAAAACACAAAACAATCCCAATATGTATGTATGTGTGTGTGTATGTATGTATTATATATATATACATATATATATATATATATCTCAAGTAATAACAAATAAGTAAAGAAACAGAAATCAGACTGTACTGCAGAATGGCTTGGGTTCTCTTTCCTGCTCCTGGTGGCCCGTAGAAGAAAGAAGAGAAAATGGGACCCAGCCAGAATGTTGTTATGGCTCTCCTGATGTCAGTGTGAGTTGAGCGGTCTCCAAAAAGTCTTCCGATCCTTCAGATTCTGTCTCCTGTTTCCAAAGGGGTGGGGGAGGTAGACACCGCCCTGAAGAGTGAAGGCTGTGAGCACACACTGTACAGTATTGTACGTGGTCTGCCCGAAGCCGCCCAAGGCCAGACCTCAGGACCTCAGGTGTGTGGCCCTGCTGTGGCCTCTGATGACTTCCGTATTCCCCCAAAGTCAGTTCAACGGGCAGATGAGCCAACGGTGTGCTGTTGATCAGGGGTGAGTGGCCAGGTGACCGACCCTTCCTTGGGAACATGGCTGCATTGCCCAGCTGCAGCTGCTGAGATGCTAGCATGGACGCATAGCCTTTCTTTCCCAAACCTTGTCCTCCCTATTAAATGCGAGTAAGATTGGGGCCCAGGCTTTTGCACCCTGTTTCAGGCCTGAGTTGTGGACCCTTGATTCCTGAAAGTACCTTGGCTGGGAAGAAGGCTCAGAACCGATTCTCTTAGCTACCTTATTTGGTAAGTGTTTCCCCCAGGTCCCTTTTCACCGTTTTCCATGATAGTCCTCTTTTCTGCCACCCTTTAGGTAGGCAAGCAGCTGGAGGATTATGCTGTGGCCTTCCTGTTGCATTGCCTGGAGCTTCCCAATGTCTGCACACCAGTGAGTCCTCTGCATTAGCAATGGTGTTGGGGGCATTCCCACGCGTTAGTTACTTTTCTCCTTAACTTTTTAATCAGCTACCTGACAGAAGGACCTCGAGGGAGGAGACCCCATTTGGCCTCAGGGATAGAGTGTGTCAAGGTGGTTAAAGGCATGGCCACTGGGTGTGGCCTGATCCATTACAGCAGGACGTGGGTGCATCCAGGTGGAATCGGAGGCAGAGAGCTCAGCAGGGATCCAGAAGTAGACACTGCCTTCAAAGTCCACCTCCAGGACCCTCTTCTGCTGGCTGGGATACAGGCCTAAAGGTACCACCAACCTCCAGAACAGTGTTGCTAGCAGGAGCCCAAACATAGGAGACTTTTGGGGAGCATTTTGTATTCAAACTTTAGTACCCTGTTTCAGATTGCTGAAACTTCCCCCTCATTCTTCCGGGCATAACAATAGATGCTTTTTGTGCAGAAGGTTTCTGGAGCCAGAAGGAAGGCAGAAGGATCAAAAGCCCCAATGGCCAGCACTTCAGCCTTCTTTGACATGGCAGAACAGTACCATGATGGCCTTGGTTCCTTCTCCCTCAATCTAAGGTAAACAAGCATGCAAATGGGGTGTGTTGACCCTATAGCCCAAGCTGGATCTAGGCCCCCTTTCCATATAAACCAGGCTCAGAGCTAGCCTGGCTCCTTTGTGGATGTCTTGTCAAGTTCAAGTTTATTTTGATGCTTTACAAACAACAACAAAAAATGCTAAGTGGCTTTGGTTAGCTTTGAACCCGCTGTCTTCCTGCTCAGACCTCCCAAGTGCTGGGATTGTAGGTAGATGCCACCCACCTGGCCCGATGCCTTTTAATCTTAAAAACCAGAACCACCTCCGGGGTTGGCTAGAGGACTCAGCCTGTAGACGCGTGTGCTTCGCAGTCTGATATCTGAACTCCACAATGGGAAGAGAGAACGGACTTGTGAAAGCTATCCTCTCACCTCTACTTGTGTGATACACACACACACACACACACACACAAAGTAAACAAAGAAACAATTGCATCCTGATGTTGGTCACCCATCAAGTTCCCAGGGTCCTCCACAAGTTCAGCTGAGATCTCTTCCCTAGGTCTATTCATGGCAAGGAGAGGCAGCTACAGGAAGTGGGGTGGGGGATGGCCGGGGGGAGGCTAATATACCCTCAATCCAAATAATATTTTATACCCTCAACTTGTACTCTGAGATGAAGAGTTTAAAATCTGAGAATGCCTACCTGTCACAATCCAGCAAATGCTGTTTGATTTGGCCCACACTGATTCCGTGTTCACGTCATGCAGGGCCGGGCTCAACTTTGCTTGTTTTACTGTCCGTCAAAGACAGTGGGAGCCAGCTTGTGGAAGGATGCCGGCCCTGCCTGGGCTAGGCAGTGGATTTTGACACCTCTTAACGGGGGGAGGGGGGCTTATCTGTGCATCTGGCTGTGAAGAATCTCATTACAGTTTTCTCTATTCAGTCAGGCTGGTTTGGCCGGCTCTCTCTTCTGGCTATATGTTTTTGCTCACTAACCGAGGTGAGTGTTACAATGGGGAAATGACCATACCACATAAGTAAGTGGCACTTGGTTTTAAATGCTCTCTAATTTGGAGAGCTTGTTAATTCCCTGGAATTCCTTCTGGCTTAGCCCGGATTGGTGGACTCAGAGGCCTTTTATGAAATAAAAATATATTTTTTTAAACTGTAAGGGGTTCAGCTTTGCCTGGATTTCCTGTGAGGCCTGAGAAGGACAGTGGGGCTTCGGAGGGCAGGCTCCCATCCCAGCAATATCAGCCCAGGCAGCATTTTCAAAACCCCTACAGTCTCCAGGCACAATGGCGTAGGCCCACAATCCCAGCACTAGGGAGGCAGAAGCAGGGAAGATGTGAATTCAAGGCCACTCAGCTACACACAGAGACCTTGTCTCAAACACACACATACACACCTCCTCCCATTTCTCAAGGACTTCTCCATTGTGAGTCAGGCAAGGAGTGGGGCTTAAGTATTTTCTAAGTTCCCAAGACAGCTAAAAGCAATTTTTTTTTTACAATGCAAACTTGAATGCTTGTTCTAAATTTAATGCTTAGTATTAAGCATCAGGTCCGGAGATTTTTTTTGAGAAGAAAAGATGGCTCTGAGAAGAACAAAAATATTTTCAGTGGAAAATTCCAGAAACATTTATCAGATGCCAGCGGGGACCTGCCTTTCCGTAAGGGTGTACACGCTGAGACATCCTTGCCTCAGTGGTAAGGAGAACAGTGGTTCAGAACGACGCGGCAAAGACAGAGGACATGAGGCAGGGTCAAGGCCAGGCTAGAAGGGTCCCCATCACGGAGGCCCCTCAGACGCTGCACCCGCAGAGCCAGAAAACAAAGCCTCCGTCAGACTCCGCGATGACTCCCGCCTGCCAGTGTTCTCCCCAGGGCAGCGGGGCTTGGTCCGTCCCCAGGTTCGTTCAGAGCCTGGAGCACAGTCGGGAGTTGTGCCGTGAAGTGTGGGCGGGCGCAGCCAGGATGGAGGCTCAGCGGCAGGTACGGCCCTGCTCCACGCGGTCTGAACAAGTGGTATTTTCACACTGTGCTCAGAGCCCACACAACACCTGGTGGCGTGGTTCGTTCCACCGCAGCAGAAAACAAAAGCTCGGTGGAGGGATGCATCCAAGGAGACGAGACCGGGAGAGAACCGTCCTCCAGGCCGAGAGGGCCTCACAGGGACATCCAAGTAGAGCAGAGCAGGAGCCCTGGCCCCGAGTGGGCACACAAGCGGCAGCCCCGGCCCGCAGCCTCTGCAGGCTCAACGGGAGAAGCCTTGAAGCGACACCTGACACCTTATTCTATAGGTTCTCTGTGAGAAGAAAGCCTACGCGCTGTTTGCTCCCACAAAGGCTCCAAGGTTTTTGTTTGTTTATATATATATATATATGCATACATACATAATTTATTCACTTTACATCCTGACTGTAGCCCCCTCTCTTGTCTCCTCCAGGTCCGACCCCTCCTCCCCTTCCCCCCCCATCTTCCTCCCCTAGTCCACAGAAAGGCGGAGCCCTCTTCCCCTACCATCTGACCCTAGCCTATCCAGTCTCCACCAGGCCTGCCTGCATCCTTTTCCTCTCTGGCCTGGCAAGGCCTCCCTGCCAAGGGACAAGTAATCCTCCAGTGGCCAACAGAGTCCACGTCAGAGCCAGCCCGTTTTCCCCTTGCTGCCTGTGGGCTCTCTCTGAGCACCCCTGCTCTAGGTTTCCTGCACTGAAGATGGGTAATGCAGAAACTTGGCCATCAGCCCCTTCCATCCTACGCCCAGCAAGCAGCTGAGAGCCTGTCACTTTCCTAAGTGGCCTGTCAGGTTTGCTACACTGTCCCCTGGTGTGAAGAAGGTGTCAAGGTCATCAGGCAGCTGATACAACCTGCAGAGGATGGGTAAAGAGAGCTCTCTTGTTTCTGAAGATTCCTGGGTGTGGGAGTGGGTGTGGGACACGCCTGGACCCCTTGAAAAAAATGGAACCCTGCCATTGAAAAAAGAAGACAGTTGGTGCCGGAGCCAAGGCAAAGCAGTTACCATTTCTGCTGAGTTCTCCCCACGCTCAGGAAACTTCGTCCTGCAGGCAGATCCCAGGATGCCCAGAGTTCAGAACACTGCCCAGTGGCGTCCTGTCTGTAGCCATGGAAACAGAGAGACAGTCGCCTTCCTGTCTGCTTTCGTACAGGAGACATCTTGCTGTCAGCAGTGTTTAAAGTTAGCTTTGGAAAGCAAGGCAGTCCACATCTCCTCTTTTGACACCGCGCAAAAAGCCTCGTGGCATGGAGGTAGCCATCAAGATCCCAGCGTGGAGCCTGTCTCCCAGCCCTGTCCTTGCTCAGATGGAGCACCCTCCCTGCTAGGGCTCAGTGGTGGTGTCTCGGGCTCCTGTGGATCCACCTGTAATGCTTGCTTCTATATTCAGACCCTATCCCAAGATTCAGGGCATAGTGCCTGGGCACAGCCCAGCTCTGGGTACAGGTGTGCCGAAATGACCTCCAGCCCGTGTGCAAACTCTAGAGACAGGCTCTGAGGTGAAGCCCAGCTCCCCAGACAGGTGTCTGTGCCATCTGTCCCCGGGCACAGGCTGCCTAGCCAAGTCTTTGAGAATCTCCTAGAGACAGGATATCAGGATGCCAAAGTAAGAAACCCACCATTGAGGAGGAAGACAGGCAGGCAGGGAAGACTTCCAACTGGGAGGCAGAGCGAACTGCCCTAGGCTGGATTAGCAGTGGCTAAATTACGTTCCCTGGGACCCAGTGTGGCCTTTAACCTGACCCCTGTTCATTCGAGACGGGGTTCATACCCCCAAGGAATCAGAGAGGTAATAATTCAATGTGCATTTTTGTGAAGCACTAAGAATATTCTGGCAAGTATAGACGAAGGATTGGCGCTTTGTGCTCAGAAAAGAACAACAAACAAAAAACAAAACTAAACAAACTAGAATCGGCAGTTGAAAGATTGCTGAATTCTGGAAAACAAGCCTAGCATCAGAAAAGCCAAGGTCCTCCATAAAAGTGCTTGCCATCCAGGGCTTGGGAGAATAAGAAAGTTGTAAATGAGGAATAGATCTCACCAGAGGCCATTCAAATTATTAAGCTCACTGTATCCCATTTTAAAACGCCATCAGCAGGTCGTTGGAACACAGCCAGTATCTGCCTTACTTTGTGGCCTCCCCCACACCCGACCCCTACCGAAGCACAAGAGGCAAAGCATTGAGAATGACCTCAGAAAGCAGGCGGCAGCTCGTCGAGCTTTGGGAGCAGCAGGGACCGCTCTGGGCAGGGAGGACTGTGCCCTGGTGTTAAACCTTGGCTGCAGGGATACAGGCGCGCATCGGAAGACTGCTTCAGAGCCATGGTCCACACGCGGCACTACATCAAGGACCCAGTGTGTTTTCCTCCTTTAATGTGATTTTTTTTTTTTAAATAAAGCATCCTGAGTTAACGATAAGTTATGGTTGGGGTATTCTTAAAAAGACAGACAGCGACAATGCTGGTGACAATGATTTGAATGTGCAAATAGTGAAAAAGCAAACAGATCAACTAGACGGCAAAGCCCAAAACCCACTTGAACAAAGAAAGACTTGAACAAAGCTAGCAGGCAGCCAGACACGGTGGCACCTGTTACCCTGGTACAAGGGAGGCTGGGGCTGGAGGTTCAGGAGCTAGAACCCACAGTGGGCTGCGTGGTGAGCCCCTGTTTCAAAGACTAGCAAAGCCTGTGTGGTGTTGTGCTGGCTAGTTTTAAGTCAAGTGGACGCAGCTAGAGTCGTCTGAGAAGACGGAACTCCAATTGAGGCCGTGCCTCCATAACGTCAGGCTGTAGGCAAGCCTGAAGAATACTTTCTTAATTAGTGAATGATGGAGGAGGACCCAGTCCACTGTGGGTGATGCTGTCCCTGGGCAGGTGGTCTTGGGTTGTCAAAGAAAGCAGGCTGAGCAAGCCCTAAGGAGAAAGCCACTGAGCAGCGCCCCTCTATGGCCTCCGCATCAGCTCCCCTGCCTCTGGGTTCCTGCCCCTCCTGATTGGGTTCCTGTCCTGACGCCCTTTGGTGGTGAACAGTGATGTGGAATAAGCCATTTCCTCCCAAGATGCTTTGGTCCTTGTGTTTCCTCACAGCAATAGTAACCCTGACTGAGACGGGTACCGATACATGTGAAGGAAGGAAGAAACAGGTGCTTGCTGTCCTTGACAGCAGGGCCTCTCTTCTTGGAAGAGACAAGAAGTATTTACTGAAAAGCACAGAGTTCTTCTTTGAGAACGGTGGCTGGAATCTGGTAGCTTTCTGGCTTGCGATTCCTCCCCCTGCCTCAATCTCCAGAGTGGGTGGGATGGCAGGGCTGGGCCACCACCCGATCTGGATATCCACGGAGGGGTCCTGCTTCGTACAGGACCGCATGTGTGCGGTGGGTCTTCAGAGGGATGACCTAAAGAGGGTGGAACATCCCTGGCCGTGAGTACTCAAAGCTACCTGGGTTTTTCTTTGCAGACGCAAGAGAAAATGACTGAATGGAATCGGATAAAGGAAGCTTCAGGTGTGGCTCAAGCATATTAGCATATGCTTGCCCTGGGTTCAGTTCGCTAGCATGACAACAAATGGATAAATAAACAAAACAGGAAGGGGGGAGGGAGAAGGTTCAGGTAACAGGGGAGAGGTATTTTTGTAAGAGCCAGGAATCTGAGAAAACAGGCTGCCATGTTTTGTTTTGTTTTTTTAACACTGCCAGGAAAAACAAAACAGCAACAAAAGCTAGGCTGGTGCTTTGGGAAGCTGAAAAGGCTCTCTTGAACTCAACCTCCTTGTAAAGGTTCAGAAAAGTTAATTTCACCTTCACAGGAGTGAACGACAGAGGACTCGGATCCCCTCCCATGAAAGTGATTTTAATGAAGAAGAGATGATAAAGAGTAGCGTAACATCCCCAGAGACAATGAAAAAACGCATGAGAAAAAAACCACACCCACTAAACAAAAGGCTATCACCTCCCGTGTCAAGAGCAAACACAAAGAAACTGAGACAGTGGTATAAGATCTGAAGGCCCAGCAGGACTGTACAAACAGAACCCAAAAGCGGAACCACAGTCAGGGAGGAATGGGCTTACAAGAAAAAAAGCATTTTCAGAAATGAAACTGGGGAGAATGCAGGAATACGACAGATAATGCCTTAGAAGAAATTAAAAAGAAAAGAAAAATGGAAATGTGCAAAAAAAAAAAAAAATTAAAGAAACAAGCACGACTCAAAAGATTAAAGAGAAAATAACAAATCTTGAAGGAGTTCGAAGTGATTCAGCACACAGACAGTGGCTATACAGGAAGAAAGGAAACAAACAAACAAGCCAACAAACCAAGGCAGGGAAGAGAGCACACTGAAAGCTGCTGTTCAAGAAAGCATTCCAGAAACAAAAAGAAAATCAAGTTTTGAAACTACACATGGAAAGGTCATGTAATGTGTGCCCTGAAAATACTGACTGGCCCAGAATGACCCATGCCAGGGCATAATTTCATAAAGTGATGGAACCTTAAGGAAAAAGAAAAATCCTTTGAGTATCTAAGGAAAAAAAAAGTAGCACACGAACTAGGGAGGGGTGAGAAGCTGAAAAATGTTTATGACATTTTTTTTTCATTGCAACGCTGTGCAGCAGGAAATAGAGGAACACACTCCCGAAGCCAGAGAGAAGAAAACCCATGAGCTAGGATCTTATATCTAGCCAAACTGAGTTTTAGACATCAGGGTACAAGTAAATTCTTACCGGCATGTCAGAAAGAACTTTGGACAGTGTTCCCACAAGTTCTTCCTGAGGGATTTACTAGGAAATGAATTTCAGAAAGCCAAAGATGACTTAGAAGAGTGCCAACGTAAGGAAGTGAACATTAAACATATAGCTGTAGAATTAAGAGGAATAAGGGACCAGCAAGATGGCTCAGCACCCAAAGGTGCTTGCTGCCAAGTCTGATGATCTGAGTTCGAATCCCCGGGACTCCCAGAGTTGTCCTCTGACCTCACAAGTGCACTGTGGCACACACACCCACGAGGATTGACAGAGTACAAGTACATACTCGAGCATATACTCTGACAACACAGATATAATGTAACTGTCCACAAACTGAGAAATAAAAGGATGAGAAAAGCATATAGGAAAAAAAAAGTTAACTATTTTCCACGGTGCTGTTGCCTGAAATAGCATCTGCGCTGTATGCTGACCACTATCGGAGTGAGATGAGCAGGGGGAGTGAGCTGGGCGTTCTGTTTCTGTTGCCTCCTAGGTGTTTGAGAGATTCTGGAAATTTGGGGAAGAAGGGCCCAGCTGGAGAAGGCGGGATGTAGGGACGTGATTCGCTGGCCCGCGCTTCCTGACCAGCATAAGGTGAGCAGGCTCCTCCCTCACATACTTCTCCAGTGGTGGTGCTCAGCCTCACACAGGCCCACACCTGACAAGGCCAGGAGACCATGAAGTGAATCCTTTGTAACCGTGAGCTAAACTGAAGCCTTCATCTTCTTACTTGCTTCTGCTATGCGTTTGGTCACGACAGTGAAAAGGCTGAGTAGCACAAGCTATCAGAAGGAATTTTTTTTTAAAATCTTTTAACAAATTTGTTTGAATTTTATGTGCGCTGGTGTTTTGCCTGCATGTTTGTCTGTGTGAGGGTGTCAGATCTTGGAATTACAGGCAGTTGTGAGCTGCTGTGTGGTTGCTAGGGATTAAACCCGGGTCCTCTGGAAGAGCAGTCAGTGCCCTCAACCTCTGAGCTGTCTCTCCAGCCCTCAGAAAGAACCTAAACAACCAATAATTTTGAGTGTGAAATGGAAGAATCATTATATGTTCATTAAATATTTTTTAAAAATGTGTGTAGTCTGTGTGTGTGTGTGTGTGTGTGTGTGTGTGTGTGTGTGTGTGTGAATGCAGTGCCCACAGAGGTCAAAAGAGGGTCCTCGTTTCCTGGAGTTAAAGATGGTTTTGTAATCTACCTGATAACAGTAGTTCCTTCAGCTCTCTGAAGGAACAAGAAACGGTTTTAACTGCTGATCCATCTCTCTAGCCCTTCATTAGGCATTTGTTTGTCTGTTTACTTACTTACTTAAAATTTAAATTTTACGTATATGAATGTTTTACTCACATGTATGTCTTTATACCACATGTACGCAGTGCCTGCGTAGACCAGAAGAGGGCGCTATGTTCCAGTTCCGGGGGTAGCGAGCCTCCCTGTGAGTGCTAGGAATCAAACTGAGGTCCTCTCGAAGAGCAGCCATTGCTCTTAGCTCCAAGCCACCCCTCCAGCCTCTCCTTAGTGGTTTTTTTTTTTTTTTTTTTAGAATGTAATTGCATTGAGCTTTTAGAGCGGCCTCAGGGTCTCAGTGAGGTTGAGTGGAAGGTATAGTTTCCGTGTACCGTCTGGTTTGCGTGCTACAGTCAATGTGCCAGCAATGACTGACACCAGCTGAAGCCCATGGTTTCTGCTGACATTCACACTTGGTTGTATGTTTGTGGGTTATGAAACACGGATGAGAATGTGTGTTCACACTCACAGTATCGTTCAGAATAGTTGTGTTGTTTTCCATCCCTTCCTGCTCTGTCCATTCATCCCCCTCCACCACCACCAGAGACGCTGGCAGCCCCTGGCCTTCTCTGTGTCCTCTGTAATGTCTTTTCTGGAACATCAGTAGCTGGGATTCTACGGTATACATCCTTTTCGGAATGGCTCTTTTCACTTAGCAATGTGCATTTTTGGTTTCTTCCAAGACTTTCCTGGGCTTGCTGACTCACTGCTTTTTCTGTCTTCGGTTATTGTGGATAACAATCTATTATCAGATATGCCGATGTTTTCCCACAGTCTGTGACTATCTTCTCGTTATCTTGACACTTAGCAATTTGTGAAAAAGAAAAGGAGAGTGGATGGGTGATTGATGGATGGACAGACAGATAAATGGAAGATTCCGCAACAATGCAGGGCATCTTACAGAGATGGAAAGGCTTGGAAGACACACTAGCTGAGGCTGAAAGTCCGAGGAACATGAGAACTCCCTGCAGGAGGCTCCCACTGGCCAGCCTGAGAGCTGTCCTCACTCCAGGGGAATCCAGACAGTAGAAACTCCGAGCATCAAACAAGGCTCAGATTCTCCAACCTATCAACTGTTATGTAAGAAAGGCGAGAGGATGTGCCTGTAAACTCAAAGAGGCGTGAGGCACGGAAGACTGTGGATGCCTGACAATGACGAGACGTCATTCTGTGTCTAGGGAGGCACACTAAGGTGTGTGTGACAAGGAGAGAAGCCATTAAAATAGAGAGCAGACACCCAAAACAGTCCGGTGGGTACCGGGAACGGTGGCACACGTCTGCCATCCCAATACACTGGCAGCCGAGGCAAGGCGGCTGGGAGTTCAAGGCCACACCGAGCTCAAAAACATAAGCAAAAAAGTCAGGTGAGGGTTGCTTTTTCCAGGAGAGGGGATGTTGAGGCTCGCAGAAGAGCTTCTGGGAGGAGAGGTCCCATTTTTGGCCTGTGTGGTTATTATTATAATTGTTTGCGTTATACCTCTGACTTTTTTCTGTTTTATGATAAATCTATTATTTTTCCTGGTGCATATTAGTTGAGAATGTTGTAGAATGTGTTTTGATCATACTCACTGCCCTCCTTTAACAACAACCCAGGAGCACCCAGCCCCACCTCCCCTTCCTTAGTCACCAAACTGTGTCCTCAGTTGTTCTTTTGTTTTTTGTTTTTAACCCATCAAGTCCAACTTGTGCTGCCCCTTGTAATTTTGGGTATGGTTCAGTCCACTGCAGTGTGGTCAAATGAACCACAGCACCACTTTAAAAAAGAAAAAAAAAAAAAAAACAAAACGCCCTGCCTCTCCCAGTGGCTGGCAGCTGCCAATAGCCCCTTAGCCACAGGTGGGGCGCTGTGCCCATCCTCCCTCTCCATCTTGGAGTTTCTGTCTGCATCAAGTTTGTGCAGGTCATAACTGCTGAGAATGCTAAGTTTTGTTTGCAAGTTTTTTGTTTGTTTTGTTTTGTTTTTTGGCTCTTGAGACAAGGTCCCACTATGTTGCACTGGCCATCCGGGAACTCATAGAGGCACCGAGAAATCTAAATAAAATAGTTTTAAAACTAGTGCTGACCGGCGGGTGTGTGCTGCCGCCCCTGGCCCTGTTGTCTGGAAAAAACATTGTCTTCCCCCTGTAGCTGCCCTGCGGTGTCTGGAAACCTTCCCCTCCCCCACCTCCACCCCACCTCTTGCTCCCCCCCCCAACCTTTCCTCAGAAGCTGTCCTGCCCTGTCATTTATCACCTTTGGCTCTTCTAGTCTTCCTCCCTCCCTTCTGCAGTGGCCCCTGAGCCTGGGGACGAGGCTACGTGATGAAGATGTCCAGCTGAGGACTGAGCACTCCGAAGTCTCTTACCGTCTGCACCTTGACCAAGTTGCTGTGTTCATCAGCATCTAGCATCTAGCATCTAGCACAGAAGGATGCATTTTTTGATGAGGGTCGAGAGCTGCGCTGGCCCTCGGGAGTAAAGCTAAGTGACGACTCACAGTGACTTACTAATAAAGGGATTTCTTCTGGAAAACTTTAAAGATGTCTCTTTCTTTTGCGTGTGTGAGTGTTTGCCTGGATCTGTGCACCACCCGTTCCCAGCACCTTGGCAGGGCGGAGGCGGTGTCAGATCTCCTGGAACTGGAGTTACAGATGGTCGTGAGGCACCGTTCAGGTGCTGAGCACAGAACCCGAAACCTCTGCAAGACTGTCTTCCCCAATGAGCCATCCCTCCGGTCTCCTGGGTCTCCTAGTGTTTGTTCCTCAGTTTGCAGCTTAATCCTCATTCTGCACACACCCAGAGGCAACGGTGGCAGTAGTGACTGAATTCCCAACATGACACCTTGGGCCACTTGAGATGTGGTGTTTCCGTCAGCAGGTAAGGTCTGGAGGCCACAGAACACAGGCCCATGTTCACTGCTGTAGTCTCAGATGAGCCTAGCAGCTCAGGAAGCTTTAGTTGAGTGAATGTACAGACGCGGGATTCCTGAGTCTGTGAAACGTGCAGTGTCAATCATAGGAAAGCCAATTTGACCCTGCCATGAAGGTCTGGCTTCCCTTTTGTCTCTGAGTCAATGACATTTACCCAAGTAAGGTCACTTCATAGTTTCTTAGGCTCCTCCTCCTGTCATCAGGACCGAGGGACAGGAAAGCCTCAGGAACTTCTCTGTTCTTCACCACCCATGCATAAAGGATGTCTTAAAGTCTCCAAAGGAGATGAGGTGGGAACCGGTTGAGCCAGGGGAGGACTTCAGCCAACTTGTCACTTGGCCCAGAGTCTGTTGATTCTGGGATTCTGTCTTTGTGGCCGTTCAAAGAAACCAGGGACACCTGTGAGCTTTGGTGCTCAGGATTCCTCCAAAAATCAACGGGGAAAGATGGTTTGTGCTGGCTGTTCCTCGCGTGTGTGTGTGGGGGGGGGGGCGTCTTCCATCTCTGCCTCCCATCCAGCCTCCCAGCTCTTCAGAGCCTGTCCTAGTTTACTCTGTTTCTGTAATAAAACATTCAGACCAAAGCAGCTAGGAGAGAGGGAAGGGTTCATTTGTCTTTCACTTCCAGGTCACTGCCTGTCACTGAGGGATTTCAGGGCAGGAACCGTGGAGGATGCTGCCTGCTCACTCACTTTCTGGCTTGCTCACTGGCTTAGCCTCGGCTGATTTTCTTATTCAGCCCAGAACTACCCTCCTAGGGAATAGAGCCGCCCTTAGTGGGCTGGGCCCTCCCACAGCACTTAATAACCAACACGGTCCTCCCCACACGTGTTCACCGGCCCTTATGATCTGATCAATTGCTTAATTGGGATTTCCCTCGGATGGACTCTAGGCTGTGTCACAGTCTGACAAAACTGACAAGGACAGACCCCAACACCATGGGGATTCCAGGTGTACCTCCAAACACACAGTACTACCTTCATCCTAGGAGACCCAAATTTAGGGCATGTTGGAAAGGCAGCATCCACAGGCTGAATTAGAGGAGATCCAGTTGCTGAGACTTCAATGATTCCTGCTGCCCCTGCCTTCCTGGTCTGTGGCTATTCAGGAGCTGGGACACCTGGGTACCAGAGGTCAGCCTTCACAGTTGGAGAGGATAAGCCCTTCTCATCTCTGTTTCTCCTTGAACAAATATTGGCTGAACCCTTTAGGGCTGGAGCGGTCCTAATCTTGACCTGGCGTTGGGCCAGGAAGCGGTTTCTTTCCCCTGGCATTTGTCTGACAGTTTTCTTCCAAGTCCACAGAAGCTGCCCACCCCTGGGGTAAACACACACCCCTGTTTCCCATTCCCGGAAGGCAAACGCCGCAGTTCCCAAGCACTCCCGCTGTAACCGACGTCTTCCGGAGAGTCTCTCCCTGGGTATATTAGCCCGTTCATCTTGCTGAAACATGACTCCTACAACCCCCCCCCCCCCACCAAAGCTGGATACTTTAATTAAAAAAAAAAAAAAAAAGGCAACAGTTTGGGAAAGTCTACGGTTGAGCAGCCCCATCTGTTTGACCTCTGGGGAGGTCTTCCTTGTCTCCATCATATCCTGGCATCGTGAGGGAGGACGACCCTGCAGATGGCCAGAGATCAGATGGCCAGACATGAAGCCAGAGAGTAGGCAGGAAGGAACCAACTCGCTGTCACAGAGCGAGAGGAATCACAGTCCCACACGAGCCGCCTTAATCTTTTCCAAGGGTAGATTTCCCGCCCCACCCCCAGCACCACCAGTGACCTAACCAACAACCACCGGGCTCCCACCTCTCACCAAGCTTCTACTACGTGGAAACCGAAGCAATCTCTGGGAGAACACAAGGATTCCTTTCACTCCGTCCTCCTGCTACGTCAGGCACAGAGTGAGCAAGACTTGCTGGGACTGACTTCTGAGCTCCTGGCCTGGCCGGTGGGCATGAGAATATTATGTTTGTAGTTGATAGAAGGGGATGGAGGTGAACTTTATGAGAGAGAGAGAGAGGCTGAGTCATGTTCCTCTCAGGTAACCCCTTCACCAACAGTTAAGTACAGCGAACCTGTTTAAGAGTGTCCCCCAGGAGGCATAAACTTCATTCCATTGCACCGTATAATCCCCCATAATGGGAAACCAGTAATGAGGACGCCAACAGCAGGTGCGAAAGGCAGCGTCACATCAATAGAACATTCAATTCTAATTAATCTCTTCACAGCCAACATAATTGAGTCATCACGGGGACCACTGGACTCACCCCCACGTCCCACCTCAAGGCTGCAATTGACAGCCCCGCCTTCCCTTTACTGAGTTAGAATCCGTCAGAAAACAAAGGAGAACTGGTGCTGATAGCCTCTCAGGCGATGCGGGGTGGAGGGAGAGTCTCTTTATTTCCGTCACGGAGTTATTACTGACACGGAAGGCCCCAAGCGGAGTCTCAGAGGCCTCCCCTCTGTATGTAAATAGCATCTTGGTTCGTTATTTATTTCTTGCCTCTCCTCTTTCCTCCTCTGCTCCAGGTTTTTTTTTTATTCTGAAGACATCACAAGGGTCACGTCTCTCTCTGCTATCACAGCACTCTCCGCTTTAGCAGCATAAGAAAGAATTATGAGGCTGGCGAGGGCCCATGCCCCCAGTGTGGGCGTATGTCCTCCCAGGTGGAGGGGATCATTCATGCATGGTGACAGCCAGTTTAAAAGCGATCCCTGTGAAGCCTCAAGAAAATGCACAGACTTCATAAACTCCCAATATTGCTTCATCTGATCTATTTCCTTCATTGCTTTCTTCCCCTGATGTTAAACTGCAATCATCCTCAGCATTGAGCAAAGTTGCGGCCACCTGATGTACGGAGCGGCTCTGTTAATTAAAACGCACCCACCCTCCATGCTGGCTTTCCAGGGCTTTGCTCTCAGCAAACGTGAGCACGCCAAAATCAGGCCCAAAATCAGATTTTCGGCCAACTCTGAGCAACAAGCCAAGCACTGATGGGGTGGGGCCTTGCCCACTAGAGAACCAACACAGCCTCGTGGGGCTACCTCAGTCTTTCCCAGGGCATCCCAGGGTAGTGTCTGCACTGCAGTGTTCTAACTAACTCCCACTGGGCTCTGCCCCTTAAGTGTCTCAGCACCTCACATCATCACCACCCTGGGAAACGAGAATCCAGCAACCACACCCCAACCCCAGCTGCATATATATATATAAAGTAATATATATTTTATTTATATTAATATATAATAAGTAATTTAAAATCAAGGACAGTATGTGGGTGTGGCGCTTCTAAGGGGAAAATGAGATTCTTTTCCTGTATAGGTTTCAAAGGGTTAAATATGTATCCTGAGTATGAGTGTTGGGCAAGAGGCTGGGCTCTGAAGAGGGCAGGTGATGCCAAGATGTAATTGGAGACTCAGACAGGACGGCCAGGTGAGTCCTTACAGCTTGAGAAGTGATTGGTGGCGAGGACAGGAACGGCGTCGTGTGTGATGGCAGACATCACATCCGCGTGAGGGCCTGAGCCCCTGTGGACCCGTGCAATGAAGAAAGAAACCACAGGAGTGACGGTTCGCTCCTCAGAAACACTGCCTCAACTACATTGTTTGCACAGATTTGGAAATATACCTAACCTGATTATATATGTGTATAGTTTATATTATTGTGTCATATATGATAATGTATACATAACATGCATTATGTGTTTTATATATAATTAACTTTCTTGCTTCGCAATTCAAATGAAAAGAGTAGCTTGCTACTCTGAGCTTCCGCCTTATTTGGGGTCAGCCTCTTTTGTTTCCAGGGATAGATCCATGTTTCTGAACTTTGAAGGTAAAGCTCCTTATTAGAGTTTGGGATCGGGGGAACAAAGGGGCCTGTATTAAAGATTGTTACATCCCTGGATATTGACCTCCACTGAGGTCCTAGGAAAATCCTTCTTTTAAGATGTGCGCCCCTTGAGGGCCCTGCTCTTCCTGCCTGCTTGCGCACTCATCTGTGGCTCCTGCCGGGTGTTGTGGGTGTGCCCTGCTCGGGCTCTGAGTGCTGAACAGCCTCGCTTCTCTTCTCCAGATGGAGGCTCGGGGTCTGGCTCTCCTGCTTCTGTGTGGAATGGGCGTAAAGAGAAATCTCTATAGCTGTCCTGGGGTGTGATGGGGAGAGAGGGAAGATGGCCGGGCAGCGTCAGAGGTGGGACTCCCTGTCTCCCCAGCCCTTGCCATCCCCATACCATGTTCTGGAGGTCTAGAAATCTCCAACCTGTGGAGATTTTGTCCCAAGCCCGCATGGTTCTGAGCCGATGGAACAAAACGGGAGAATCTTGACCTTCAAGGAAAAGGTTGAGCCGGGAGATAAATTATCCCGGAGGGCAAAACCAGTCTCTTGAGGCCGGGGAAAGTTGAGTTTTCCTAGATCATTATTATGTTACGGACAACAGCCGATAGGAAGGGTAAACATGTAAGGCTGTGTGCTTCTTGGAAGAACAACTCATGCATACAGGAGCCCAAGGAGAGCGGGCATCTTCTATGGGGAGAGACAGGAAGGTCCCGGGGCTGCCCCAGGGCTCAGCGGTCTGGACAGAGCTTTGATGTTAGATGGGAAACAGCTTGGGTTCCAGCTCACTGGAAAGCACGAACCGTCACTCTGTGCTACTCCATGCTAACCTGAATATAAGGCTGTCCTCCATCACACACACACACACACACACACACACACACACACACACACACACACGCACACCCCATTCCTGTCCCCACCACCTCTCACTTGACAATGAGTAAGAACTCACCTGCTCACCCCGCCCAAGTCCATCTCCCGTCCCTCTGATGGGTCCCCTAACTCTGCCTGGACCATGCCTCTGAGACACATCTGGACACACAAGTCTGATGCTCTACAGTCTGGGAGCCACGAACAGCTTGCTGAACTGACCACACAGTCCTCCCTCTGGACCTGAGGCCAGCTTCTCCTCCCTTGTTCTCTTTCTCTGAATCCGTGATCTTTCTTCCCATGAGTGCCTGTTCACACCAGTCCCCAGAAACACCTCACCCTCAGACACCCTCCCCTACCAGCCTGTGCAATATGTCAAGAAAAAAGTATAGACACGAAAAGGGAAGAGAAAAGAAGGTAATTATTTCATAGCACTCAATAAATAAAAAGCAGAAATAGAACCGAGATCCACCATTGTCAATATGCAAATGTAACCAATTAAATATAATGGGGGAAGGGATAGCCCCTTCACCATAGCAACAAAAATATAAACTAACCACGAATAATAAAGCAAAAGGAATTTATAGCATCTGAATTTTAAGAAAATCTATAAAGTGTCTGTGGGATACAAAATATGAGCTTCATAAATGGAGACATGTTGCAGCCTCGGAGACTTGATTAGTAAGAATATTTCAATCCCCTCCCTAAACCAGTCTCTAACTGTAATTCCAATAAAGATCATAGCTGGACTCAGAAGGAAGCTGGTGAAATCAATGGGAAGGGTGCCAAATGACTAAGATGAGCTCAGAATTAAAACAATAAGAGGAGGAGAGAGAGGGAAGGGAAGAAGAAAAGGAGGAGGAGAAGGAAGAAAACAACAATAATGAGGCCTGGAGAGACACTCAGGGGTTAAGAGTACCAGCTGCTCTTGCAGAGAACCAGGTTTGGTTCCCAGCACTTTACGGCTGCTCACAACCGTCTGTAAGTCTGGTCTCCTGGGATCCAGCACCCTCATCCGGCCTCCTTGGGCTCCTGTATACCTGTAATATACAGACACACACTCAGGACTTAATTTCCTTACAAACAAGGAAATTAAGGCACAGAGATGCCAATTAACTTGGCCAAGGACACAGAGCATCACAGAAGGAAGATAAAGCAGCTGTAAAGGAGGGCATGTCTCTTAGAGGCTTCTTATCTCTTGTACAAAACTGAACCCCAAATGAGGGGAGTATTTTATGGTAAGAAAAATCAAGCCAGGGATGGTGACATAAACCTATAATGCCTGCTACTCAGAAGGTTGAGAGTTCAAGGCTGGCCTAGGCTGCATTGTGAGGTCCTGTTTCAAAATAACAAATGGGCGCATATAGCTCAGTAGTAGGGCACTTGCTAAGCATGTAAAAGACTCTGGGTTCAATCCCTCCTACCATATCACACACACCCCAAAAATCAAGTGTGGAAGATATTCATAGCAGTTCAATTAAGAATGGCCAAATACAGACGTAGCACAAATAACCATCAGCTGGCAGATGGCCCAAGTGTGGTGTATCCACACCAGGAAATTTTATTCACCCAGAAAAAAAAAAATGACATTATGATACAATGCTTCAACCCAGCAGATCTGAAAAACACCGTATGAACAGAAAGAAGCCAGACCGAAGAAGCCAGATGCCCTGTAATGCCAAGGCATGAAACTTCCACGAGAGAGAAATGTACAAAGACACGAGGCAGACTGTCAAGGGCTGTGGTAGAAATTGGTGAGTGATTGCATTAGGGGCCCGGGCTTTCCTTTGGGGCTGATAAAAATGCCTTAGCAGTAGATAAAGAAGATAGGAACAGACTAAATGCCGCTGCATCTATGTATGTGTGTGCGCTCGAAGCCGTTTTGCAATGTAAATCTTGCCTAAAAGAGAAATACTGGATGGCATCGTAGGAGACTGATTCTAACGCATTAGTGTAGTTGATGATTGTAGCGAAGGCTGCAATGAATCATACTCCCCTGACTCTGTGTCTGAAGCACGGCTTTGCTGGCCTTTGCATCAAGGAGTGGAGTCCACTTTTCCACCTTAAACTAGACTGGCTTCCATACTTCCTTTGACTAACAGAGAACAAAGAGCCTGCACTGTGTGAGTCTTCCACCTTAAGGCAAGGAGCAACTTCCACCCTAAGAGACACTGCAGAAAACAAGCAAGGCAGAGCATGCCTGTCATTTCAGGAGGCTGAGGCAGGAGGATTAATGCAAGGCTAGCCCTAAGCTTCATAACGAGCTCCAGGACCAAGCTGGTTTACAAAACAGGAAAACAAAAGAAGAAAAACTCAAGCAAACAAATAAAAAAGGCAAGTTACAACATTCTCTTTGCTAGCCTGGAGCCCTCAGACCACCCACTGTGCCACAGTGTGGCCTCTTGCAGGATGAGGGACCCTGAATCACCTGGTGCCTTGGCCTTGTATGTGTTGCTAGGCTAGACCTACAGAGAAGCCAGCCAGCTGAACTCTGTCCAAACGTTGTCCAGATAATTATATTAAAAACACTGTATGGACATTATTGTGAGCTGCAGTGCTTTCCGGTGAGGACTGTCGGGTAGAAACAGAAATCTGATACATTTAAATATTTAAGTGTTGATGAGGTAAGTCACAGATAAAACCCGTTTAGCTTGTGGTACATGTCCTGGGGGTGTATCAAAACTGCCTGCAAAATGAAAGTTCTCAAATAGGGGTACAAGAGATGTACTGAAAACACTGTGGGGAGTATGGAACTTGTCAGGAGAATTATTAACACACTTAGGGCTCTTGCGGAGGTCCTGGCTTCAGTTCCCAGCAGCCTCACGGCTATTTCTGAAACTCCAGCTTCAGGGTCTTTGGCGCCCTCTTCTGGCCTCTGAGGCCACTGCACTCACATTCCCATACCCATACACACCAACACACAAACAGGTAACTTAAAACAAGATGAATCTGTAACAAGGAAGCGCCAAACAGGTAGTAAGCAACATATGGACTCAGGCTGTTCATTTCAGCTCTCTTCATGATCTGTTACAACAACACAGATGCCAATTAATGGAGATTCATAAAGTCACGGGTACTAAAAGACACTAAGCAACTTTGTTTCAGAGCATAAAGACTCTGGGAGGATCCATATTTGGCAGATATTTATGGCCCATCTGGCAAGGGGCGGGGTGAACGATAGCATCAGGGCATCCCACCTGGCGCCAGGGGCTTGAAGATCCTGCTGCGCACATCAGCTTCATCAAACCCAGAGCTGATTTCCCCTTCATCGGTCTGATTACTGTACTTTCTTTCCCAAAACATGGGGGAAAGAAAAGGGCATTGTTTATTGAACACCTCAAATGCCAACAAACCCCTCATCTTCTTTTTTTCACTTACAATAGACCTGATTTGATGAAGCATTAAGCCCATTGTTTAGCAACCAGAACCCCTGTTACCCTTTCTTTCCTCAAGGGCAAGAAGGGCTTACTATGCAAACCTTCCCAGGAGGGGACTGAGATCTTTGTGTCCTGCCTGTAGGGAGGGCGAGAAAGTTCAGAAAATCACTCACTGTGAAGTAGGATGGGCGTTCATATTCTGCTACCCGGTGAATATAAACTCTATTATAGATACAGAGGGGGAAACTGGAAGGATGTCCTTCCAAGAATGGAGCAGAGGAAGGAGTGAGAGAGCTGAACAGGGGCTTAACAGTAACCGTCAGAACAGATGAGAACCGCCTTGGGACCAATCTGTCAGTCAAGCCTGGTGAGGAGAGCTGGGCAGCCATGTGATGGTCGGAGAAATGAGCTTGGCTGGTTTCTGGCTGGGTTTCTCATAGAAAACAACAGCCTACAAACAAACAAACCAACCCCACCTTTTAGGCAGTAGCTCCAGCAGTCAGGAGGAGGAGGTGGGAGAATAGCGTAAACTCACCAGTTTGGGAACAGTCTGGACAACATGAAGAAACCCCACGAGAGAATCTTGTCAACCTAGTTGGGTTGCAAGACACTGGGGATCGAGAGAGCGTGCTTTTCTCCGTGTGTCTATGATGGCATTCCCAGGGAGGATTGACCAAGCAATGAAAACGCGCCCTGAATGTAGGCAGCGCTATCCAATAAGCTGGGGGCCCAGGGGGAACCAGAAGGGGCAGAGGAGGAAGCCCTGGCGCTCTCTCCTGCTCCCTGCTCCGCAGTCACTATCAGGTAAGCACAGTTACACATCCCCGCCCTTCCTCCATGGCCTTCCGCCTCACCACAGCCCAGAAACAACACAGCCAGCAGGCTGTCCTGTGAGAGCCCTGAAACCGCAGGCTAAGATAAATCCTCTCCACCTCTAAGTATTTTGTCATGATGACAGATAGTACCATCTCGAAGCAAGCCATCGAGCAAGCACGTACATAAACATGTTGGTAAGCCCGTTCTGATTGCATGATGTCACCAGACACACGTTAACGGGCTTCAGATTTGGCACCAGAAGCAGGATTGTAAGCGGGAGGGTCTCTCTGGAGGACAATGGACTGACTGAGTCCATGTGGGAGTCGGAGAGTTGGTAATGAGGATTTCCCAACCCACACAGAGAAACCTCCCTGCTGGCTCTACATATTAGAGAAGCAATCGATGATGCTTGTTGGCTCTTGGCTCTCAGGGGTAGAAGCCAACAGAGAGCGAGGCTGTACGAGGCCCCCGCAATCAGATGACTCAGGTTTGCATTAGAGATGTGTTTCCAGAAAAGAAAAAAAAAGGAATCTGGCCAAGAGAAACTTGTGATTCTGAGTCTCTCAGGACATCCAGCTCCCCCTGGGAACCCTCCCCAGGGCTTCTTTGCAGGGTCATCCCACAGGACTCTGGGTAGAGCTTGCGTCCGTGCCCAGCAGAAAACCTCATGGTCAGCAGTTCAACAGCAAAGAACCATGGGAGGCAAACAACAATTTCTTCTTTTGCTTCCCCGTTCTCCCCGGACGGGAAGTGATGTCACCAGCTTTGGAAGATGAGCAGACTGGAGGTCTGTTCTGGAAGTGATGTCACCAGCTTTGGAAGATGAGCAGACTGGAGGTCTGTTCTGGAAGTTTCTTTCATGTGTTGCTTGGGATTGAGCGTGTTAATCCAGTGCTGTACCCCTGATTTACATCTCAGGATAGTCTAGAAGCTGCCTCCTCTTCTCTTCCTCCTCCCCCTCTTCCTCCTCAGTCCTGGGGATGGAACCCAGAGCCGTGAGATTTCTAGGAAAGCACGCGGCCACCAAATCATACTTCCAACCCTCAAAAGCTCCTACCATGGCTCTTCTTCCTTAAGATTTGTTTTTATTTTACTTAATTATGTGCAAGTGTGTGGGGCTATGTGCATGTGAGTGCAGGTGCCTGTGGAGCCGGAGGAATAAGAACCCCTTCGAGCTAGAGTTACAGGAGGTTGTGAGTCGCCCATCTTGGGTGTCTGACACCAAATTTGGACCCTCTGGAAGGACACTGCACACTCTTAGCCACTGAGTCATCTCTCCCCAACGAGTTCTTTCTTATACTGAAATTCACTGCGTCCCTGGAATATGCTGAGAAGATTTCACCAGAACTCATCATGTATGCCGCACCACGGAGACCAGGCTCAGAGGAAATGGGCGGGTGTTCCTTCCAAGAAGGTAATGAGCTCCGTGTCTAGTCACTGCCCGGGAGGGTGGTCAGGGATGAGGCGTTTCGGGCACTTTCCCCTGACATCAAAGCAGAACAGCTGGGCAGGCAAGGGGAGGGGCACCCTGTAAGGTTTATCCTGCCCCTTAGAATCCCGACACTGACTATCCTAGAATGGGCTTCAGGGTGACCTTCAAAATCCTTCCAAGGAGCACCCCAGTTGGGTGTGGTGGCATCTGCCTGACCTCAGGTGGCATCGCAGAACTCAGGAGACTGAGGGAGAAGGATCACAGATGCAAGGGTCACACCACAAAACTATACACTCGATGCTGGAGTCTGCTACTGCCGTCCACTGTTCCTTGCAACTTACAGGGTCTTAATTTTTTTATTCTGTGGTTTTTTTTTTTTTTGGTTGGTTGTGTGTGTGTGTGTGTGTGTGTGTGTGTGTTTTGTTTTTTAAGACAGAGTTTCTCTGTGTAGCCCAGCTGAGTTTCGAATTTTAAATGAACTCATTTCACTAAAATGTAATAATTGAACACTATGAAGAATTAAGGATTCTTTAAAAATAGGCCTCCCATCTACACCAGACCCCTGTCCTGTGATCCAGAGGCAAACAATGCTGGCAGCTATTTACAAATCCCTTCAGAAACTGCCCATGCTCAGAGAATCTCGCCTATGTATGTATGTGTGTCTGTGTCTGTGCGTTCGTGTGTGTGTGTGTGTGTGTGTGTGTGTGTGTGAGTGTGTGTGTGTGAAGGTCAGAGGATAACTCGTGGGAGCTGCTTCCCTTCCACATTGGGAGGAAATCTCCCAGAACTCATATCCTCGGGCTGGGTGGCAGGTGCCTTTTCCCACTGAACTACCTCACCAATCCGTTCTGTATGTATTTCTTGAAGACAAATAAGAGCCACTAATGGTGGCTTGCATCTATAATTCCAGCAGTTCAGAGGCTGAGGCAGGAGGAATGTGGATTCAAGGTCAGTCTGGGATACACGGTAAAGTCCAGGCTAGTCTGAGTCCTGTCTCAAAACAACAGCCAACTAAACAAGCAAACAAAAACAACAGCTCATTAAACCCACTGTTCTGCCCTCTTAGTTCCCTTTTTTCTTAATAATATCTTGGGGATTATTTCATGTACTAATTTATTTTTAATTTAAAAATCACACAGATAAATAAACGGCACCGTGTAATTAACTGTTTATGAGAAAATATTAAATAGATTTTTCCCTTATATCATGTACCAAAATGAATTTCAAGTAGGGGATTAAAGATCTCTTGATAACTAATGGCGATCTCAGAAATAACGTAGAAACCCGTGGTTGTGTAAGCCCCACGCTGCCGAAACTTGGGTGGGAGAAACATCTTCCAGGCTGACAGAGCAAAAGCTCCCAAGCAAAGGTCCCAGCAAAGGTCCAATATTAACCGTGTAGCAGAAGCCAGAGGCCTCGAACCAGACCAACGACTCACTGCAATGGATATTCGAAAGTGAAGCTGTTTGGGCAAAGCTTCTACAGCAAGATGGTTTCATTGTTGTTGTTTGCCTATTTGCCTGCTTGCTTACTTGTATTTTGCTTTTTGGTTTAATTTAAATTTAATTTTATTTGGGGGAGAGGTTACAAGGGGAGAGGGCAGATAGGGAGTGACTTGGAAATGAGTGGGATTGGGGTATGTGAAATTCACAAAGAATCAATTTTAAAAATTATGAAAAAATAAAGAAAGCAAGGAGAGTCTTAGCAAAACCAAGGATGGTACCATCGGCCTGTAGGTCTGGTCTGCCCTGATCATTACTGTACGGTGGGTGGCTGTGTGGGCAACGGGATGGAGCCAGACAGGTTTCTTCAGAATTCCTTGGCAAAGGAAGGCCCTGGATCCCCATTTCTTTCTCCAGAAGGGACCCGCTTGGGGCAGAAGGGCCTGGCTTGGGAGGGAGAGGCCAGGGAGGTTCTCACCTGGAACTCTGCCATCTCCAAGCCCCATCTGTCACCTCAACAGATGTTGTTTCCAAATAACTTTATAGGCAGCTGGACCTGGTGGCACATGCCTGTCATCCCAGGTACTTGAGAGGCTGAGGGAGAAGGATTGCAAGTTCCAGGTCAGCCTGACCTAGCAAAACTGTGCCTCGGGTGAAATAAAAGAGGCCTGGGGATGTAGCTCAGTGGTAGAGTGCTTGTTTGCCTGAAGATGGGGAAGGCCCCTCATGGCCATGAGAGATGACTGAAGCTATGGTATCTCACACATGTTACAAACTGGAAAGTAAGACGATAGTCAAGGCGTGTCCTGGGAACCCCAGGGAGACACTAAGGGAAGCTAGCACCTCTGCATGCCCGGTACGGCCACAGCTCAGCATCTGACAGGAACAAACCAGTCAAGGAGCAGGCGGAGCAATGAAAGCAACCCTGGGAGCTGGCCTTCCCTCCACCCAGCCCAGCGCTGGACCAGAGCCGGGATCTCAGGAGGACTTGGCTTTGGATCTGGTTGCCAGGATACGGCACGGCCATGCCTGAACATCCCTGGAAAGCCTGCTTCCCTGTAACACCCCCAACCCAGAATGGGAATCGAAGAGCCAAGCCTCATTACGGGCTGAGCTGATGGTTCTTAACAAGTTGTCTTCAGCAAGCTTGATAGACAGGGCCGTGGTGAGGGCAGCAGGGCCAAGTGAGATCAGTGAGGTTTAGGTACCTGAGGCTCACGGAGAGGCGCTGCGCCCTGCACATCTATCCAGATGAGGGCGGCTGCCGTCACACACCACGCGTCCTTCCTGTTTCCTAGAACCATCCCAAGAACACCACGCCCCGGTTCCTGACCTGACACCCCTCTTGGCCCCTGTGGAAGCAGGGAGTGGGAGCTGAATTATGGATTACATCCCAAACCAAGAAGGACAAGCAACAGCTCAGGACAAAGCTGTTTACACTGGTATCGATCCCGTCTGGCAGTGACTTAGCGGCCAGAGAGAACCAGAAGTGCTGGCGGGAGGTGAGAGTGTCTCCGGCTGGCAGGAGGCAAACTGTTCAATAAACACGGAAAATTTCCTTAGGACAGCGTGGCTCGCCTGTAGCTCCACCCTGCTCAGAAGGCCGAGGAGGGCACACTTGGCGTTCAAGCCCAGCCTCCCAAGAGCAAAGAGGTTCCTCTAAGCACTCAGGATTCGGGAGAGGACCAGTTAGCCAGCCTGGGTACCTCTGGGGTTCTGTCCTGCTTGATGGTGGGTGGACAAGGGAACGCATCACCAGGCACCTGGCCCCTGGTTCCTAACACCGGATACAAACTCTACTGTGCCCCAAGGGGTTTCCAATCAGCTTTTGGCGTATCCACCCCAGGGCCTTCCCCTCCCGGGACAAGGTTTCTAGACGGGAGTCCTGGTCCAGCGGCCTGGACTCGTGGGAGGGGTAGGGGTCTTTCTAATATTCCCAGGATCCCAAGGGATTCATTCAGAAACCTGGAGGGGCGGGGAAGGTTGCGTCTACCTAGGCAGCAGGGAAGGGCAGGCTCTGGAGAAAGCAGCCAGCAGGTTGATAAAGCCTGTAGAAGTGGGCTGGGCACTGGAGGGCAGGGCAGGCTCTCCAGGCCTAGAGAAGGAGTCTTTGCCTTCTAAAGACTTGCCCCCCAAATTCGAGAGGTGTTGTGGTATGAGTGTATAGTGGCCCCCCACATGTGTGTGGACATCTGTCCTCAGTCGTAGGGACCTCTTTCTCAAAAAATGATTTCATAGATCTGTATGCGATGATGCGCCGCATGAGTGTACAGGAACCTGAGGAGGCCGGAAGAGGGCACTGGAGCTTCTGAGGCCGGAGCTGCAGGCAGTTGTGAGTTACCATGTCGGTGCTAGGAGCGTTAAGAGCTATAACCACGGAACCGCCTCTCCAAGTCCCCATTGCAGAATCTTTTGATTGTGGATTCCAGCTGGAAGACAAAGCCAGTGGGGTGGGGGTAGGAGGCTTATGGGTTACAGCCTGGACCCAGTTCTGGCCCCAGTCTCCTGCTGCTTTGTTGGCCATGGAGATGTAAACAAGCCGTCGCTGTGGCCACGGTAGCCGGAAGCAGCTCCTGCTACTCTGAACACTACCGTCAAACAAACCCTTCTTCCCCTGCTTCTGTCAGTATTTCCCAGTGAGGAGAAAATTAAGGGATGCGAGAGAGGGCCGCGGGCTAGACCTGGGCCGAGGTGCTGTGATCAGTGGTCACTGGGGGCGGTTCCCAGGCAGTGCTCCACCCAGAGTGTCCTCTCCATGGCCAGTATGGCTTTGTCTTGTCCCGGAGGCTGGACTTGGCCCTCGCACTCTTGGCTGACTTGTCTCTGCAGTGCCCGAGGGCGCACAGGCACTGTGCATAAATAGCTCCTGCAGAAACAGGCGTTATCGAAACGCACAGCCCAAAGGCCGGAGGCTACAGGCACCTCAGTTCCTTCCGGAAGGCCACCCTGTGACTCCATGTCCGGGAGCCCCGGGGAGCTAAGGCTCCATCCTCATGTCCACCTCCCCAGCTCATCTATATAGACAGTGGCACCCCGTAAAGAGGGATTCCACCTCAGATACCCACCCAGGTTCGAAAAATACCGAAGTGGCTTTTCCCCTCTCCACTTAGGATACAAGGCCGGCTTCTGTAAACTGGACTCCTTGGACCAACAAGACGAAGGGGCTCGGAGTTCGAATCCAAAATACGCCCCCCTCCCCGCTCCCGCCCCCGCCCCGGGCTCATGTTTTGTGGCTTGCTGCCCAGCAGGTGGCGCTTACTCTGGAGACTGTGGCATGCGCAGAAGGTGGGGTCTCCAGGCTGTCAGTCACTAGACCAGCAGGACTCACTCGGCTTCCCTGTCTTTCACGAGGTGATGAACCTAAGCTACTTGCTCCCGCCACGGTAGATTCCTCATCCACCGTGACGGACTGAAACCACCAGCCCAAACTTACTCTCTTACTTCCGTCAGGCTTTGTTGCCACAGCAACATTAAACAGCTAATACGAGAACTGACCTCCGGGGCTGAGATAAATTCTGATAGAGTGAATGGTGCCCCGCACCCAAAAACATTTGGCCAGAGGCTCCTGCCAGTAGCTCTTTCCCAGAGTCCTTTGGGGTGGCTGGAGCTGGGGGGGGGGGGGACGCATCAAGGCGTCGCTCTCTTCTACTGAGATGCGTGACACCCAATTCACCGCGCAGCTCTCCGAGCAGAGTGAGACACTGCCCGTTGTGGGAAGAGTTTATGGTCCCCAAAGTGTAGACTACTGGCTGGTTGTCGCCGTGAACCACATCCGTGGCTCTTGTGGTCAGTGTGTGGAGCGAGTGGTGGTAAGCAGGGGAAGGGGGAATTGTGACTTAATCCTCGCTCTTTCTGAGAGGCAGAGCCTGGAGAAGAAACGGCCTTCACGGGTCTTTAACGTAACATTCTCAGAGAGCAAACTGGGTTATTCAGGGTTTTTTTTCATACAGTATATTTGATCGTATTCCCTCCTCTCCCCCCAGCTGTTTCCGGATCCTCCCCACCTCCCTCCACACCCAACTTCGCATTCATTCTCTTCTTCTCTCTCAAAAAACAAGCAAACGACAAACAAAAACCCCACAAGACAGGAAAATACCAAAAGGAAACAAAATAATAACACAAGAGACGTTTGCCAACTACTCCTGAGCGCAGGCCAGCCCTGGATTGTGGCACCCGGTGAGAAAAGAGCCGGATTCCCTGCTCTCAGCAGGTATACATGGAACCTGGGAGAGGGCTGGGATCTAATGTCCTCCTCTGCCCAGTGCTGGGATTTTATCTGGTTTTGAACCTGGGCGGGTCTCGTGGGTGCTGCCGCAGTCTCTGGGAGCTCATCCGTCCTGTTGGCATCTGAAGATTGTTTTCCTTGGACTCCTCCATCCCTCTGACCCTGACGCTCTTTGCACACACATCCCTGAGGGCTTTGACGAAGCCATCCGGCTTACACTGGGGGCACCAAAGCCTCCTGAGCAATCCACACTGTCCAGCTGTGGGTCTCCGTGTTAACTGCCAGCTACTGCACACAGAATTTTCTTTTTAAAGGGCTGGGCGATGGCGTGAGCCCTGTCTGGTGTTTTTGAGTCAGGGTCTCCCTACGTAGATCTGGCTGGCCTGATGTAGTCCAGTCTGGCCTTGAACTCTGCATGCCGCAGCCTTCTCCATGCTGGGGCTACGGCATGAATCATTGATCGAAGAGTCTATTTTCCGTTCTTTCTCTCGCTGGCCCTTACGCATATGTATGTACGCATACGTGTGCTGGGCACTCCAGGAGGCATCTTCCACCGCACAGTTGAAAGAGTCAGTGGGCCTGGGCATCAGGTGGGAGCCTTGGTCAAATATTGGGGGAGGGGCGCCCAGCACTCAGCTCCCTGCAGAAGCCAATAACTCTCTCCTCTCCTAGTTGACTTGGAGAGGCTGGGCAAGCTGTGCTGAGTAAATCAGAGGCGTGAGACAGCAGAGGATGGGAATTAAGCAGAGCCTGTGGCCCGGGTCAGAAGGGCCACGAGAGGATAATTCATCCCCCTCCGTCAGGCTCAGACCCACAGGACTCTCCTGTGAGTTATTAGGCTTTAGGGTACTCGGGAAACGGTATCTGGACTGTGGGGGCCACCTGGATTATAGCTCTGAGAGTTAGAGATTGCCTGACTTTCAAATGTTGTTATCAAAGCCGTGCATGCACATAGCTCAAAGGGAGAGAGGATGACCACGGGGACAAGAGTCCTGCTTCTGTTGTCCCCGGTCTTCGGTCCAAACAACCCTCTTTTGGACTCCTGATGGTACACCGGACTGAGCTTTCAAATTTTCTTATTTTTTCCCGGCCCCTTGGGGGATCTCAGTCTGAAAGTGATCCTGTGGCTTTTCTCTCAGCCTAGTTACACCAGAACTGGCTAAGATTCTAGCCCAGAGTGTGTGAGTTTGTGTGTGTGTGTGTTTGTGTGTGTGTGTGTGTGTGTGTGTGTATGTGATGTATATAGCACATCGGTGAGATTCATGATGAATGTATGTGGGGTTGATGTGGACATATATGTATTGTATGCAGTGTGTTTACTGTGTGTGTGCTGTGGTGAAGGTTTTCAGTTTGGCATGTCTGTAGTGGTTTGAATAGGTGTGGCTTCCATAGAGTCGTCTTGTGTTTGAATGCTTGGCCCATAAGGAGTGGCACTATTAGAAGGTGTGGCCTTGTTGGAGTAGGTGTGTCCCTGTTGGAGGAAGTGTGTCACTGGGGGGGGAGCTTTGAGGTCTCCTACGCTCAAGCCACATCCAGTGTGACACGCAGTCTCCTTCTGCTGCCTGAGGATCCAGATGTGGAACTCTCAGCTCCCTCTCCAGCACCATGTCTGCCTGCGTGCTGCCATGCTTCCCGCCATGATGGTGCTGGACTGAACCTCTGAACTGTAAGCCAGCCCCAATGAAGTGTTTTCCTTTGTAAGAGTTGCCTTGATCCAGGCACCGAGACACACACCTACAATCCCAGCATTTGGCAGAGGCAGGCGGGTCTCTGTGAGTTCAAGGCCAACCTGGTCTACAAAGTGAGTCCAGGACAGCCAAGGCTGCAGAGAGAGAGAGAGGGGAAAAAGGAGTTGCCTTGGTTAGGGTGTCTCTCTAGAGCAATAGAACTTTAACTAAGACAATGTCCTTGAGTGTGGTGTGTATTTGTGTGTGTGTGTGTGTGTGTGTGTGTGTGTATGGTATAATGTATGTTTGTAGACGTGATATGTGTTTGGTTGTGTGTGTTTGAGTGTGGTGTGTGTATGTGGATATATTTGTATGTGGATGTTGTTTGTACATGTGGGGTGTGGGCGTGTGTACAAGTGAGATATGTGTGTATGGCTTCAGTGGGTGTATGTATGTGTGTGAGTGTGATGTGTTTCTATGGATGTGTAGACATGTGTGGTATGTGTATATGAGTAGGATATGGTTATATGTGGGGTGTGGCATGTAGGTGTGTATTGGTGTGACATATATATGTGGTATGTATTGCGTGTATGCACATAGAGTACATGGATGTGGTGTGTGTGTTGGTACAGTACAGTATGCGTGTGGGTTTAGTTGTGTATGAATGTGCATATATGGTCCTAGTTAGGGTTGCTATTGCTGTGATGAAACACCATGACTAAAAGCAACTTGGGGAGGAAAGGGTTTATTTCTCTCGAGGTTCCATCTTCATCCTCAAAAGCAGCAAGGGCAGGAACTCAGAGAGGATTATTGGCACATTTGGGGGGGGGGCTGCTTTATTGGGTTCTTATATCTACCACTCTTCTCCACCCCAATCCCTTCTAACACCCCAACATCAGGTAGGAGAGACAGAAGGTTAGAGGGGAAAGGGGCCGAAGGTCTCTTTAGATTGCTTCCTGTTGATTAGGGTGGTTGGGTTCCTTGAGGCAAGTCCAGTCTTCATAGTCAGGGTATCTCCAACTTCTTCTTATCAAACCGAAACAACCAGGAGCAGCAGGGGGGGTGGGGAGCGGCCTTCTTCTTCAGAGTGCTCCCCTCCCTCTGTGGGTTCGGGCATTTATAGGCCCTCCAGAGTTTGCAGAATTAAACTATCTGCAGCTGGCATAAATCACACCCCTCCTAGAGCATAAGACAATCATAGTTAACGGCTGTGGACAGTCTGAAGCAGCCCCATATCCCACACCTAGGATTAAAACAGAAACATGCTCATATAACATAACTGGGTTTTTAAAGAAACGGAAACTCTCAGTACAGAGTACGGGAACCTGGAGGCAGGAGCTGATGCAGAGGCTGTGGAGGGGTGCTGCTTGCTGGCCTGCTCTCCATGGCTTGCTCAGTCTGCTTTCTTATAGCAGCACCCAGGACCACCAGCCAGGGGATGCACCACCCACAATGGGCTGGGCCAATCCTGCATCAGTCACTAATTAAGACAATTACGGGTGTGCCTACAGCCTGATCTTATGGAGGCTTTTTTTTCAATTAAGGTTCCTTCATCTCATTTGGCTATAGTTGTATCAAACAGACATAAAACTAGCCAGAATGGTGTGTGTATGTACATAGTATGTTTATAGTGGGTATGAGGTGTGTGATAGAGGACATCCCATCTCTGGCCAGTTGGAAGTCTGGCTATACCCCCTGACCACAGGCCTCTGCTCTGTCTCACACGCTGAAGTTTAACTCCTTGGTTCAATTCCCTAACAAAATGAACCTCCAGCCTCTCATTTCCTGGCCGTAATGCCAGGGAAGAGGGTTCCCTTAGCACTCAAGTTGCAGCTTTAATCAATTCTTACTTTTTAACTTTCTCTATTTGTCTTTTTAAATTTTGGTTAAGATACACAAAAGCATAAAATTTACCATTTCCTTCCTTCCTTCCTTCCTTCCTTCCTTCCTTCCTTCCTTCCTTCCTTCCTTCCTTCCTTCCTTTTCTTTCTTTCTTTCCTTCCTTCCTTCCTTCCTTCTTCCTTTCTTTTTCCTCCTCCTCCTTTTCTGGTTGTGGTTTTTCAAGATAAGGTTTCCCTGTGTAACCCTGGTGTATAAAGTGGGGGTTTTGGCCTTAGATGTATAAATTGAGGCTATGACTACTCCAAGGTATGTTTGGGGAGATGCTTTTTATTGTAGATATGAGGGAGAGCACAGCCAGAGGCATCCAGAAAGAGTATAGAGCAGGGAGAGCAGTAGACCATACATGGATAGGAGACTGAATCAGGCCATGAGAGGAGGGCAGGAGCAGCAAGACAGGAAGAGAGGAAGGCAAAAGAGAGGAGAACGAGAGGACTGAGAGAGCCAAGAGCACACATGTCCATGAGAAGCTGGGGGAAGGGAAGCCCATGAGCAGGAGTTTAGGGTAGTATGTGGGTAAGGAGAGCTGAGGAGCCAGGATGCCAGCACGGGGCTCTGTGAGGAGTATTTAGGAGGCTGAGAGAGCCTGGAGGCCAGCATGTGCTTTGGAATGCTAACAGGCACCACAGTTAGCTATTTGTCCCTGGTTTCTTTAGGAGCTAACACCTGGCTGTCCCGAAACTTGCTCTGTAGACCAGGCTGGCCTTGAACTCAGAGATCCACCTACTTCTGCCTCTTGAGTGTTAGGATTAAAAGCGTGTGCCACCTCTGCCTGGCTTGTTTCCTTTTTTTTTTTTTTTTTTTTACTTTTTATTGATTTTCTTTCTTTTTTTTTTTCTATTTGCAAATTTTGCATCACGCATCTCAATCTCACTCATCGCTCCATTCCTTTGTATCGGCCTTCTGCCCTTGCAACATTCCCCTACACAGACAAAAGAAAATAAGATAGAGTTTAAAAAAAAAAAAAAAAGGTCTTGTCACGGAAGCTGTAGTTTGTCACATGGCATACCCTTTTGTCCACACATCTTTACTTGCAAATTGCGGTAAGCCATTGGTCCATTTCTAGTCCTCTGCTGCCCTGTGTGTGCTGGATGCTCATGGGGACGCCTCTCGGATATCCTGTCGTTGCTCTGTGTCATGGAGGTCCTGCAGCTTTGGCCCTGCAGGACCTCCCCTTTCATGCACTCCAGCAGATTATAGAGGGGATGGATGCTGGGGTGGCCAACTCAAAGCCTTAGATCCGGGCCTGGGTGGCTTCCAACTTTTCAGCCGTTGTTGAATAGTTAGTGCACAAATATCTGCTTCCTTCTCTGTCTTCAGATGTTTTAGGTAGATACCCAAGAGCAGAATCGTTGGTAAATACGTGGGAACTCTGTGTTAAATTTAAACCCCTTTTTCTAAATTTTAGCTTATATGCATGGGTGTTAATCCTGCACGTACATCTGTGTACCGTGTGTGTGTGTGCAGTGCCCGTGGATGGCAGAAGAGGTGTTGGATCCTTACAGGGCTGGAGTTACCGATGGTTGTGAGCTGCCATGCACGTGCTAGGAATTGAACCCCGGTCTTCTCTAAGAACAGTCAGTGCTCTTAACCGCTGAACCATCTCTAGTGACCCTCAACTTTCTTTTGAGGGAGAGAAAAATTCCAAATTCTATTTTAAATGGAAGGGAAACTTACATTTTTAAAAATTAAAAAGAAAAAAAATGAAGCTGGGCGTGGTGGTGTATGTCTGTGACCTTTGTACTAGAGAGACCCAGGCTAGGTGATTACAAGTTCAAGGCCAGCCTAAGCTACCTAGTGAGATTCTTTTTAAAAGGGGTGTGTGTGTTGGAGGGGGGTATGGTGAGATGTTTCAGCAGGTGAAGGTGCTTTCTGCCTGACCAGGCAAGTTTAACAACCTCAGTTCGCTTCTCAGAAGCCCTGTGGAGGTGGAAGAGAGGTGTGATGCCACAAAGTTGACCTCTGACCTCCACGTGCATCCCACCCAATAATAATAATAATATTTAAAGGAGTATATATTAGCAGGGTTAGTACCATCACTAAGGAAGCACATTGAACTGTATAACCCAGGACATTTTAAAGCCAGTAATTCCACAACTACCTCAATACCACAGTTACGAAAGACAGAACATGAATGCAAAATTGAGTGAGTGCAAAACAGAGTCTCTCGTAGCAACCCAACCCTTTGATAACTTTCTGAGGAAGTTCCAGGCTGTTTCCCGCTGGGCTTGGCACCGCCGCCTTCCATGTTATCTTATTGCCAGGGACATACATGAGGTTTTGATTTATTGACATCCCACCAACAGTCGTTATTTTCTGTTTTAAAAAAAACCAAGGCTGGAGAGGTAGCTCCGTGGTTAAAAACCGTGACTGCTCCTCCAGTGGGCCTGGGTTCAATCCCCTGCACCCTCATGGAGGCCCACGGCCACCCGTAACTCCATCTCCAGGGGGTCTCACGCCCTCTTCCGGCCCCTGGGAGCACCTGGACGCATGTGAGGCACAGGGATGAGTAAAGCTTTTTGTTAAGGTGTTCTGTGACTAGTGTTCTCCACGGCGTGAGGAAACTCAGCAGCAGATTGGGCTTTGCCATCACACACCACAGCTGAATCCCGCAAGCGTTCAACTGCACTGCAGAGTTCCACACAGTTGCTTGGGGCAGCTGTGGCCAGCTCGGCAGATGCTTGGGTGAGGGACAGGTTCCTGGGGCTGCCAGCGCTGTCATTTTCTATGGCATCTTTCACTTCTCCTGTTCGTCACCTTCTGTGACATCACTCCCTTTCTCTGAGAACCTCCCAACCCTTCCTCCCAGTTCTGGCTTTCAGAACCTACCTAGCCCTTGTCACTATGCTCACGCCTGGGGCTCCTCTCTGAGTTACCTCAAATGTGACTTTCTCTGCTCTGCTCACTCAGACTGCATTCCTCCCTCCTAGCTCTGCCTTCCAAAACCCACCCAAGTCTCTTCTGCCGTTATGACCTTATCTGGTTCTGTCCTCGTTAGCTTTTGCCTTCCTAAACGGCTTTGCTTTTATGAGGCCAAGATTGGGCGGAGGGGCTATCTGAGATCTATGGGTTTGCCTTTTTTCATTTTTGTTTTGTCTTGCTTTCGCTGTCCCACACATTGTTTTTGTGGGAGACTTCCGCTCCTAGGGACTGCCATTTTGTTGCTCTGTGTACTGGCTCTCACAGTCAGAAGTGGTGGGTTCTGAGTTTGGAAGGGTTTCGCACCCTGCTGTGGCCAAGTCATTGCAAGAGGATTGGCATCTCTGGGAAGCTGCTTCAAGATGGGGTGGCCTGGGCTCCCAGGCAGATTACAGGAGGGAATACTGGTTCTCACACAGGACAGAACCCAGTCCCACAGAACTCTGGAGCAGTCTGCTTCTGGGGCTTATCTCCAAGAAAAAAAAAAAAAAAATCTTGAAGCAAGTGCATGACCCGAGCCTTCGGAGCCCAGGAGTGGTCGTCTCTGCTCCGTTCTAATTGCAGCCGGTGCCAATCACTCTCCAGACCCAGGGAGGGCCTCTCTTTCTTCTGTCCTTTAGTGTTTAATATTGCGTTTCAGCCCAGCTTAGGATCTCAGCTGCTGTCAAAGGACCTACAGCAAAATCCGTTTTTATTGAGGCAGAAAAGGTCAGCTTTCTTGGACATCTCCATGGTGAGAATAATAAATGCAACACATTCATACCCTTATGACATTTAGGCGCTGCTGCTGCCGTGACCCTTGGGAGAAGGCACTGGAGATTTTAATTATGTTTCCGAGGAGGTGTTGGCCAGTGGGCTATTTCCTTCCTGTGTCGGGGAGCTCACCCCACTATGTGGCATCTGGCTTAGCCTGGATGAGCTCTCAGTTACCATCTGGCTCAGGGGAGTGCGAGGCCCACTTGGTCTCAAATGTGCCCCCAAGGCATTGCGGCTTCTGCTCTTCAAGGCTTGTCCCACCATTCCTCTGACTTTGCAAAGCAGGCCTCTCCTTTCTGCCAATCTCAGCTGCAGCGGAGAGATTCTGGTGGAGAAGCGTGACCAGCTGAGGCTAGGCCTCCAGGGCATTGGCCAGCCTGTGCTCCCTGAGGACTCACTCACTACCTGAGGCAGATAAATAGCGCTGGGTTTCCTGATGACAGTCCTGGAACAAATGCAGTGAGCAGAGATTGAGGAAAAGTTGCTGAAAGGGCAAGGAGAGGCCACGCCAGATAAACAGGGCCACAGAGAAGCCAGAAAGGAACCCAAAGCCAGCCTGCTGTACCTTTGCTCACTAGCCTGAGGTTTGACTGGTTTCATCAGCTGACTCTGTAGATTGTCTGTAGATTGTCTTAGTCAGCTTGTATTGCTGTATACCTGAGTCATTGTTTTCTCCTTCCTCTTCCTCCTCTCATCCTCTTCTTTCTCCTCTCTCCTCCCCAACTCCCCTCCCCCTCCCTGTCATCTTTCTCCATTTCCTTCTCTTTCTCCCAATGAGAACCAGGGCAAGGGCAGGGGTTGTGGCTCAGTGGTAGAGCCCCTGCCTAGAATCCCCCAGTGAGGGGCTGGGGCGTGGCTCAGTGGTAGAGCCCCTGCCTAGAATCCCCCAGTGAGGGGCTGAGGGTGTGGCTCAGTGGTAGAGCCCCTGCCTAGAATCCCCCAGTGAGGGGCTGAGGGTGTGGCTCAGTGGTAGAGCCCCTACCTAGAATCCCCCAGTGAGGGGGTAGGGGGTATAGCTCAGGGGTAGAGCCCCTGCCTAGAATCCCCCAATGAGAGGCTGGGGTGTGGCTCAGTGGTAGAGCCCCTGCCTAGAATCCCCCAGTGAGGGGCTGGGGCGTGGCTCAGTGGTAGAGCCCCTGCCTAGAATCCCCCAGTGAGGGGCTGAGGGTGTGGCTCAGTGGTAGAGCCCCTGCCTAGAATCCCCCAGTGAGGGGCTGAGGGTGTGGCTCAGTGGTAGAGCCCCTACCTAGAATCCCCCAGTGAGGGGGTAGGGGGTATAGCTCAGGGGTAGAGCCCCTGCCTAGAATCCCCCAATGAGAGGCTGGGGTGTGGCTCAGTGGTAGAGCCCCTGCCTAGAATCCCCCAGTGAGGGGCTGGGGTGTGGCTCAGTGGTAGAGCCCCTGCCTAGAATCCCCCAGTGAGGGGCTGGGGGGTGTAGCTCAGGGGTAGAGCACAAGTCTAGTGCATTCAAAGCCCTGATCCTCGGCACAAGCAATAAAAATAAAAGCAAACATAACGAAATTCTGCTGTTTTTCTTCAGATTATTTACCCAGCTTCCAACTTCATTTCTGTCACAGCTTGTTTTCATCTTCTCTTCGTCTTTTGGTTTTCAGAGTCAATTACTATATACAACAACAAAGAAAATCCTGTATCTTGCCAGGTTTGGTAAAACACACCTGTAATATCAGCACACAGCAAGCTGAGGTCAGAGGATGATAAGTTCCAGGCCAGCCTTAACTACCCAGCAAGACTCTGTCTAAAAACAGCAAGGACAAAAACCTGTTTCCTGGAGTAAATATTTTTGGAATTTTGTTCTTTCTCTTTTCTTAATATTATTACAACACTGTTTTCTACTCCATCTGCCTTCTCTTCAGGTGCTGAATGGGCTGAGTTCACCCCCATACTCTCAGGCTTCTGCCTATCAAAGTGAATACTTGCCTGTGCTGTTTGTGAGGGTGCACCTCTCTTTTCCAGGAAAGAACCCTAAGGTCAGGCTAAGCCCAACATGGTAGTAAAGGACAGTCTAAGAAGAATCTGGCCACAGAGTTGGCCTGAGGATACTGGGTCTTCTCAGGTGAGCAGTTTCCTTGTGGCAAGAGGTTCCTCTGTTCTGGGAATGGAACCCAGGGCCTTCTGCAGGTCAGGCAAACACTCTAAGTAACTGCTAAGTAACACCCCAGCCCCTTACTGGGGGATTTTAGGTAGAAGTTCTACCACTGAGCCACTTTCTTTTTAGTAAGATACGTGGTCTCACTAAATTGGCCTAAAAAAGGCATGAACCCACTCTGTAACCCATATAGGGCTTGAACTTGTGATTCTCCTGCCTCAGCCTCACGAGAATCTGTGAATACAAGCCTTCCCCATCAAGCGCTGCTATAGACTCTCTTGTATCTAGATCACCTCTCCGAGGTAGGAAAAGGCACCCACAAATTCCTCAACCTAAGGAAATACCCAGGTCATGGGAATGTTCTGCTCCCTCTGGTCTTCTTGGCTCAGCCTATAGCCTATAATCCTGGGGTACCAGCCTTTAAAGTCCTTGAAACATGGCAGTTTGTGGCCACATACTCCCTGTGGCCTTACTGTCTCAGGGTGTGTGTGTGATGTTCTAGCATTTCCTGTCTGCCTCTCCCTGACACTGTGCCGTCTCTCGGCAGAGAGGAGTCCAGGGCAGCTTCAACTAACCACCTTCACTCTGGTGTCTGCGGCCCAGGACCTAGTGAAATCAACTCCTTGAAATCAACTGTTACAGTTTGAATATTGGAGTATTGAGCTTGGTCCGAATATTGAATATTGGAGCTTGGTCCAAAGCTCAGTGCTATCTTAAGCGGTTCTGGGAACCTTGGGAAGCTGGGCCTAACTGAAGGAAGTGGGTCTCAGTTTCCTTTATCTGTGTCTCCGTTCTTTTGTCTCTCTGCCTGCGTCTTGCTCTCATGCTGTACTCTCTGTCAGGAGGTACAGAAGTTGGCTATTACTGGGCATAGGCTTTTATTCCCAGCTCTCAGGCACCAGAAGCAGGTGGATCTACATAGATTGAGGCCAGCCTCGTCCACATAGAGAGTTCCAGGACAGTCAAGGCTACATAGAGTGACCCTGTCTTCAAAACAAAACAAACCAAAACAGAATTTTCTGTCACACTCTCACTACTGTAATATGCTACCCAAATGCATGATGGTTAACAACCACAGATGGAAGCCTCTGTGAGCCAAAATGCATCCCCAAACCACTGTCTCTCCAGTCTTTCCTCTTTTAAGTTGATTTTGTGCGAGGTGTTATTTTGGTCGCATTTGCACAAAAGTAATGCGACTGCAAACTGGAGCTGATGCTGCCACTTGAGTCAAGCTTCCAACTTTGTTGTCCCCCAATTATTCGCATTTCGGAGAGGAGCAGTGAGGCCTTTTCTTGACACCACCATCTTCATTTACAGCCCTCACGCCTGGTAATTGACACACTACGTCAGTCACGGAGAAGAAACCTAGTGAGTCATTTTTCCCACTGAGACTTTCAGAAGGGACAGAAATATTTTGTGTATGTGATAAAAGGCTGATGACATGTTTGGAGGGAGAGAAATGTTGGCTTGATCTGAAGACGGGGAAAATAACAGGACATACTTCAGGTTCCCTGGCTGAAAGCAATTAGGAGCCCCTGTGCCCACAAAGCCCTCAGCCCTGTGCCCTGCGTGGGGAGATGGCTAAGCAATCTTAGGAGTGTTATTTACTCTGTAAAAGTGAACGCTTTTATTCCGGTTACAACTCACTCTCTCAGGTTAAATTGCTATGCTACGGTCAAATCTTATTCTGTCTTTATAGCGACACGCACGGCAAATCTCTAAAATACAAAAGGGCCCCAAGGTTGGGATTATCCTCTAGACTCACATTGTAAGCCCAGAGAACTTTGACTAAAGACCGTTGGTGGGTAAGCATGCCCCTGCCGAGGAGACAGAGAGGCCGCTGCGCTGTTTTCGTTAATCCCGTTGAGTGAATCTTGTCCCAGACACTTTTAAGAATAATAATAGTAATAAAACCGTACCTGTTTGCGAGTGTGTGGTACAGTGATATTTCCACCCGCAACTGACCATGACCGTGACAACAGTCTCTAAAGATTTTAATGGAGCTGGAGTTTTTCTGTCACCTAGTGATGGGGTAATGGTCATGCTGCAGCAAGATGCACTGGACGTTTGTCATCTGTGGTCATTTTGGTGCGAACCGTTTTCAAAGAGCCTTGCCTGCTGTTTAAAAATATGACAATATGGTGATGTTTGTGACTTTTTTTTTCCTTAAAAAATGTTTGTATGTGTATGTGTGCTTTGCCTGCATGTACTTCCCTGTACCGTGTGCATGCATCACTTCTGGAGGCCAAAAGAGGGCCTGGATGACCTGGAATTGGAGTTACAGACTGTTGTGAGCTACCATGTGGGTACTGGGAATCAAACCTGGGTCCTCCAGAAGAACAGCCAGTGCCCTGAACTGCTGAGCCACCCCTCCAGCCCTATTTTTCTCTTCCTTGTTATTTTTAATTAGTGTGCGAATACTGGATTCCATTCTGATGTTTTCATGCATGTGTTATCGTGAACTGTTCTTTTTCTCAGAGATGAGGCTCTTTCTGTATTATCCAGGCTGGCCATGAACTCCTGAACTCAAGCTATCCTCCTGCCTCAGCTTGTTCCCACAGGCCCTAGCGTTGCACTTGGCTGCTTACTCTCCTCCCTTGCATTTCTGCGGTTGCTTTTGGAGACAGGGTCTTGCTGTGTGGTCCAGGTTGGCCTCAAGGTGACAGTCCTCCTGTCTTCGCCTCCAGAATTCTGGGACCGCAGGTGTCCACCCTCACACCTGCCTTCTTTCGTGTATTTTTTGAAGATTTGTTTGTTGTTTTTTTTTTTACAAGCACAAATAAGTTTAATGTTTTATAGTAAATAAGAGTGAGGTTTAAATCCATTAGGAAAAAAAATGAAAATTGCAAGCTTTTCTGTAGAACAACCGCAAGTGTTAAAAGCTTAACATAAACCAGCTGCATAAAAATCAGCATTTAGAGCACTCAGAAAGAGTAATACTACAAAGGAAAAGGTAAATATGACAGAGACGGGATAAAGCAAGAAAACAAAACAGGAACAGGAACCCTCAAAGGCATGTTAAGAGACAGGAAATCACAGCAAGGGATAGCCACAAACCTCACCAGAAATGAGGCCCTGGATGCAACAGAACATAAATCAAGAATAGGAATAAAAAATAAGTAAAACAAAATAATTGGCAATCCAAAATCCCAATTGTAAATGGCTTAATCCAGGTGTTCCCATGCCGTCTAGATTCAAAATGAAACGTGAATCAAACACAAGTTAAGAGTGTAGACCTTCACAACTGTTCATTCGGGAAAGCCAGTGTCAGGAAAACATGGTTTTGTTCACATACCCGTTGATACGAAAAAGTAGCATGTCAAAGGAGGATTTGTGCAAGCTGTATTTTTGAACGATCGGCAGGATCTCAGACTTCCTTAGTAGGTAGTGACTAGCTAGGTAGTGACATGACTAGCTTCACAGCCCCCTAGTGTTCTGAGTAAGGGCGCTTCTGCCCAGTGGTTGTCCAGACCACCTGTTAAGGTTTATTTATTTTTATTGCACATATGTGGGCATTTTGCCTGCATTTATATGTGTGTGCGCCATGTGTGGCTGGTGCCCATGGAAGCCAGAAGGGGGTGTCAAGTCCCTCCCATGGAACTGGTGGTGTTAATAGACAGATGTGAGCTGCCATGTGGGTGCTAGGGATGGAACCCAGGTCCTCTGCAAGAGCAGCCAGTGCTCTTAACTGTTGAGCCATCCCCCAGTCCCTTTCTTTTGTATTTTTAATCATTATTTTAGAATATGCTCGTTTATATGTTAAAAAACAAAACAAAACCCACGTGTTCACCTCAAAACATTGTATTACCAGGCTAAGACAGCAGTAGCTGTACACATCTCTTGGGATAACAAGAAATGTAGACTTGGTATTTGTGTCACAAAGTCACCAAATGACACGCTTCTCAGAACGCAGTCCCGAATTTAAAGGAAGCCATACACACACGCAAAGGAACACCTGTAGCCTGCACAGCGATATCCAGAGCAAATGTTCACCTTGAACCTTCCCCGCCTCCAATAGACAGGCTCTTCTCTTCCTCAGAACCCCGAGTCCCCGAATGCAGTCTCACAACCCATGTATGGGTGCTTTTTCCAAAAACTAAAAGAAAGGGAGGTTTTTCTCCCCCTCAGAGGACATTCAAAGTGGGCATTCCTTACCCACTGGGGTCCTGTATCCCGTGGATGAGAGGAGAAGAGACCCCGTGTGTTCTTTAGCACTGCAGGTGATCCCCGCCACTCTCTACGGGTGTTTGCCTGGTGCAGGGGTCTGCACCAGGCATGTGCCTAGTGCCCACAGACTACACCTTTTCGCTTGGCTAGGTACTATCCTCTTCTGCACTTCTGCTCTTCGTTTTGGAGGGGCAGGAGGGGAGGGCTGCCTGGAGGAGTCAACGGGATGGGCTCAGGTGACCTCGGGGTTAACTATGCTCTGGCCACACCTGGGAGTAGCTTGAGGCAGCTTCTCAACTTCTCTGAGCTGAAGTCCATGGGCCTGGAAAATGGGGCATCCGTAGGGAAAGGCACTGGGCAGGATCCACTAACTACCTCGCCGCTGCCCAGAGCCCAGTGGCTTTCCTGGATGTCCAGTCACGTGTCTCTACTTAACTGTCATCCTAAATACACCTGCTTAGTTCACGCAGGTTTCTCCACCAGGTTGCTCTAGCCCAGCGGTTTGACCACAGCTGGCGGTTTCTGCTCACATAGTTATCACTTCTTCTGTTGTCCCCCAGGCCCCAGCCTCCTCTGCCCCCTCCATCAGCCTGGAGGAGGGAAGCCAAAGCAGCGCTTCAGTACTTTCAGAAGCCTAGGAATCTTCCAGGGATCCAGTAATGACATCTGTAACCGCAGGCCTGTACTGCAGGCCTGCCACCGGCCAAACCCCAAGCAAGCCATTAGGAAGGGAACAGGCGCTGCGTTGACTGTAAATTCCTGCCCCACTGTGGCTCAGTGAGCCCTAGCATATGGCCCCGTGACAACTGGACACTCTCTGGAGCCATGAGCACAGCCTGTCCCCTGATGGTGCCAGCCCTGGAGGATTGGGCCAGTGTGAGGGCTATCAAGAACGAGGTGTCTGCCTAGGCTCTTGTCCTGTGCCCACCAACTGTAATGTGCTTTTGGGTTACATTGGTAAAGAAGATCATTGTCTCTGGAGAAAGAAAATCGGATACATTGCACACATGTACACACACGCGCATGCCCACACATACTGCACGCATGCACCCTGCACACACACCCATGGGCAAGGCCTCTTAAATGCTATAAGCATTCCAATTCCTTTCTCGTCCTGAAGTCTTCCCTTGGCTGGGTAGCACGCATCCCCCTGGCTCCAGCAGGCCCAGAGGGCCAGAAGAGGCTAGCTGTCATGAGATGCCTGCTTGTCCCAGGGCCCTGGACCTGGCCGGGGCTGTTCCAGGAAGCAGACACTGCTGTTTAATATCCCATTTTCCTCCCTTCACCAAGGAGACCTGGAAACTTGAGCCGCCCGAGGGCATGAGCTGTGTGCGGAGCTGTGCGGGATTCATTTCAGAATCTCCAGTGGTGGCAGACGGCGTCGATTCCAGAGTGTCAGACTTTATTAAAAAAATGAAAAAAACAAAACAAAACAAATCAGTGTCTGGTCTGGCATAGGCTCTCAGATAAACGCAGGTGCCTGCGTACATACACCCCATCTACAAAGCCACACATCCCTAACTTCATGTGATGCACGTCCACCCCAGTGTGCCTGTTTACCTGTGAAAGGTCTACAGAAAGAGACCCAGACACATGCTTACACATGCCAACATGCCACTCACATTTCCACAAACACTAACACAGAGGCCCGTGCTTGCACAGACATAGGCATTTGCATACAGCGTGCACGCGTGCACACGTGCTATGCACCTGCAGCAAACCAACATGCATGCACACTGGCACTTCAGCAGGGTAAGATGCTGCAGGCATCCTACAGCATGCTGGAAATCCCCTACCGGTCCTGAGTCTCCTTCCGAGTCCCTGTTGCAGGAAAGGACCCCCGCTATCATCTCTTTTCTGTGGCTATGATAAAATACCCTGAGCAAAAGCGACCTAGGGAAGAAAGGGGTTTATCTGGCTTACGCTTCCAGATTACAGTCCACAGTGGCAGAGAGGTCACAGTGGCGGGAGTTTGAGACCATTGGGCACAGTGCATCCGCAATCCGGGGCAGAGAGAAATGAATGCTCCTGTGCTGCCTGCCTGCTTTCTTTCTGTATAGCTCAGGGAACCCCACCCCCACCCCAAGCATAGGGAATGGTGCCACCCACAGTAGGATGGATCTTCCTGCACCAATTAACAATCAAGGCAGTCCCCACCGACACGCCCACAGGCTAACCCGATCTGGACAATTTCTCATTCAGGGTCCTCGCCCCAGGGGGCAGGGAGGGATTTTTGGTTATGACAAGTCGACATCTCAAAACTAGCCGGCATAGACCCTTGGCTAAATGAACTAGAGACCTCCAAGAAAAGGGCAGCAGACGCGAGGACTGGCCTTCTAGCAGCCGGCCAGCTACTCCCTCTTCCAGGCTACCCCCTGCCCGGACCAACCCTGAGTGCAGTGACCTTCAGAAAGCACCCTCGTCTCTTTAGCCTGACTCCACCTCGCCCCAGCCTTCAAACCAGCAACCCCAACTGGACAGGAAGCCAACAGCTTGTATGTCATACATCCAAAGTTGCTCTCCTCCCACCAACTTTTAGCTTTCTGACTTCTACCCCTCTCCTGTATGGCCACATCCTGGACATGAGCCAATGGGGGCATTTCAGATGCAAAGCATAACACTGTCCTCGTCAGGCTGAAGAGCAGCGAGTCTCTGTTGCGTCTCCCTGGACTCCACTATTTCCTCTTCGTCTGGGTGTGCAGGGAGCCCACCTTCAACCGTGTCCACTCACTCTGCTCCAAATAGGGGACTTTCACCTTTTAAGGACAGTCCAGATATTTTGGGCCTAAGTTTCCACATTTAATCATTAAACCAATTATCAGCAAAAATTTCTTGGCTCCCTAAAACAATGCAATCAGAGAGCAGGAGGGAGTTGAATTATAAATAACTCTCCCCTCCCCCGCTATTCGTTTGTGGCGCTATATAAATCTTTAGGTGTGTGAATTGCATCATTACTAATGTTCTTTAAAATGTAATACAACTTTTCTCGTTAAACACAGCCAGCCAATCAGAAGACACACCTCCCAGACCCTCCACCAAGGAGCTGCAGCATTTGCATTGCAGAGAAACTGTAATTTTATTCATGGGTTGGCATCGCCTCAGCCCATCAGTAATTAAACACGGAACAGCTGTCACTCTGCGGCATCCCAGGCAGGCAAGATGGAATAATGAGCCCATATCGATGGGCTCGCCGGCAGGGGGCTGGCTTGGTTTGGGGGGAATGGGGCTTCGAGGAGGCTGGTATGGGCAGGGGCTGATGTGGTGAGGGCTCCTCAGGCCTGGGCTCAGGGCTGTCCCTGGCTCATCTGTGGCCCCTCCTTAATCCTGCAGAAAGAGGCTGATGATGTGTGGAGGGAGATGGGAAGGGAGAGGGGATTTGTTCAAGCAAGAACACATACCCTAGAAGCCGCATGGGACCTCATAGAGGTAGGCATGGGAGGATGAGGGACACTTCTGGCTTCTACTCTGTATTCTTTTTTTTTTTTTTTTTTAACTGGTTGAAATATGTTAACAAGCAAGTAAACATTCCCTCTATAATTCAGAGGGACTAATTTATTTTTTAAAAAATCAGTGTTGGGGACTGGACTTAGAGCCTTGTATATGCTAGGCAAGCATTCTACCGTGGAGCTTAGATCTCAGGCCCTCGTGCAGCTAATTTAAAATGGTTTTAATATTTATTTGTGTGCGGGTTTGTGTGGGCGAGCACACACCGCGATGCCCGTGTGGAGGCCACAGGACAATTAGCGGGAGCAGCCCTCTCCTTCCACCGTGTGGATCCCAGAGACCGAAAGGTTGTCAGTCTTGGCACCCAGTGCCTTTACCTCCTGCCCAATTTCGCCAGCCCAGCCCAGAGCTAAGGTTCTAAAACCGTGCTTCTCAACATGTGGGGCTCAACCCCTTTGGGAGTCAGTGACCTTTCCACAGGGGTCACGTATCAGATATCCTGCGTGCTAGACAGTTACACAACTTGAGAGCACAGCGAGATCACGGTTATGAAGTAACAATGGAAATCATTTTGTGGTTGGGGTCCCCACAACATGAGGCACTGTATCAGAGGGTCACACACGGCATTAGGAAGGCTGAGAGCCACTCTTTTAGGTGTGTGTACTGAGCGGCGGCAGCAGAGGGAGGAAACTAACGCTCACTCCCAGGCTTGCAGGGAGAGGCTCTTAAAAACGCGTACCCCAGCCTCGAGGTGCACGAGAGGCTTTGTGATCCATGCCTGGTTATGTTTCTCATTGCTGCGACAGAACGCCGGACAAGAAGCAATTGCAGGGGACAGGGGTTTGTTTGGTTCCTCGTTGGAGGGTATAATCCATCACAGATGAAGAGCCACGGCAGCAGGAGCCTGAGGCCGGCAGGTCACATCGCATCGACAGGCAGGAGGCAGAGTGACGGATGACTGGCAGAGCTCACGCACTTGTCCTATTCAGTCAAGGACGGCAGCCTAGGGAATGACATCGCCCATGATCCGGGCGAACCATTCCACCTCAGCTAGATGACCTCAGTTACCTAGATAATCCTTCACAGGCATGCCTGTAGGCTCATCTCCTAGATGACCCTGATCCTATTGCGTATTAGGATATGTTTTAGGTATCGCATGACCCAAGGCCTTGTTTTGCTGCTGGGGAAAACTGAGAGCAGGGGAAGGCGGTGGTTTGGAGCTGTGATCGCTAAGAGGCTAGCATGCCCAGGGGCCTGGGTTCTGGACTCCTGTGGTGGAACTCCAGCAGACATATCACCTGGTCTGGGCTTCAGCGCCTCCTCTAAGCCAGGAGGAGCGGAGGGGAGTCTTCAGGAGCGCCAGCTCAGAGGTCCTGGGAGCGGTCTTCCGGTGTCCTTACAGGGGTTGACCCCTTCATGACTGTGAGCACAGGTCTGCTTTCTGCCTGTCTGTCTTTCAGCCTCTGCCAGCCGGGTACCCCTGGCATCTCCCCAAGGCCCAGACTACAGAAAATGTTATCTGCATGCCTCCCAGAAGCCTCCTTCCTCCCTTTCTTGTTTCCAGGTTATCTGAACCAGCCCAACAGCAGCAGCAGGGGGCAAAGACAATTTACCCCAAAGCCTCCCCCCCACCATGGTCCCAGAAGCTGCTCTGGGGCTCTGTATTCCTGCTGGCCTGGCTCTATGCCCACCTTTAGGGCCACGATGTAGCAATGCCACCTTCGAGGACCTTCTGCCCTGACCCAGGCTTCCTGCCCAGTGGAAGGTCAGGGCTGTGGTGTTCTTCACCTAAGCTTCTTGGCTTGTCTGGACCCTCCAGGTATCTTGTCTTTTTTTTTTTTTTTTCTTTAACCCTGTCACAGTGGAGTTGAAAAGGGCATAGCCAAGCTGGCCAGTCCGCCTAAGGTTGGGAGATGAGGGGCCCCTGGATGGTGCTGTGTCAGCTCAGTGACACTAGAGTGGCAGGGAGAGGTGTCTGGCGAGTGCACTGGTGTGCGCCCTGTATCCACAGTGACAACGTGAGGGAGGGGCCCTACGCAGTACCGCAGGGACAGTGCTGGTCCCGAGTGTGTGGACGGTGACTAAATGCCCACCAGCAGAGCCTCCAGGGAGGAAGGCTTTGTTCTGACTCCAGACCATCTTGGTGGAGAGGTCTGTCGGCATTCACGGTGGCACAGACAGGAGTCTAGGCCGCCCCATCTCCGTGGGTCAGGAGGCAGCAAGCTATAGCCCTGGAGGCGGCCCCGCCCCATCGCCCGCCCCCTACAGAGAAGCCTTTTGAAGGTTCCCCAAACAGCTCCCTTAGCCAAGACCAACTGTTGCAACACACAAGACATTCCGCACTTTGGGAGGCTGGGAGGAAGGCATCAGAGAGAGGGGGAGAAGCCGGGTAGCCTGTGAGGTCATCCCCACTGGGGAAGAGGTGTTCAGGTCATTGCTACAAGGCAGCAGGGCGTGCCCACAGCAGGCTGTGACCCCGGCCCAGGGCGCAGAGTGTGCCCCTCACACACACCATCACCCCACACACTGGGGTTGCACCAGAGGGCCCCCGTTTTCTTCCTGAGGTGGTGGGTCTGCTGTGCCCTGGGCCACCTTGCCTGGGCCAGTGAAGGTGGCTGGGCCCTCCGTAGTCTTGACGACAGAATGCTAGAGACCAGAGGCCTTTCGGTCAGGCTCCTGGGTCTTGGGGAGGGAGGCCTAGAGGTGAGGGCCAACGTTTATAAGAAGCCGTGGACACGGGCTGTGTGTGACCTGCCCATCCAGCTGGGACCTTGACCAGTGGAGAGAGCGCCGCCACCGGCAGTGGGCATGGTCCTGCAGGCTGCCAGCAAACCGTGCCCAGGGTGCGAGGATCCTGTGGAATGGCACAGCCTGTGCAAGCGTAGCCTAGGCTTCTCCGCTCTGCTGCTGGCACAAAAAGCAAGCCTTCCGAGATGCGTGTGAGCGTGCTGGCGTGTGTGCTATGTACGTATCTGTAAGAATGTGCATGTGTGTACACATTGGAGTGTTTGCACATCTGAGTGAGCACGTATGCGTGTGAGAGTGTGCCGGTGTGCGTATGTAAATATCCACGTGTACATGCAAAAGCATACAGGTGTCCGTGTGTGCCTGTGTGGGCGCAGGCTCGCGTACAAGCTTCTGTGTCTGCAGTAAACCGTGCCGTGGGGAGGGCTTGGGGCACTGGGAATCGGCTCAGGGCGGTTGTGGTCCCGTGGTGTGCAGAGGCAGCCCCAGAGCACAGAGGCGGGGATGGCAGAGCTGGCATGGGAGGCTAAGCCAGCGCCTCCCACCGTGACCCCAGCCGGCCCAGCATCTCCAGAGCCAGGTCCGGATAGGGTGGGTGCGCCCCTCTGCCCCCCCCCCCCCCCCACTCCACTCATTCCTTTTAGCCCGCGCTTTGCACGGAGGATCAATGCAGAATTGACTTGGGCACGGTAAGGGGCCCCGGCTGAGTGCAATCTATTGGATTAGCCCGTGGAAAAGTGCCCCTGCCCGCTGTGAGTCGGGTGGGGTGGGCCTCTTCCTGGCCTGTGCTACCTCCTCGTGGCTCTCCTTTCCACCCCATACTCCAGCCTCTAGGGAAGTCAAGGCCGCTGCTTGTTGCTCAGTGCCTCTGACCAAGCAATCTCCACGCACGGACGGCCGTCATAAACCCTCATCGGAGTCCATCCTCTCCTTGTACTGACGGAGAAATGGACGATTGCTCGGGTAGTATCGGCAGATGTCTGATGTGGTGACAAAAGCCTCGCTTCATCAGGCTGAACCAAAAAGGGGAGTGGTGTGGCGTTGCTGCACACACGGCCAAACGTCCAGGTACCGATGCCCGGGCACTCCGTCAGCACCTCCTCCGCGCCACGTCTCTCTGCCTGGCCCTTCTCCACGTCGCTCCGCCTGAGGACAAGATGGCTGTCACTGCTTGCAGACCGTCATCCCCTGGAAAGTAAGTGGGCGGGGAAGAACACCAGAACGACGTTGCTTCATTGGCTTAGAGTGAGTCACATGGCTGGCGCTGAGCCAGTCACCTTGACTGGGGAATGCAAGCCTCTGATTGGCTTACTCCAGAGTTGCGGCCTTTCTGCACCCACAAAAGCAGAAAGACAAAGAACTGTGAGGGAAGGTGAGTGAGGTGAATGGGGTGAAGCGAATATAAAAGGTTCTGTGTTGAGGTCCGCCATAAAGGCCAGAGGTGTTCCCCAAAGCCTCTTCTTGCCCTCTATCCTACCTAGAGCATTCTAGGGTCCCTGGGCAGGCATGGCTGTCCCTGTTTACTACCTGTTTTACTACAGGACCCTGACTGTGCCTTAGGCCTTTGGGGCCTGTATCAATCAACATCACTTCTGCCCAAGATATTTGGGAAGCTGCAGGATACAGAAGACAAGATGAGGGTCCCCCAGCACAGGCCCTTTAAGGGAGGGACTCCAGGGAGCCCAATTAAAGTGCCACGGCCATTATATAACTTTAAATATATGGGACATAATTATTTTTAAAAATATACCCATAAAATTGTCTCTGATTATTTTAGTTACAATACAAATAGCCTCAATTAGAGCAGAAATAGGGCGCAGGTTTATGGCTCCCATGAATCTGAGTAACCTCAGCTCCAAGGCGGAAAAGCTTGCAGCTCCCTGCCGGTCCTGTCATGAATTCTGCCGCAAAAATGGCTCCAGATCCAGCACGGAGGCAGCAGGCGGGAGGAGCCAGGAGCATACAGTCTCAGGGTCATTCGTTGTCAGGACTTAGATTTATCTGTCAGGGCTGCTGTGGTAGGTCAGTGGCCAGACACCCTGGAGCACATAGGAAAGACCCATATGGCACAGAACCTCTTTTCTTTCCTCTTGGGCCTTCAGTTTCTCATCTGGTCCTCACAGCCTTCCTGAGAAACTGGGCCTCTCGGTTCAGTTCCCTTTTCTAAGAAGGTAGCGGCCAGCAGCCAAACTGCCGGTGACAAGTGGAGAAATGCCAAGAGTGGCAGGAAAGCAGGCCTTCCGTGTCCCTCCGGGGATAGGTAAGGCAGGATCTACTCCCCAGGCTGAGACACGCAAGTCAGTAAGTCAGTGCTTAACACCGGGGTGTGGCCACACTCCTCAGCCCAGTGGCCTCTGTGCTGTCTGAGAACTTCAGCTTTTCCCTGCAGCCTTCCGTGGAAATATTTTTGGGAGTTTAAAACTTTGAAATGACACTGATAATTTGAGAGAAACTGGAATCTTTTCAATAGGGAGTTGTTTTCCTGTCTGGGGGTGCCATCTCCTTAATGAGGCGAGTCTTTTGGTCCTTTTAGAAAGGTGTTTGTTTTTGTTCTCTTTCTATGTGTCTCATGTGTTTTTGTTGTTGTTGTTACATCCGTACATTCTAGTTTCTTCTGTGTTGCAGTGGTAAGATACCCCAACCGACTGTAGTATAGGGGTGAAAGTGTTTATTTGGCTGACAGTTTCAGGTTACAGTCCTTAGTGCAGGGAAGTGGGAGAGGCAGGAGCTTGAGACGGGCTGGCTGCACCACATTCTCCATCAAGAGCGGAGAGAAACTGCCTGAGCAAGAGTGAGCTCAAGAAGGGTCCAAGCCCCGAAAACCTTATCTCCAGACTGGCAAGAGTAAGGATCTCTCCCTCCCTGTCCGGGCCTGCATGCTCCACTGAACGCAGCCTTAGGACCCCCAACTCTACCACCCTGGCCACCAGCCTGGTAGCCAGGTTTCAGGGTAAAACTTTCTGTTCCCATATAAGAACATGCCCAGTTAGAACCTGAAATTCCTCTTTCCACAAATGAAGCATTCCCAGCACTGCAGCCCCAGCCAAAGACGTATCCTCACCCGGAAAACCCCTACCCACCTCCCGATAGAGGAGAGCTGTTTCACTGAAAACTGTGTCAGAGAAGGAAGGCTGCTTCTCCCCGTACCCTCCGCTGACCCAGGCCCTGTGTAACCCACCTTCTGGCCAAGCTTCATTGCTCTTAGTCCAGCCTCGTGGGCAATGGTGTCTGGACCCCCCCAAGGGCAGAAGTGGCCCTGGGACTGCAGCCCCTCACTTAGACTCTTTTCCTAGGTGAGTCTACATGGCGTTAATAGTTAAAATGAACTGGCACAAACTTTCTTGGTGTTTGAGCGACTCTAAGTTTTGTTTTCTGTTACGTCTGGAAGCTCTCACTCCCACGGCCATAGGAAGCTGTGGCTCTTTCTGGATGGTTCTGTGGCTGTTGTTGGGAGTTTTATTGTTGTTTGTTTTGGGACCCCCTTATTATGTAGCCCAGGCTGACTTGAAATTCTCACACCTTCTTCTTCCAAAGTGCCAGCACGAGGCACCAAACCCAGACCAAGGTGCTTTCTCTGATTGTTTTGCAATCTATTCTCTTGGATTCTCTAAATAAATACAAGCACATCTTCTGCTCGGGGTGATGATCTTGTCCTTTCCTTATAAATCTTTGCACTGTGTTTTTTGTTTAGTCTAGCCTGTCTTCCCGTACCAGCCCCTTGCTTCAGGACATCTGGACAGAGGTGTCAACGTCGGCTTCTCAGTGAGGCCTAAGAGACGAGCCCCGAGGGCTCTGGACTCTTGTCTAAGACTCCCGCTGCAGCGATCCCGGCCATGCCAGACGCTTCTGTCTGAAGCACATGCATGATTCTAGAAGACATCCCTGGACTGCCTTCCATCTTGAGAAAATCCTCCAGGGCTAGGCTCTTATTCAAGCTCACGCTGGGGCGGGGTGTTCTGCCAGCTTGTGTTAAGTGATTCCTGCTGCCGGGGGAGGTTTTCTTGGCTTTGTTCTCAAAAGTCTCCATGTGCCTGCACTTTTTCGTCTTGCTCTTGTTTGTTCCCTGGTTTGTTCCAAGATGCTGTGTAGCCGAGGCTGACCTTGAACTCGTGAGCCTCCTGCTCCTGTCTCCTGGGTGTTGTATTACAATTGTGTATTACCGCCGTACTCAGCTTGTAAGGACCTCCATCCTGTGGGTGATGCGGTGCTAGACATAAAAGATGAACCTGTTTCCTGATGTAAGAGCCTAACAAGGGCTGGGAGGAATCTTGGCCCATTTTGCAGTGGATTCCATTTATCTTCCGTTCACTGTACAGCTCACCATTTGCCATCCAGGGCAGCCACGGAGCACAGAGAGGAGCGTGTGAGTGTCGGAGAAGGTTCAAGTGCAGCATAGCCAGGATCTGCACGTGCCTATGGAGTGAGAAGAACTGGGGATGTGGGGGCTGGGGCTGAGACAGAAGTAGCCGCCTTTGCTTTGGTTGTATCAAGGAGGAGGGAATGGGAGGGGCATGCAGGCATCCAGGTAGACGTGATGGGAGGAGAATGCTGGGTGAGGACCAGGCAGCCTGGCAATGTGAAGGGACACCTTCAGGGCCCCGGGCTCCAAGTCAGGGCAGAAGTCAAGGCTGGAAAGGATACAAAGACAGGAAGGTACAAGTCAAAGGTCTCAAATGTCATTTGGAGGATCCCCTAATGTCATTTGGGGAAGGGAAAGAAAGGTCACTTCTAGCATAGTGTGGTAGCACACACCTGTCAACCTGATACTCAAGAAGCTGAAACAAGATGATCAGGAAGTTGAGGCCAGCCTGGGCTACATAGTAAAACATACCTTGTCTCAAAAGACAACTGAATCTTAGGGCAGTGGTGGCTCACGCCTTTGATCCCAGCACGGATCCCGGGCAGGCGGATCTTTTTTGAGTTCAAGGTCAGCCTAGTCTACAGAGCTAGTTCCAGGACAGCCGAAGCTACACAGAGAAACCCTCTTCTGGGGAAAAAAAAAATAGACAAACAAATCATGGTTGTTTTCAGGGTGGAAGAGTAATTGGAGTGGAACAGGAGGGGACTTATCCCTAAGACAATGTGGTTCAGACTCAACCAGCTGAAAATCAGAAGTAAAGTCACAGAATTTCCTTCCTCCCAACTCCAGAGAAAGAAGAAAATGGCCGACTGCTTCCTTCAGAAAGCCTCCCAGCCCCTGCCATCCTGCCAGGGCTTTGCTTACACCTTGCCTCTAAGCCTGAGGAAGTAGACAGCAAGAGCAGGCAAGCCTATGCATACAGGTCATCAGTGGAACTAGGCTACATACTAGTGACATTGAAAGGAAAACGATGCCACTTGTAACCTGGGGATGGGGGTTTGACAGCCAGGTGTACCTGCTACTTTTCTGTGGCCCTGATAAAACACCATGACCCAAAGCAACTTCTAAAAGGAAGGGTTCATTTGGGCTTACCGTTCGGGGGGAGACTCCACAAGGATGAAGGAGGCATGAGGAGGTTGCCAGAGCAGGAAGCTGAGATCGCGAGTCTCTTGACACAGAGCAGAGGCATCCAACTGGAAGGGGAAAGGCAATAAACAAGGCCCCCATCTCCTCCCCTGCACCGCCGTATGTCCTCCAAGAAGGCTCCACCCACTGAAGGTTCCACAGCCTCCCCAAACTGCATCACCAACCAGGAGCCAAGTGTTTCAGTCCGTGAGCCTATGGGGAATACTTCTCACTCAAACTGGATCTATAGCAGGAATAATACTCTCATCCTTCTACCATGTGGGACCCTGGGACAACCTTAGGTCATCAGGCTTCATGGCAAGATGCTTTACCCACTGGCCCAGAATTATTATTATTATTATTATTATTATTATTATTATTATTATTATTATTTTTGAAGCCATTTACTCTCCTGTGGCCATGGCGATTGGGCTGAGTGTGTGGCTCTGGTTGACTGAGCAGGCCCTGTTGGAACTAGCCCTGGGCCATTGTCTGAGAAGCTTGGAAGCAGTGTCCACCATATCCTGAAGAGTCTTCTCCGGACAGGATGCCAGCAACCAGCTCTCCGTTGTGTAGAGTTTGGGGATATCACCGCCGGAGGCAGCCTGAACTCGGATACTGTGGCTGTATTGAGTCCTGCCTTTGCCTAACCTACCCTGGATGGGGTCTGTTTGGCACGTCTGTATTGGTTCTGTCTGTGAACAAGTATCCAAGAGAAACAGCTTACAGTGGGGAAGGTTGGCTTTGGCTCGTGCCTGCAGAGAGAGTTCAATCCATCATAAAGGAGGAGGCCCGGTAGGGACAGCGGAGAGTCCTCGTATCATGGTAACATGGCGGATGGGGAATAGGCAGGTGACGATGATAAGTGAATATAACCTTCAAAAGCCTGCTCCCGGTGGCTTCCTGCAAGCCAGGCCCCACTTCCCCCAGATTCCACAACCTTCCGAAACAGTGCAACCGGCTGGGGACTAGCAGGGGACCAAAGAGCGAAGCACACAAGTCTGTGGGGGACGTTCTGGTGTAGAATGGTGGCTCGAATGTTCCTGCCATTCAAGTAGGCTAGCCTGATGCGCAACATTTTCCCAACGAGCTCACCCCTCCTCCGACTAAATTAGCCCAAAGTGGTACGAGGCAGACGAGGCATCCCGGTGGTACGTGGCCTGTAATCCCAGTTGCTTGAAAGTCTGAGGCAGGAGCCTGACTTGAGGAAAGCAGATAGGATTTCCTGAAGGAGCCCCTGGGACAGGCCTGGAGCACAGAAAGCTAAGTGGCTTGAGCCAGGCCTCAGTGACGTTTGTATGAGCGCTCACGTACCAGTGAAGGAAAACAAATGGGCCCAGGGCCATGGAAAGATAAAATAGAGAGCTTTAGATGTCCAGTCCTCGCCTGGTGTGGAGGAGGGGTAGCCTGGTGAGCAGACTGGGCAGCTTGGATTTGATGTCTAGGATGTATAGCATCTCTGCAACAAGATTTACTTCGCGGCAGAAACGGATAGCATGGGCCTGTAATTCCAGTCACTCTGAAGGCTGAGATGGGAGGATTGCAGGTTCAAAGCCAGCTTAGTCTACCAAGCACGCGCAAGGCTAGCCTAGAAAACTTAGGGAGACCCCATCTCAGCAAGCAAAGAGAGGGTGGTAGTAGAGCCCAGTGGGAGAGCCCTGGCCTGCAATCCACCTGCAAGGGCTTTGTGGTGAGGCTCGGTGATAGGACATTTTTCTAGGATCCCTCGGTGAGGGGCTGCTGGTGTGACTTAGCTACGTTGAGCTTGCTGCAACGGCAAGACCCTGAGGTCAATCCCTAGTACCACAGAAGGGGATAAAAGATGATTTACTTCAGACGGGTGGTCATTGATTTCATTTCTGACAGGTGCACTATTCCGGAACCTGACAAAGAGAAACATTAAATCCGGAAGTCCCCACTCTGCATGGAGCAATCACATTTCTCTCCGCCTGGTCAATTCTCCAGCCCAGGTACTTGTGTGCCCTGGAGGGAGTGAGGATGGATTTGAATTAGCCGGTTCTTTGATTGCTGTTTTAAACCTTCTCTCTGGTACCTGGCCTGACATCATAATTACCTGCCTATGATTTATCTCAGGCAGACTGTGAGTGATGATAGGTTTTGGGGTGCTAATTGAGCAGATCCAGCGCCTCAGCCCCTCCCAGTCATTCCCTCTGTCTGCAGCGGCTGTTGTTCACCTTGAACGCTGGCATGCGGTGCCAGTTGCACGGTGGAGAAGGTGACACAAGTTTTGAAACTGCAGTCTGCTCTGGCCAGCCCCATGGGTCTTGCCCTGGACACCTGGAAGTCATCCCATAGACACAGTCACAACCGGGGTGTGAAACCTGACCTAGGCTTTGTCCTTCATCACTTAGGGATTGGATCCCACCCAGGGCCAGCTCTGCTGCCAGCACCAGTCAAAGAGAACAGAAAGTGCTCTTGCTGCAGGCCGCTCAGCAGGGAGGGCAGAGGGGCCATGATGAAATCAATAGCACGACAGCACGAGAAAGTTAGGGATTGTTGATAATGTAGATAATGTAATTGTTAACTCAAGCAGGGAGTTACCGATTCTGGATTCTGGAAAGTTCGGCCCAGGCAGGCATAGGGCTCCTGGCACTGCAACGAGGTGGATGGAGATAGGAAGATGGCCAGGCACTCCCAGTGCAGCCCGAGGGGAAAGTGAGTCCAGAGGGGCTGACGTGTTGGAGGGACGCCCTTGCGTAGGCTCCCTGGTAGGTTTCGTCGTCTCCCTAAAACACCCGCTTGTCCAACAAGAAAAGTTGGCCAGGCGTGGAGTCACATACCTGTCATCCAAGCACTCAGGAAAGCAGAACTAGGAAGATGGCCACAAATCCGAGACCAACCTGCCCTGGGAGTTCTAGGCTAGCTAGCCAGGGCTGCAGAGAGGGATTCTGACTTTAAGGAAATTCCCAGTGTCTGGGCCCCATGCCACACACGCCTTGAGGATGAGTTTGTGGCATTATAACTTGTTTGGACCTGTAGCCGTTGCTAGAGAAGGTGGAATCTATCTTCTTTAGGAGTGTGGTCCCTGCTAGTTTGACCATGCTCTAGTGGGTAGCTCCACACCAATGCATATATATATATGTAAGATGATATAAGATATGATACAGTATATATAAATATATATATAATATAAGATGATATAAGATACTGTAAGACACACATACGCACCAATTGCACTCAGGAGGTTATTTTAAAAAACAGGATGTTGTTGGGGAAAGGATGGGAGGATCTGGAAGAGTTAGACAAGGGAAGGGGTGTAGGCACTAGTCTTTCAAACGCTACTTCATTTGGGGGTTTCTTAAAGCTTATACCTCCTTTCCAACCCCCTAAACCCATGTAGGGATTGGGGGAAAAGGGACGTAGCCATCTTCTTCCTTCTGGGTAGGGTCATAGGATTCTGTTGGAGGGAATACCAGTATCTGTCATCAGGGAATCCGGAAGTCCAGGTGACCAGCAAGCGCAGCAAGCAGTCCTCCCCCCCCCCCCCCCCCCCGTCGCCTCCAAGACACCAGGCCTTCATGCTCTGGGCTGTCATATTTATACCCCTCAAAGTCCTCAGAATTCCACTAATTCCAGCTGGCAAAGACCGCACTCCATGAGACAGTTAACAGGTGTGGACAAACTAAAATCTCCCACTTGGGATTATAACAAAAACATGTTTACATATCATCAACCAAACCATCCACAATATTTCCCCCTTATTTAAAAAAATGGCTTTTTCTCTAACATTAACAAGCTATATACAATAAGAATTAGGAGAATTATCAGGCAAGAATTACATTTACAATGTCCAGTCCATTTGTATTTGGCAATCTTGGAAAAAGTATCCCACTATCTATCCTATCGTGGTGAGTCCTAAGTTCTGCACCTAAATCACTTTCTTATCATATTTTGTATTATCAACCCAAAAACATTTATCTAGACCTTAAAAACTCGTTTTTCACATAAACCATTGTCTCAAGTTTAACTGTAGTAAAACTATGAGTAGCTAGTCTTCAACCCCATCAGAGACTTGAGAAGGAAATAATACTACCAAAGTATGAAGGGAGCGTAGAGCAGGCAGCTTCCAGAACTACAGAAATGACAGAGACTGCTGACTGCCTGGACAGTCACCAGAAGTTTCTCTGTGTTATCTGACAGGCTTTTCTGTGAAGCAGGAATTTTGAAGCACTGACCACTTAGTCTCTGCAAAGTTGGACAGTCAATTTTCTAGTGTCCCGCTTGTTCACAGTTTGCTCAGACAGCCTGCTGTCAGCAGAAGGGGATAAATGTAATTGAAATACATTGTATGCTTGTATGAAGTTCTCAAAGAATAAATTTAATATCACGTATAAAAAACACACACAGCCAGGGTTGAGACCCGGTGAGGCTGTGCTGCTCTCACTGCGAGGGTCAGGGAGAAGGGACTGTGAGGACATGAAGAGCCGCAAACCAGTTTGGGCACGGGGAGTGGCCACACGGGTAGTTTGCTCAGTCCTGGCAGGCGGGCGGGCCACCTAGAGGTGTCAGGGAAGCCCGGCATCGCCTAGCTGCTCTGCCTGTGCTGGGTACCGGGATCAGTGGTGCACTCCACGGACCTAGGGAGGGCGGGAGGTAGGGAAAATGGCACAGACCCCTGAGAATTGAGGAGTGCAACGGCAGGAGAGTGTTGTCTTTCCTGGAAAGGGGGAGGGGGCACGAAAACCAGTCTAGGGTGGTAAGCCAGGTCTGTCAGATATGCTGGCTTTTTAAAAAACTTTCTCTCTGTGTGCATGTGCGTGGGTCTCTGTGTGTATGTCTGTGTGTCTGTGTGTGACTGTGTGTGTGTCTGTTTGTGTCTGTGTGTGCGAGCAGTCATGTCATCGCTTACACACGTAAGTCAGAGGACAGCTTGAGGGAGTCGGTTCTCTGCTTCCATCGGTCCCGGAGACCAGGCTCAGCGAGCACCCGTACCCAGCGAGCCACCTCGTGTGCCCTTGCCTTCCCTCACTTCCCACTGTGGGACACGTTAGCACCCCAGCGTCTCTGGGTGTTTCGATTCGTCACGGAGTCTTTCAGCTTAGCCCCGACTTACTGACCAGTAGGAAAAGGTTGTTGAACTCACAGCCACCAAATCACCCCACGAGCCTGTTGCAACGGCAGGTGACGCACGGCAGGTGATGCACGCTGTGTGGGAATGAGGAGGGACACCCCATGGTGACAGATGGGTGTCGGTGAGAGAAGGGAGCCAACGGAGAGGCTGTTGGGTTTGTTACAAACTCCTGTTCAAACTGGAGCTGCTGTGTCCAGCGGGCTTCTCGCTCCGTCTGCAGTCTCAGTACACTAGACGCTGAGGCCCGAGCGAGGGTCGTGAGTTCAAGGCCTACCCTGGGTTACAAAGCAACACCCTGCCTGAGAGGGAGGAAGGCCAGAGGGGGAGAGAGAGTGAGGAAGACAAGAGCAGACGTGATCATTCTGGGTGGCTTAGCGCAGGTGCAGCAAGGCCGCGGGCACCCTTCAGGCCGCTGTCTCAGGGGCCTGAATTCCCCTGATTGCTCTCCTAGGGGAATGGCGTCTCAGCAGCTGAGAGGCAGGTGCTACCGACTGGCACGAGCAGAGTGTTGGGGACCGATCCCCCTGTCCGCCCCCCTCCACCTCCTGGCTCAGCCTGGAGGCAGAGACTTCGAAGGAGCCCTCAGTTCCCCGGAGCGCTGGCGTCTGCATGGCTGAGCTGGGCAGGAGGCCTGTGGGAGGCCCACAAGTGTCCCTTTCAAATGCTGCTGTTGCATTCAAGGAGTTTTCCTGCCACGCCAGGCTCTTCTGGCGCACCCCTCAGCCAGCGACAAAGCAAGGCCAGGGCCCCAGGACAGCCTTCTCTCCTGAGCCTTTTCGGCTGCGGAGCTCCCCAGGCGCTGGGCCGTGATGTCATCACAGAGCCCGCAGCTCCTCTTCTCTCCCTGCCTGACCTCTCCTTCCCACTGCTCTCTTTCACAGGCATCACCCGGAAGGAACCTGTTGCCTGCAGAAATCCATCATCTCGTCTGCTTCCCGGGTGCAATGAAACGAAACGAGACAGCGTGAAAGCGAGTACAAGAGAGAACAGAACAGGTGCCGCCTTCGGGTGCCATCCGCTGGGAGCAGAGAAGGTTCTGCTTGGGGTGGTTGCCCCCAGGCAGCCCGAGCTGGGGTCTATGTACCATGAACCGCCCTTGCCTCTGAATTAGACCCACGAGCCTGCTTGACCCCCAGCTGTGACCAGTCCCAACTTGAGGATGTCCAAACTTGGGTCCCGCAGCTTCGCGGGCAGACACGCCCGTGCACACGCCCAGCAGGCTGCTGAGCCGGTGCCCACAGCCTGTGTGACAACAGAAACTCCCGGAACCTGATACCCAGGAGGTATGCTCTTTCTCTGGAAGTGGCCCCGGGGTCCCCGAACCCACGTAGGTCTTGCTGTGGTTCCTACGCTGCCCGGAGAGCCCTGTGTCCCCCAGCTGTGGACTCTGGAGCCCTGTTTGACTGGAAGGGCAAGCTGGGCAGAGGTGTCTGGCTTCTGGGTACTCGTGGTCCTTGCTGAAACAGTGGTGTACCTCTGAACCAAGTATCAGGAAGCCTGAACTCTGCCCAGATTCTGCCCCCGGCTTCCTTCCCATGTGTGTGGCCCTAGGGAAAGCGTGCTTGAGCCCAGTGAGCTGGCGCAGCACAGTAAGTCACCTGCTGCCAAGCTGCTGACCTGAGTTCTAACCTGGGATCCACATGGTACAAGGAAGAAACAGATTCCCTCAAGTGGCAGCAGGTAGGCACAATCCCAACATTTGGACAACGGAGGTGGGAGGATTGTTAATTTGAGATCAGCCTGGGCGTCATAGGAAGCTCTTGTCTCAAAAAAAAAAAAAAAAAAAAAAAGACATTGTTTGGGCCCGAGAGATGGTCCAGCAGTTTAAAGACGCTTGCCATACAAGCCTGGAGACGTGGGTTCGATCCTTGGAGCCTACACGAATGTGGAGGCCTGCACTCCTGTGCTATGAAGAATGCACCTCCACACATGGTGGGTGAGAAGACACTCTTTTTAAAGTAAAAAAAAAAAAAAGTCATCCTTAGTCCAGCTCAGCCGCAACCTATATAACTGCAGAATGGGTAGGAGACCTTTCCCTCAGCGTCGCTTCAGAGCTGTGGGGAGAGGTGTGAAGGACTTGGATGGAGCAGCTTCTGGTCTGGGTGCTGTTGGATTCTGGAGTGGAAGGTTCTAGAAGGTTTCCGTGTAACCTTCTGGCTCTAGGAGCAGGCCCATTGGCGATTGTGCCAAGTACTGAGGTGGAGAATTGCAGTTTAGACAGGGCAGAATCCCCGGCAAGCATATGGACAGGGACAGGGGGTGGGGGGAAGAGGGCAGTCTGTGCTTCCACCGCTAACTTCTCCCCCTCCATTCTAGGGTGGGACTTGACCCACATCTGGTCAGTGAGATGAGCTCATTCCCTTAGCCAGCTTGATTGCTCTTGCGACGGGTCTGTGGTGTAAGCCAGCCAACCGGAGTCGGGCCCGGGACAGGAGCCCCTGTCTTGAACTGAGGTGGAGAGTAACTGTGGAAATGAATGTGACTGTTCGGCCACCACAGCAAGCCCAGTCTTTCTGAGGATGGAGCCAGGAAGACCAAGGGCGGAGCCTGAAGGAGTTCCCCTCCTGGTGAGCTGGAGCTGCCTCTTCCTGAAGCAAGAACCCACACAGACTCTCAGCTGTGCGAGTCAATGAATCTCTTTTTTTCTTTCTCACTCAACAAACGATAGTTTGAGCACTTGTTAAACGCTGGGGAATTTATCGGACTGTGAAACAACGTGAGGGCAAACAGGCATGCTGAAACACTTCAGGAGCACGTGGGTTGATCAAGAGCTACGTTCCCCACCCCCACGAAGCCAACGGAGTTTGTCAATCGGGTCTTTGCAAAGGACGTGAGGAACACAGCAGATGGCAAGTTTTATGAAAAAAGGCAGAGAGAGTCTTCATGGGAACATTTTGTCTATTGATCCTTGGCGTAGACCGAGAGCAGAAGATGGGACTTGTTTTTTTTTTTTTTTTAAAAAAAAAAAAAGCTCCATATGAAAGCTGAGAGACGCAGCGCCCTGCATGCCTTTCTGGCAGTCTGAGTTGAAACAGGAGAAGCGGTGCTTGGCGCGGCCCTGAATAGTCAGTTTGTCCCCTGAGCAGACTCTCCAGAATGACAATTACCCTAGCCGTGCTCTTGACAGAAGCATCTTGGGAGAGAAACGTTTTAAATGTTTAGATTTTTTTTTCCAGCTAATGCGGACAACAAAAGCACATTAACAAATGTTTGGAGAAAGAGAGAAAAACATCCCTCGGACTCTCAGACCCTTGTACAAGCATCGTTGAAACACGGTGTTTTTCAGTCTGTACAATGACCTGTGTGACAACACTTTGTTCTGCTCTTGGTTCACCGGGGATCTGGGAAAGGTGTTACAGAGAAACCGGAGCCCCGTTCTTCTAAGGCCCGTGTGACCCTGGACGAGTGACTCAGCCTTTCTTAGCCTCAGTTTCTCCAGCTATAAAGTGGAGATGGCTCCTGTTTCCTCCACAAGTGCTGAGACTGAAATGATAGCGCGAGTTAGGCCTTCACAGCTGCTGAGCACAGACACTGCGGTAGTTTCTGTCATGGCTGGGATGCATTAGCCGACAGAAACTACTTAGGTGCAGAGGGTTTTGTGTCAGCTCACAGTTTAGAAGGCACAGTCCATCGGGGCGAGGAAAACATGGCTCCGACCCTTATTATTCTATGTTCCCACACAGGGCTTTCCAGTCTCCACAGATAACCTCCCCAAGGACACTTTTCTTCTCTGCTAACTCCTGCTTAAGGTGGGGATGGAGAGGTGAGCGTTGGATGTGAGGAAGACAATGCTTTTATAGCTCAGGGGTAGGGCATTCCCACATGGGGGATGTGGCGGGCAAAATAGGTGGGATTTCAGAATCATATGCATTGCAAGTTAGTCACAAAGGCCTCCTAAAACAAAGATGTGGTTGCAAGGTGGGCCTAACAACAGGGTAGTCATAACAAGGTAGTCATAACAACCCTTTTGAAGCAAAGGTAGCGTTGCAAGATGGTAACAAACAACCTTTGGAGACAAATACATGATTGCCATTCCTGGAACAGGCAGTACAGGACCGTTTGTAGTTAAGGTTATAGGTGGGGCATAGCCCAATCCTTGAGAAATGGAGATTTAATCATAAACAGGGATGGACCTAGTTTGTCTTTACCTTAAGATGGCTTCTAAGGCTAAGATGGAAGCAGGCTGGTTCTTCAGCATACTTTCCAATTTAATGCTCTTTTGGCTGACTCAGGCATCCTGTTGCCTGGATGTTGGTGGACAGATGCCCACAAGTCTCTCGGATGCATAGCCAGGAGTGGTGTTCATGGGTCAAACTGTGCTCCATTTGAAGGGCTGCAAATGGATGACTGACTTGGGTCTTTGAGTCTGTCAGTCTGGGTGTGAAGACTATAATGAGATTTGCATGGGTGGTGAAGGGACAGGGAGGCCAGGGATGGCAGGGAGCCTGGAGCAGCCCTCAGTGGGACACAAGTCATGTGTGGTTGGTCTCTCCCTCTAGCCCCATCTCCTTTTAAGGCTCCACGCCTTCAAAACAGTGCCACAAACAAGGGCCCAGCACTCAAGTAGTCAGACTAGAGCAGACATTTCGGATTTGTAGAGTTGGTGCACTAGTAGTTTATAGAGGCTTTCTGGGGCAGAGGACCGATGGACCATGTGTGGTAGTGGTCCCTTCACTCACAGATGGCCTCTGAGAAACTCACTGCCCAGTGAAGGCCAGCCACTATGGAAACACCAAGTCAGGAAGGGTTCAGAGGGTTTGGGCAAACGGATGATGGCAGGGGCCTCTTTGGAAGGCTGTCCCCTGAGTGTGTCTTCCACCCTGCGGCCTGATCAGCTGCCCTAGCCCCCAGCCCTGACCCTACTTCAACCACTGCCACCATGAACCTCTTCTGGCTAAGGTGCTTCCCAGCAGCCCTCAGAAGTCTGGCTGGGGAGATGGCTCACTGGGTAAGGCATATCTCCACACAGACTGGTGTTCCGATCCCCCGAAGCTATATAAAAGCAGGGTAAACAAGGTGACATCCTGCAATCCCAGTATGCCAGAGGGATAGAGACAAGGCATCCGCAGTGTTGGAAACCAGCTTCCTCAACAAGCCCACCTCCAGTAACTCAGCGACAGCAGCCATGTCATCATAGCCGCCTGAGGGACACGTTTCCACTGCCACATCTCCTCCTATAAAACCAGTGCCACTCTCTTTCTCCTCCACCCTTGCTCAGGGGCAGCCTCTGTACGACCCCCTCCAATAAACCTCTTGTGTGGGGACTGTTGCATGGTGTGACCCGCCAAGGTACCCTTCCTTCTGTCCTGAAACATTTTTATTTTTCATTTAAAAAAATTTCTTTTTGCAGTTTATTCACTTTGTATCCTGATTGTAGGCCCCTCCCTCATCTCTTCCTGGTCTCCCCCTCCTTTCCTCTTCTCCCCCTCCCCCTCCCCTAGTCCACTGAAAAGAGGGAATTCTCCTCCCTTGCCATCTGACTCTAGCCTATCAAGTCTCATTAGGACTACCTGGTTCCTCTTCCTCTGTGGCCTGGCAAGGCTATCCTGCCAGGGTGAAGTGATGGAAGAGTTCATGTCAGAGACTGCCCCTGCTCCCCTTACTAGGGTACCCATGTGGAGACTGAGCCGCCTATCAGGTACAGCTGAGCAGGGCTACCCTGAAACCTTAACACCCAGGGGAGGCCGGCTAGCTAGAGCTGATGAGGTAGTTCAGCAGGAGACCCTGACAGACGAAATAATGTGGAGGGTAAGTGTGGAAGACAGCTGGCGTGCACCCACACGCGTGTGCATGTGTGCCAACATGCATGTACATGTTCACCCGCATAGTGGCACCCACCCACATGCTAATTCATGTACCCACAAACATGTCAGAGAGAGAGAGAGAGAGAGAGAACCACAGTGACAGCACCCATCCCTTCTCTTTCCACTGTGCATATACCAGAGGCTCTGGCAAAGTGCGGGGAGCCAGTAACAGCCCCAGCAGGTGTGCTGGGGCTGCTCTGTGTGAGGTGGATACTCCCAGGTACTCAGTGGCCACCTTCCCATCCTCCTCCTCATTGGACCTCAGAAACATAGGAGCCATGAAGTTCCTGGGCAGGATTGAGGATGACCCAGCGAGGTCTTTGACCTCTCTCTGTAGCCTACTGAATGCCAGACCCCAGAGCTGTCTGGACCCAGGTCTTAGGATTTGGAACACAGCAGGGTCAGAGGCTAAGGGCAAAGGACACAGTTGGAGGCAGCTCTTTCAGCCAGCATTCAGTTTACACAGTGTCCCCTCTTGCGGTGGTCACAGTCAGGATACCCCGTGGGTCCACGGAGGTGAGTCCCTCAGTGAGTTGATTTGATGCTGGCTCTCAGCAGGGAGTGATTTTTTTTTTTCCTGGAGCTCCTTCACCGCCCCCACTCTGTGCCCCCCAAAAGGGAAGTGAGATATGTTGGGTACCTGACCCTCCCCAGCGCTTCCTGGGAGGGTCTCTAGATGCTGGGTCAGTGAATGTGTGTGGAACTGATCCAAGGCTTCTTCCTCTCCCCCTCCTCCAGCCATTGGGCCACTCCCTCCCTCATTTCCACCCCCCTCCCTTGGGACTCAGGTGCTGGGAGCAAATCTTTGAATCCATGGAAACCAAGAGAAGGCAGGAAATCAGGAAGGGGGAGGGGCTGGGAGCTGTCTTGCAAATCCTGGGCAAGACTGGGAGGACATTGCCTTCTGGTGAAGAAAAGCCAAAAATACCATTTTCTCTCTCATTGGCAGAAACCCCACTGAAGGGCTGGCTTCTCTCCGGAGGAGTTAGCAGGCCCTGGCCAGGTCAGGGGAGAGGGAGGTGTGAAGGGTAACCCTTGAGAGACTGGGGGGTCCCAGGTAGTGGCTAGTAGAATGGGGGTGGGGGTCAGAGGTCAGAGGTCAGGAGTGGAGATTAGAGCCTGAATTAAGAGGAGGGACTCTCTGTAGTGAAGGCTGCTTAGACTTTGACAGATGGAGCCATGAGTGTGGAAGACTGGAGAGCAGAGGACAGGAGTAGGCTCACAGGACCTGAACACCCACCAGGCAAGGCAGGTTCACTCCTCAGAGCCTCAGCTGTCCCCTTGGGATCAGCCAGGAAAGCCTTGTCTATTATTCCCATTAAAAGTCTTTAACACAAAATTCTGAGCTCCTCCCTCTGGACAAGGTTGGACCCGTAACTATGGAACCAGGAGCTGAGGAAGGACGGGTTGGTCTCAGGGTTACAATGGGGGTGTCTGGAGTAGCTCCCATAGATTCTGGGCCCAGTAGACTCCTTCACGACACTTTGCTACCTCCCTGAAAACAATCTCTTCGGTTCATTTTCTCCGAGACTTTTAAGTGCTTTAAGCACATAAACCCATGTCTGTGGAGAGTCCACAGCCTGCCTCTTGCTCTAAGGACCTGGCACACACACTCGGTGAACACCTGCCCGCCTCTCATCACCACTGTGTGATTCGGGCACCTGCAGATATAGGACAGGCCTCTGCACTGGTCTCACCACTCTGCCACGGGACAGACAAGAGTTCAGTTATCAGCAACACACAAGGCCTCCAATTTTCCTCCATCACAACCACAAGCTGTTACTTTCTGTCTCCTTGCATGAAGAGGCCTTTCTTTACTCCAGATAATAAGAATTGAAACACAGGGTCAAGAAGGCTTAGCTTTCTCCTTCCTTCCTTCCTTCCATCCTTCCTTCCTTCCTTCCTTCCTCTCTCCCTCCTTTCCTTTCTTCCCTCCTTTTCCTTCATCCATTTTGCCTTGGGGTAGGAGCAGCAGTCTAGTCTAGTGAGCTCTCCAGATAGCAGGGCCTGGTCCCAAATGTAAGCACCCCAGGTAACCTTCTTCTTGTGAAACTTAAATTTATCTTATATGTGTGTGCCTAGGTGTATATATGTACACAGTATGCCTGTGTGAGGTCTGGGAGAGCAGGAGTAGGTGATGGGTCCCCTGGAGCTGGAGTTACAGGCAGTTGTGAGCCATCATGTAAGTGCTGGGAACCAAAGCCAGGTCCTCTGCAAGAACAGCAAGTGCTCTTAACCACTGAGTCATCCCTCCACCCTCAGTTTCAGCTGGCCATCTTATTCAGGGTTTTGGGAGGGCATAGGAGTAGGTTTTGGAGGGCGTTCAATGTGAAGAAGTCTTCCCAGAGGGAGATAAGGAATCAACTAGGTTAGTGGGGCAAGGGACTGCAGACCCCTATCCTTCCCCCAGCTGTTTAGGAACAATGGGTTCTTTGGGGACCACACCAATCTCCATCAACAGCACATGCAGCCAGTGGTCTCCTCCAAGCCACTGCGTTGAAACGTTTCTCTTCATCTGTCTCCTCCACATCATCTATCTCTTGTCTCTCCAAACTGCCACACCTTCTCTCTCTGGGCCTTGTATTTATATCCCTCAGAGTCCTAGACCACGCCCCTCTCCATGCTGCATGAGGCAGGCCTTTACCTGCTGTCAAAGACCACGCCCTGCAGGAGGCAGTTGTCAGCTGTGGACAATCTAAAGCCCAACTAAAATCCCACACCTGGGATTAAAACAAAAACATATTTATATAACATAACCGAGTTTATTAAAAAACCAAAACTTCCATTACACACACACACACAAAAGAGCACTCCCAACGCCATCATGAAGTTCTTCAGCCCAAGCACATGTGGTAACTGATCGCGGATTAAACCCTCTGAAACTGTAAGCTAAAATAAACCTTCCCTCCCCTTAAGTTCCTTCTGTCAAACATTTGATTACGTAACAATACAGCCCAGACACAAGCAAGTGGTCCCTGGCGATAGCAAGGACAGGGTTTGCCTTTGACATGAGAGACAGAAAGTTTTCTGTGGTGTGGAGTTCCACGAAGAAGATTAAGTGAGTTCTTCTCCGCCTGGCTTTGGCTACCTCCTCCTTTCAAACACAGACGGCACCTGGTGCAGGTTTGAGGTGAGTTCCCCCAGGTCCCTGTGAACAAAGGCTTGGCTGCCCACCTCCACCACCCCCTGTGCTGAGAAGCTCTGGGACTCCCATTAGTTTGGAGAGGCCTGATGCTGAGGCAGACAGCTGGCTCTGTGGGTGGCCTTGTAGCCTGGGCGCCATGGTCAGATGTCCCTTTGCAGAGCCACCTGTGCTGGGGCACCTGCCTCTGGCCTTCCCACTGTCAGACAAGCTTCAATCTATTTTCCCTCAAGCCCTAAATAGAGAGTTTGATATTGATCTTTGAATTCCGGATAAAATCGTGATTTTTTTTTTCCCACAGGCTCTTTGACCTGAATGTCCAGAAAGAACAAAGAAAGGAGTGAGGATTTTTCTAGCTCGCCCTGCAGCCTGTGAACTTGGCATCTGATTCTGACACTGTTCTGCTGTCTGAACAGAGCTGAGCAGCGGCAGCTTCTTAAGTATCTGCTAATTTTTTCTGAGTGATGACTGATATGTAATAGCTGGTTTTCTCAGTAGGGTGAAGACCCCAGCCCGCCAGGGCACCTGGGAAGAGGAAATCTTAACTGCAAAAATGCCTCCAGCATATTGGCTTATGGGCAAATCTGGGGGAGCAGGTTCTTTGTTAATAACATGGGCAGTGCCTCTCCTGAGCAGGTGGGTTGTATAAAAAAATGCAGAACGAGCAAGCCGCGAGACACAGCATTTCTCTACGGCCTCTGCTTCAGTTCCTGCCTTGACTTCCCTCACTGATGGAGCGTGACGAGGAAATGTAAGCTAAAGAAAAACTCTACCCCAAATGGGTTTGCACATAGTGTTTATCAGAGCAAAAGAAAGTCACTAGGGAAGTGGCTCTTCAGCTTGGTCAGGTCAAACCTTTGCCATGGGTCTCAACTGCAGAACCCTTTTCTTCAGCACAGCGGACATAGTACTTCTTCCCTTGGCTTTGTGCTTGGTGCCCTACCAGCTCTGATACTCAAGGGTAGCCTTGGAATGACCTCTGAGCTCCTAATGGTCTCCACGTTACCCTCCTGGACACCCAGGTCAAGTCCCCTACTGTTTGGTTAGAATCTGAAACATCTCCTGCAGGCTTAGGTGTTGAACACTTAGTCCCTAGTTGTTGAGGACCCCGAGAGCCTCACGGATGGTGGGGAGACGATGCGCCAATGCTCGAGAGGCGAAGAATAAAACATCAGGTATGGGGTCAAGGCTTCCAAAGACTGGTGTGTGGTTTATTCTTTGTACACACTTAAGCATAGTAAAACTTGAGGATGGGGTCGGGAGTGGGGAAGGTCTCCACATGACAGAAGCTCTCACAGAAAAGCTTCAGGGACATCAGCACTCCCTTGCAAAGTGGCAAAGCACCTGTGACCTCTCCAATAAGAATGGACTCTATTGTCTGATCAACAGAGCTCAGGGCTAGGGCCTAGAAGGAAGACTATGTAATAAGCATAGGATGGATTCTAGCCTTGGTGGATGTGTGGATGCAAAGTAGATGTCCCCTTTGATGGGGATGAGTTCTAGTCACCGAGAGACAGATCCCAGGATTAGGGCCTAAACAATGCTCAGGGTATTGGGGGAATTCAGGTAGAGGCTGGCTCCTAACAGAATAGAAAAAAAAAAAAAAATCACCAGGTTCTTTGACCTCTTTCACTGGTCTTCCTTCCTTCCTTCCTTCCTTCCTTCCTTCCTTCCTTCCTTCCTTCCTTCCTTCCTTCCTTCCTTCCTTCCTTCCTTCAAAGACAACAGGGCTGCGTGGTTGACAATCCTGGTTTTTCAATGTTTACTCCAAGCTGTGCCTCCTGCGAGTAGTTGATGGTGCTTTTTGAGGGGGGTCTGGAAACAAGGTCATGGGGTAGGGGGAGGAAGGGCCTCAGAGGTCTGCTGTCTCTCTATTTCCTGTCTCACTCTCTGCTCCCTTGTCTATCGTGATGTGACCCGTCTCTGCCACCATGACATAAGCAGGCCCACTGTGCCTTTCCTGCTATGATGTACTGAAACGCTCAGGAGCCATGAGCGCCAAGAAATCTTTCATCCTTTAATTTTTTTGTGGTCACAACACACAAAAGTGTCCGATGCTCTTCTCTGTGTACTCCACGCCAGTCTTGTTTTGTGCCCCTCGTCTGTGCAGCTGGGGTCCCCGTGTTTAGCGCAGTGGCTTGTTAGGCAAATCTAACATTCATTCTTAAAAAACCCTTCTGGGTGAACCTGGTAGTCCCAGGATCGGTTTCTATAGAAACTCGCAGAATCCGACGGGTTTCAAGTCTATTTCCCAGGAAGCACTATCTGAAATGCTCCCTTCCTCAACGGCCACTGCCTGACCCCTATAGCGCTGCAGGGCAGGGCAGGGTAGCTCACATCATGGCAGCCAGGCTGCAGAGACAAGGGAGACGGTAGCACTCAGGCTTGGCTCCCCCGTCCCCCCACTTTATTCCATCCAGGTTCCTAGCCTGTGAGATGGTGCTGCCTACTCAGTGGATCCTCTACAGAAAGGCCTCCCAGTGATGTGTCTCACCACCCAGGTGGTTCTAAGCCCCGCCGGGTCAGCAGCGGATCATGATGGTGTCCAAACGGAATTGGGACCCTGCAGCCTTTTCCACACCGTGCTCCAGGCCGAGGTCGGGTGGCGGACATACTTGGTCCCCAGTGCTGCAGGGACTTGAGCTTCCCAGACTGGCTCCATTGGAAAAAAGCGCTTGCAGCATCTGTCCCGGGTGTGGCCCTGGACAGCGCGCTAGGATCTCTTCTTTCCGATTTGGGTCAGGTGTGATTTTGAAATTGCGGCCTGCCCCACGGTGGTTAGCTGTCACTCGTGGATCTGGAGCCCACTTAGCTGGTCTCCGCAGGAGTCGTTTATGGCTCGGAGCCAGCTGTGGGGTAGACAGGGGGTTGAGTAACTTAAGATGGCCTTGCAACTGTGTCTGATAACCGTGCGTGTCACCCTCTGTCGGTTCGCTAGGACATCTGCCCATGATTGCCATGGCAGGGCTTCCAGGAATGGCAAGAGACTAGAACCAATTGTTGGGTGAGCACTTTTTCCACATTTGCTAACGTTTCATTATTTAAAGCAAATCCGCTAGTCACTGATTTCCAGAGTCTGGAACTGAAGAAAATAGACTCCACCTTGGGATGAGGGGACCCAGGGTATCACAAGGCTGGAGCATGGCCACAGACAGGAGAAAATTGTGAGGTAAACTTTGGAATCTGTTCCATGACCCCAACCCTCTTATAAGCGACTGGGTACATGTGTGAGGATATTTTCTTAGTTGAATTATTTGAAGTGGGAAAGCCTATCCTAAATCTAGATCTTTTGAGGTGGGAAGATACACCTTAGATCTGGCCGACACCTCTCTCTGGTGGCACCCCATATAGGGGAAGAAGGAAGCATTTGCTCTTTGCCTGTCTTCACTCCTGCTTCACTGGCTTTGGAGCCTACTTCCTGGAGATTCTGACATACCGGGAAGACTAGCTGAGCCTCGTGGATTGAAAAGTTGCTGGATTCTTGGACGTTCTATTGGTAGATAGACAGCCATGTCTACCTGGGCCACAGCCTATAATAAACCTAATAAAATAATAAATCCCATATATACATACATACACACACACACACACACACACACACACACACACACACACACACAAATTCTGTCAGTTCTGTTCCTGTAGAGAACCCTAACTAATTCAATGTTCTTCTTTACTGCCCATGTTCTTTCACAATGTTCAGCATCACACTAAGGAAAATACCACATTTGTATCATGTCAAACTATCCCCCAAGAGCCCTGGTGTTCAAAACTCCTTCTTACTTTTGGAAGTTCCCCTCCTAAGAAGAAAAGACCACGTGGTCTCAGAATGCGAAGACCAGATTCTCCCTCCCTGGACTCTGGCCAAGCCTGCTGACTTTAGAGTTCATGCTTTCTCACCACACAGTTTCAAGTGAGCATTTCACCGCTGGGGAATCTTCATCTAGCACTGACATGGAGGTAGGGCCAGAGAAGAACTTCAGAGCCAAGGAAATGACGTGCATGTATCGCCACACGTAAACTGAAGTTAAAAATCATACCACGCTTAAAACCAAGAAGCCAGTACTTAGCCGAAATGAAAACAGCTGAGTTTGGGACTTTTCAATTGCAATATTCAGGGTAGGATTATGGGGGTAACCTCTTTGATATGTTGTATGGAGGGATGGTTGTACCCCAAACGAATCCATCACTGCACTGTTGGGCTTTGTGTATTTCTGCCAACAACTTCTCATCTGGAGACCAGAACACAGTGAGGTGCTGTTATAATTCAAGTCTGAAATGCCCCCCACCCAGGCATGTCATATGCTGAGAGTCCCCAGCTTATGGTGCTATTTGGAGAGGGCTTGTAGAAACAAGGAGGTGGGCCCTTTGGCCTCTTCCTTTTTGTTTTTGTTTGTTTGTTTTGGTTGGTTGGCTTTTCAGTGTAGCTCTGGCTGTCCTGGAACTCACTCTATAGACCAGGCTGGCCTCCAACTCAGAGATCTGCTTGCATCTGCTTCCTGAATGCTGGGATTGAAGGCCTGGCCCACCACTGGGGGCCTCTCCCTCTATTTCTGTGCTTCTCATCCACCAGGAGGTGAAGGAGGTTCCCCGCCACACTCTGCTCCTAATATGCTCTGCCCAAACACGTGAAGTCAAGTGACTAGGGATTGAACCCTTTAAAACCATGAGGGAAAGAAAACTTCCCCCCCTCAGATCTTTTTCTCTGTGTTTGGTCACAGCAATGAGAAAGCTAACCAACAGACGCCTTCGATTCCTTCATCCCCAGCTTCACCAGAGGCGACAGGGACAAGACAAACACAGCATTTGAAAGCTCCTGCAAGCACTCTAGCCATGTAGAGAGGGAAGCCAGGATTCAGTGTTACTGTAATCTTGTGCCAAGGGGCAGAGGTGGAAGCAACTGTCTTGGCAGAAATAATAGTTGCTCTGGTCCCAAGAGTGTGGTCTAGGGATGCACTTGGTACCAGCCTTCCCAGGTCCTGTCCATTTGCTTGCATTTCTTTCCTATCTTTCCTTCCTTTTATTTTCGTGTGTGTATGTGTGCATTGAATGTGATGTATGTATTGTTTGCTTGTGTGTAAACATGTTTATAGAGGTCAGATGTCAATATTGGCTAGTCTCCTCTATCACTGTCTACTTTATTTTTTCAGACAGAGTCTCTCTGAACCTTGGGCTCATCAATTCAGCCCTTGAGCTTTACATACAGCACTGGAGTTACAGCTTTTACCTGGGTACTAGGGTTCTGAACTTAGGTCCTGGTTCTTGCAAAGCAATTATTTACCTACTGAGCCATCTCCCCAACCCCATCCCTCTGGCTCTTAAGCCTGCCTTTCTTCTGTGCTATGTGATAGCCCCTCCCCCACCAACGCACCCCTCTTCTGAGTTGGGGAGCTGAATTGAAGGTCTGTTTGCTGTTGAAGACTGATGAATTCGAGGCCTTGAGATAAGCAGAGATACAGTGAGATGGGCAGGTGTCCAGGAACCCTTGGTGGTCATACAGAGAAGCCGCACAAGAGGTATGCCACGGAAGGGAAGGGCCATGGAAGGGAAAGGTGATAGAGAGCAGAGATGATGGAAGGCAGAGGTTATAGAATGTAGAGGTCATGAAAAAAGAGGCCACAGAAGGAAAAGGTCATGGAACGAAGAAGCAACAGAAAGGAGAGTTCATGGAAGGAGGAGGTCACTGAAAAGAGACGTCAAGGAAGAGGTCATGGAAAGAAGGAGTCACTGTAGAGAGATGCCATGGAAGAAAGAAGTCATGGAAGAGAGCAGTTATGGAATAGAATAGGTACTTAAAGACAGAGGTCACAGGTAGGAGAGACAAGCACTGAGTTGGAAGAGCGGGTGGGGTTAGGTCAGCAGCAATTCCAGCAGGAGAGGGAGAAGACACAGGTTTCACCTCTCCATCATCATCATCACCATTTTTACAGAGTCTTGCTTTGTAGTTGTGGTTGTTTGAATGAGAATGGCCCCCACAGACTCATGTGTATGAATGTTTAGTTCATCAGGGAATGGAGCTGCTTGAAAGGATTAGAAGGATTAGGAGGTGTGGCCTCGTTGGAGGAAGTGTGCCACTGGGTTTGGGCTTTGGGGTTTCAAAACTCTCTCTTCTTCCTGCTGCCTAGAGGCAGGATATAGAACATTCACCTACTCACCTACTTCTCCAGCACCATGTCTGCTTGTGTGCTGCCATGCTCCCTGCCATGATGGTAATGGACTAAACCTCTGGTAAGCCAGCCCTAATTAAATGCTTTCTTCTGGCCTTGGTCATGGTGTCTATTCACAGCAGTAAAACAGTAACCAACACAGTAGACCAGACTGGCCTTGAATTTGTGATCCTCCTGCCTCAGCCTCCTGAGTGCTGGGGTTCCAGGCATGCCTCACCATACCTGTCTCATAGATGACCCCGTCTTGATATCTGCATGGACAAAAGGAGAGATGACTGCTGAGGGCAGTCTGAAGGGGATTTCCCACAGGGCTACCTTCATGGAAGTCCTTGAATGGGACACCTTCTCAATACCATTAGAGACCAACCACTGTCCAACAAAGACATCTAGTAACTTGGATCTGGGCAGGGAGAGAGCACATTCTCCAGGACTTTTTGTCTCGGATACCCTCTACAGGATGAGGTCTTCCTACTCCAGAACTTAGGAAATTACATTGAAATTAGGAATTCCATTCATTTTAATCAAGATCTTAAAATAGGGCAACGGAGTTACACCAATGAATAGCCCAGCACAACATGGGCAGTGCAATAAAGGGGGAAGCAATAAAAGGTGGCCTGCCAGTCGCTCCACACTGATTCAGCTCATTTTAAGAAATAAAAGTAATTATCACCTGTGCAACCCAGCCGGCCTGCTCTGTACGTGGGGAAGAAAACAATTTCAGAACTTTATTTCCTATATTGAATGTCGATAATTGGATGTATTTATAAGTCTCGCTGGAAGAAAGCAGCTTGTGATTTCAAGATGAGAAAATAGTCTTCCAAACACTGAAAAACAATATATTCCCCATTTTCACACACACAAAAAGAGCTTGTTTCTTCGAGGTGTTGAAGGGGGCTGCTGGAATGATTTGCTTTTCTGAAGCCACCATTCCATTTCTCATCTTGAATTGCCTCGTAGACCCTGGCAAAGCACCCAGCAGGGACCACTTCATCTGACGCAGTGACGGGGGCTTCCCAGGGAAGGCCCCTCGGCTGCTCCCTGCCTTTTTGTCTGCAGGAAGATGGATGCCTCGATGAACTGGGGCAGGGAAGGAGGGCAAGAGGAACAGGAGGTGATGTAGGGCCTTCCTGGGGCTGTAGTCCTGGAGAACACTGCAGCCCCTGTTGGCCTTAGAAACGGGAAAGCTAAGGTTGACCCCGGCATAATTACAGTGGGCAAGGACGAGGGCCTGCTAGTACCATGACAGGACAGCCTCCCAAGTATGTGCTATGGTTTGGAGGAGAACTGTTCTTTATAGTCATGTGTCTGGACACTTGGCCCCAGCTGACGGAGCTGTCTTGGGAGACTGCGGAACCTTTGGACTGTGGCCTAGTTCACAGAGGCAGGTCTCTGGGAGGAAGGCTTTGAAGGCGATACCTGCTTCTGGCCTGAGCTTTCTGCTTCCTGATCCACCAAGATGGAAGGAGCTGCAGCCCCACGCTCCTGCTGCGGATGGAGCCACCCCAGGAGCCGTGCAGTCCCTGCTGCGATGGACTATCGCCATCTTGTTCTAGCTTTGTTTCCCATGCTCTGATGAGTACTCCGGCAGAAAGCAACTTAAGGGAGAAAGGGGCTTATTTCTGATGATGATTCTGATGATGATGGCTGCAATCCACCCTTCTGGGGACGTCAGGGCAGGGACGGCACAAAGCTAGTCACGGTCAAGGGCAGAGAGACATGAACGCATGCTTGTCAGCTTGTGCTCAGCTCTCTATCTTTAGTCATACAATTCAGGACCACCTGTCTAGGGGGCAGAGCCAGCTCCAGCGGGCTGGGCCTCCCCACATCACAAACTTGATCCAGACAATCCCTCTCCCAGGGAAATCTCAATTTAAACAGCCCGTCCCTCAGACTCTCCAAGTGATTCTGGGTATGTCAGGGTGACAACTCAGGATAATGATCACAGCCTCTGGAAGCATGGGCCCAAACGAACTGTCCCCCCTTTAAAGTGGCTTCTGTAAGGTTCTGGGGTATAGTGAGGAGTAAAATAACTAATATATCACATCCTCTCTGTCACACGCCTTCCTGTCCTACCTGGGAGAAATGAGGTTGGGAATATATCCTCCTGTCCCCTATCTGTCGCACGCACGCACCTCATGTTGACATGAATCAACATGAGTCAGAGGACCCAGCCAGTGGTCAGCAGTGTCCAAGGACCTGTGGGGGAGTAGTAGCTTAGCAGAGAGGGTGTGTAGGGCAGGACCAGCTGGTCTGACACAGTGCCACAGGGGGAAGGAGGACCTGAAGGTGTGGCTAGGCAGGGCACTTCTGGCAACTGGGCTAACAAGCAGCTACCTCTCAGCCACCTGTAGGCCATCACCAGGCCAGACTTTGTCTCGAAGGACCCACGCATGACCTTAGAGGTGATGTGGTGCAGTGAGAGGCATGAGCGCGCCGCCCGGTGCACTTCCTCAGCTAATTTACACACTCCCACGCCAACTCTCTAAAATCAATCTTTCCCCAATTGCCTCCTGGCTCCCAGCAGCGTCTGGGTCTGCCCTGCATGAGTAACTCCAAAATGTTCTCCCACACCCCCGAGCGGCTTCTCCTGTAGTCCCTGCCAGAGCCTCTGCTGGGCGGGAGCAAGGAGGCACAGGGAGGCTCTCTCTGCCTCAGCCTCGGGGGAGGGGAGGGGGGGGTTGGGAGGGAGCTGTGGTAGGTGGCAGGAGGCATGATGAGATCTGATGGAGAGCAGTGAGGGCTGCGGTCAGGCTGGTTGGAAAGGTTCTTGAGCAAGAGCGGGGGAGGGGTGGGGAGACGCAGGGAGTGTCTGACATAACAAAACCACTATCAGAGCAGACCCTGCCTAGAGACCCACTGTGCAGATGGGGCTGGGTGGGCAGTGGCCATGGGCAGTACTTCCCGTTACAGCCAAGGAGAGAGCGCTCCATTCAACGTTCCCTGCCTCTCTTTTGTAAATATTTGGGATAATTACTTCTTTTACACATTAATAAGCATTAGGCTGGCAGTTGGCTTAATTTTGACATATTTTGTGTCAAAAGAAGTGGGGCTGTGATTAGCTGGGGGCAGGTTTTCCTGAGACGAACGGACACGAATAGCTCTCCGCTCATCCTCTGCTATTTTTAAAAAGTGTCCCTTATTAGGGAGTTGAGACTCTGTAGCTGAAGACGGAGCCAATATACTGTGTGTGTGTGTATGTGTGTTTCTGAGTTCTCAAGAACCCGTTAATCATGTGAGTTCAGGCATGTTACTCACCCTTCTGAGCCTTAGTCTCCTTCTCTGTAAAATGGTTCCATGTCAGTACTTACCTCTTGGGGCTTTCGTGCAAAGAATTTGAACCAGTGCCTGGCCTGTAAGTGCTGGAAACCTTCTGAGAGTAGGGAGGGCAACACCTGCCTTCTGATTCCCCCTTCTCTGTAGGACTCTACCCTATCACCAAGGCGGGGCTCTGTGCCCTCCCCACCCCCGTTTCTCTTCCTTCAGCTCCTCCATTCTGCACTTGTGGAGACTTGGACTAGATTCTATTAGATCTAGCTTTCCAACTTATATTCAAGGCCCTGAAGGTCTTGCTTATCTCTCCAGCCAGAGATGCCCCTCTCACACTCCGGTTCCTGAAGGCTTCTTTTACTCCAGTTGCCCAAGCTCTCTGCTTTCCTCCCTATGCTGTCTTTCTTCCTGTGTTTCTTCCTCCCCATGTGTCTTTCTCACGGGTGGGCTGCCACAACCTAAGGTCAGGGGCTGACTTAGCATCAGTTCATCTCCTGTCTCAGCACACTTCTTCCCACGAGGGGAAGCCTCGTGGTTGCTGCTCAGGTCCATCCTAGGTCTTGGCGGGAGCCAGGGAGACGTCCAGCTCAGATCCTGAACTCACCAGGGCTCCGCCTCTTCTGGGTGTGCTGTCCGGAGCCTGAGGAGGAGGGACCGGGGACGCCCCGCCCCCACCTCAAGCCACGCCCCTGGCCCCGCCCCGCCCGCCTTGGCGGAACCCGAGCAGGTTCAGCTGACGCCGCACTCCACGTGATACTAGCGCCGAGTGAACATGGCGTCCGCCGCGCGGTGAGTGCAGTTTGTTCCTCGCTCCTGCCCGTGGGCGCGTAGAGGTGGCCTGTCTCGGCGTTCCGAGCTGTACAGTTGGTGACAGCCTCCGGGGTTCGAACTGAGGTTTCTCTGTGGCCCTCGGGAGGCGCGATTCTTCTCGCGAGCACCGGAACCTAGCGCCTGGCTGCAGTGGTACCCACAGAGTCCCTGCACGTTCGCGGTTGCCCACTGGCCCTTGGGTCTCTCCTGGAGCTCTACTTGTGGCGACTTCATCGTGTGTGGCCGGGATCGGAGCTTGATAAATCTGTTCACTGCCACGCCCTTCCGCTTGGGTGGTCAGCCTGGTCTGGGCGCCAGATCTCTAGGCTTTTCCCCAAAAGAGAGGGAAAGTGTGGGTAGTATTTGGAGTGGGCGTGGAATCCCGGTTAACCAGGCCAGCACTTTCCTGATTCTTTCCTAGCCCAAACGTCAGCTCCTCCAAGACACTTTCCTCCATCTGATCAACTCTGTAGTGCCTCATTTTCTACCTGTCCGTTGTCTCCTCTCTGTTTCCATTGCGGGTTTAATGCCGAGCCTAACTAGCTCAGTTTCTTGCTCAGTTCAGGCCTGATTCTATATAATTAAATTATGATTCTATACCATTAAAGGGTCGGTGGTCCTGTTGGGAGGAAGTGTAGACAGACGGGCTCTCTCAGTGTTGGGGAGGGACAGCTGATCAAAGGTTAAGAGATATAGATTGAGAAAGTGGGGTGCATCCTTGAGCTTGTAGGTGTGGTGCCCAGTGACCTCTCCAGACTTTGCTCTGGGGGAGCAGGAAAGATTATCATCTGGGATCTGTTTTTTTTGTTTGTTTGTTTGTTTTTTCCTTTTCTTTTCTTCTACACAGGGTTTCTCTGTATAGCCTGGCTGGCATCTGCTTTTTAAATTTTTTAAACAGGGTTTCACTATGTAGCACAGGCTGGCCTGGGACTCTGAATCCGCTTGCTTTGCCCTTCAGAGTGCTGGCATTACAAGAATATAGATAGCATTAGATCCTGCTTGGGATCTGCTTCTGCTCCTCCTCCTCTTCTTCCTCCTTTTTGTCCTCTTCCTCCTGCTCTTTTTTTTTTTTTGAGATAAGGTTTCTCTGTGTTCCCCTGGCTGTCCTGGAATTCAACTCTGTAGACCAGGCTGGCCTGCAATTTGGAGATCCCCCTGCCTCTGCCTCCCAAGTCCTGGGATTAAAGGCGTGTGTCACTTGGTTTCTTATTGAGCCTGATAGCATGAGCTGTGATTTCAGTGGGAGAGGGTGTGGACCTGATGGGAGAGGGTGTTAGGAAGGATAGGGATAGAAGAGGGCAATTCTCCACACATACTGTGTTTGGAATTGAGATAAGCATGGGGAAACTAGAGGACCAAATGTGTCTCTCTCTGTTTGAGATGTGGGAGATGGAACCAGTGGCATCTTAGCTGGCTCCTAAGGTTAGGAGAGTGTTGAATGTAGCAGTCATGTGGTGGATGCCTGCTGTTTTTTTAGGGACAACCCTGGGCCGTTAAAGCTGATGGGCATGTGGGATTCTCTCATTTACACTTTGTGCCTCTGATCTTGGTTTGAGCCAGCAAGCGGCGTGTGCTCTGCAATGATCTTTGTGCTAGGTGATCTCTGGGGTAAACTTTAAACAGTGAGACACACTTAGAGGGGAAAACTGCAAAGTCCAAGAGGCCAGGACTAGAACTTTGCACCTAACCTCTGACCCTCTGTTAAGAAGCGCAGTGAGCAATAAGTATGGTAGGTATCGATGGGTCTTACCTGCTCATCTGGGCTGGCCAGCTGGTCACAGGCAGTTCCAGCAGCTGTGTTTGGGTTTGAGGCTCCAGGCTGCCTCAAGGCTTGTTGTTTCTTTCTGAAAGATTCTCAGTCTGGATTGGAACTAGCCACACCCTCAAAGGAAGCCTCCTGTCACTGAGCTGGTTCTCTGGTGTCATCACGAAAGATGATTGAAAAGGTGACCCAGGTCTTGGAGAGGCATATTTGTTGGGAAAGCTGACAGAGGTGGGGAGTTTCCAGCTGGCCAAGGCCTCCTTGGGAGGATGGTTGTAGAACTCTCCTTGGAAATGTTGAGCTTGGCTGAGTCTAGCAACCTCCTTAAGGGGACAGGTTGGAGGATGTTCTGCAGAAAACTTGGCTTCCTACTGCTGCATTTCCATGATAGGTCAGCTTGTCAGTTGTCTCCCACGTTTTGGAAGTATCAGGGTTGTAACCCAGGACTTGGCTTGTGCCAAGCCAAGGGGTCTTCTACATTCCTTGTGTGTTTTTGTTTGTTTGTTTGTTTATTTGTTTGTTTTTTAAATTTAGCTTTTTGAGAT